>NC_086331.1:91022664-91343164 GCF_032445375.1 Bacillus rossius redtenbacheri | reverse complement strand
TTGCGGTATTTTAATCTGTTTGTTCAGTTTTCGATAATCAGTGACGAAACGTTGTTCCGTGCCCTTGGGCACTAGAAATGCAGGTGAACTGAAAGGAGAGTTAGAAGGTTCTATTACCTTATTATCTAACATTTTCTGTACGTGTTTTCTCATAATTTCCATTTTAGGACCTAAAAGTTGATAAGGGTGACTTTTGACTGGCGTGGTATCAGTCAATTCAATTTGATATTCAATTAGGTTAGTTCGACCTAATTTCTTAGTTAGCACATCTGAAAATTCATTACACAAATCTTGAATAGCAACTTGTTTACTGGGCTCGAGATGATCCAGGGACAAAGAATTTCTCTCGTCAGTGTTGGTAGAAACACTAGTAATTTGTCCTGACCTTTTATTTTCAGGTTCCACGAATGATATGACAAAATTTTTATTAAATTTAAATACAAAACTTCCTGCTTGTAGATCAATTAAAATACCTGTTTTAGCGATGAAGTCGGAGCCTAGAATAAGCTGCGTGGCTAAGTTTTCTGCCACAAGAAAAGGGAAATTCCAAGTGAATAATTCTATCCTGATTTTCACTATAGCCACTTTGGATATACTAATTGGTTCGTCCGCTGCAGTAAAACAGCGCACATCCGTGACTTCTGTTTTCAGAACCTGCTTGTTCTTCTGTAATTCCCTAAACAAATCGCCTGAAATAAAACTACGAGTAGCTCCTGTATCTATCAGACCAATAATTTGATTTTTGCCAAACATTGCTTTAGTGTATGGTAATACAGTTCGGACGTGACCGAAAATGTTGTGACACTTACGTTTTCCTTTGTTAGTCAGGCTAACACATGTTTTGCAAATTCTTGTGAATTTCTCAGAATTTTCTTTATGATTAATTTGCTGTGTTATAATCTTCTGTTTGTGTTTTCTGTCTTTTTCTGTGTATTTCTTTCGTTTATTTTTCTTGTGTTTTTGTTTTCCGGTGTTATGCCTTTTTTGATTTTCATCTTGTTTTTGTGATTCGTTAGTATGCACATTATGAACAGAAAAATTCCTCTCGGATGAAGTTTTAGGTGGACCAGGTAGAAATTTGCCTGGCCACCGCCTTACGCGTTTTTTGCCTTGTTGAAATTTGGTTTGAAATTTTTGTGGTTACATTGCTCAATGTAATGTCCTGTTTGCTTGCAATAATTACAGAAAGGTGTTTGTTGTTGTATGTTCTTGTTTGAACCATACTTATTATTTCTGTAGTAGTTTGTTTTCTGTTGTGGGTGGCTATTCTGTTGTTTCGTGTATGGAAAACTATTTGCAGTTTCTGCCTGAGAATCATGCTTATCCACGGACTTCGCTGACCTGTTTCTCTGAGTGTCTGCATTTTCGTAACTCATGGCCTGTATACAGAGTTGATCTAGTTCTACAAAACTCCGTGGCCTAGCCTGGAAAACAGCGCGTGAGCGCTCTGCCTGATTTAGTCCGTCTACTATGCAACTAACTATTTCGCTCTCTGATACGCCCAATCTGAGAACCGCCGCGGCTTCTCTGATTGATGCTACATAGTGCGGCAATGCTTCATTACTTCGCTGTAGCCTGTTGTACCATTCCAAACGGTAATTTGTCAAAAGTCTGGCAGGTATAAAAAAATTCAAAATTTCTTCGTGGTATTTGTCAAAAGAGTAACTATTTTCTATTGCTTGACTCGTTCTTTCACTCAGTGGTGGTTGGGTGTAGGGAAAAACTATCTCCAACAACTGTTTGTCAGGAATGCCCCCTTTCTGTCTGATTTTAAGTAAGTGCCTTATGAATTCGATTAATTTATCTGGGTCAAGACCACTTGTTTCTGGAAAACCAACAAGTAATCTCTCGACTGGATGGGCAATTTTCCCATAACAGCTATACTCAGCCGCCCTTGGCGTAACTGGTAATGCTGTTTCTGGTTGATTCTGCGTTGATGGCGGAGGTGGGGGTGAAGGATGTGCAATTTGCGCGGTGGGGATGGTAGGGATCGGAGTTCCTTGCCCGGATGTCAATAAAGAATGAAACTGGGAATATGGATTAAAATATGACTGGTTTGTGGCGAATGGGAAAAACAAATTTTGTTGTGTTAAAGGATGTGGATTTGCAGGCAAGTTACCGGAAAATGTGACACTGGTGATGGGAGCTGTAGAAGCATGTATGCCTGAGGGAATTTGAATGGTGGCTGCTGGGATGGGAGGGGTTGAAACCGTGATGAGTGATTGAGATGTTGATGTTGATGAAATGGGTGGAACCTGCCTTGTTTGACACAAAGATACTTGTGTGTCGGGTTGCCTTATTTCCTGAGGAAATTCCGGATTTTCACTCTCTACATTTCCTATTGTTTCCATTCCTAGGTTTTCTGCCTGGGCATTGTTGGCCCGGAGGTCCTGTTGAGTTTCTAATTGAGCTGCCCTAGCTTTCAATTTAATTTGGAAGGCGTTTGTTTGTTGCAGACAACGATTTAGCTCTGTTCGATAAACACCATTGAGCACATCTGCGGAAAGTACCACAAGATTTTCCAGTCGTCTGGTGACATGCTCTAATCGCATAATGTGTCGCTTTACATTGGGCAAATTCTCTTCCACATCTGAATAACTTACGAAAGCAGCTATGTCGTAAAATTTGGAGCAAGCTATGTTGAATTCCTCGAGTATTTCTAAATTTAGATTATGTACTGAGGTAGGTAACTTATCACGTACTGCGGCTCGAAGCCTTTTTCGCAGCTCTTGCGCATTTCCAGTAGTTGGTAAATTACGCAACTGCAACTCGTAACTTAATTCATCTACTAGTAATAGCTCCGGAGTAATCATCCTTTCCGGATTCATAGTATTACACAAAACAAAACACTACCCTCTTAAAATTATCTCTTACTTTAAACTTATAAATACACTTAAATATAGCTTATAATTAAAACAATTGCCTTATTGCGTGGGAAGAATGTGCCTTCATAATTTATTATTATTATTACTACGCGCGTCGGGAAATGAACAGTGTACTCGGGTGTAACAAGCTGTCAGGTTAGCTTGCACAACAGGGTACCTACAATGAACGTCACGTCAGCCGGCAGGTCTGACCTTGGCGCGTAGCACCTTTAACAAGGGGAGTTGGGGGGGGAGTATCTTGCCCAGCGGACACGTCTCTGTTGATAAGCCACGCGCGCGGGCTGAGTCGCGTGGGTGGGCAGCCAGCTGCCTCTCGGCTCGCGCTCAGATGTAAGCACCCAGACCAAAGTGCAGCAAAACTTATGATAATTTTAAAATTCAAGGGTCAATTTAGCTACTATGTGTATCAGCGGACAGTTCACAAATTACTTACTACAAAAATATTCTAAGTGACAAAAAAAATATAAATTTTTTTTTTATTCAATTCTTTTTTTTAATTTTAATTTTAGGTATGACCTTTCAACTTAGGTATGCCTATAGACGTAACCATGCTCTGCTACCATTTTGTAATACCCCAAGTGTCTTAAAGAATAATTAAATAATAAGGTTAAAAGATTTGGAAACTTTGATTACTGGGGCCCTCAATTAATAACTATAAAAGTCAACAACAGAGGCGACACTAGGAGTAAACAAAGAAAATTTAGGAACTCCCTACAAATACTTGGGAGTAAAAGGATCGTTATTATATATTAAATAAATAAAAACAACTGTTACGTCTATAGACTTCCTTATTTTATTAATCATTGTTCTTTCTTTTTTATAGATTAAATTTTCCTTAGTAAAGTCTGTTTTTCATTGATAAGTGACCTTATTTACATAACTCACAATTACACTTATTATATGATATTCCTTAACGTTATTTACGATAGGGCCGGCCCTGAATGTATAACAAAAATTAAAATATTTAAAAACAAGAATGAAATTAACATTGGTAACTTTAAAGGTTGTACATATAGTCCTTCCAAAACATAATATAAATTTCTTCTCCTCGAACTGCTTTTTTACTGTCCGCTGTCTTAACTGGGTTACACTATTTTTGAGTTCGTGAATAAAAAGATAGAATTATGCGGGTATCACCCGGGGCTGTAGGTAGACGGTGATGGAGGTAGTAGGCCTAAAGATGTTGAATTCTGCTCAGGAACCGACTCCAGAGGTTCTGGCAGAGGATTTTGGTTGCCCCAAACTTGGAACCCTGTCTGAAACAGATGTCCAAATTCCAAAGAATTAGACCTGTTTCCAGACAGTATACTTAAATGGCGCAAAAGGCCAATAGAGGGAAATTAAAAGGGGGGGGGGGATGACGTCAAGACTTACCAAAACAGGGTGTTGGTCCTGGCGCTCAGGATAGGGCGTCTCGTCTCCGCAAACTCGAACCACGATTCGCGGTAGCCACGGAAGTCATCACGATTAATTTTAAAAAAATATAAAAAAATACTAAATTTCTCTAGGTACTTTCAAATAAACTACTGACTGGTTAATAATTTTAGCTAGGGACTCCATCCCTATAGTCTGAGAAGACTACATAATATACGGTGTCGATGATTCGCCGAAGATCGCAGATACAAACGGTACCAGTCAGTCAGGAGGCGCGCACCGAAGTAAGTTCAGCGCGGGATATCACCAGAATATCATAAGCGCGGGGTCTCTAGAGAATGGGAGGGGGGTTAGGCTCTGAGCCGAAAATTACCGAGTCCACCCGAAGGTGTCCGGCATAAAAAAATTAGATCTTACTGGAGTGACTGCGCGACTGAGGCGCTATCTTTGGGTGGCGAGAAGAAGTACTAATAAATCGACTAGTGACCGACGAGAGTGTCAAGCTAGGGGGTAATGGAGTAACCAGCGGTGCCACCTAGCGGCCTGAGACATAAGGAGGGGAGAGAGGTTGTCGTTACCTCCGCGCGAGCGCGGTAGTGTCGGCGCTGCCGACGCCTCACAAGTGGCATTAGTTACCACAGCCGTCGCTAGGTGTCGCTAAAGTCCAGAATCGTAACTGCGGCTGTCAAGCCTGAGATGGCCTTAACTTTGGTTAACGTACCCGTGCGGTCGTCGCCCCTAGCCACACTTCTGAGAAGAAAGTGGTGGGTGAGCAGGAGGAGGGCTTCAAAAAATGCATGGTCTGTGGGACACAAGGCCCACGGGATCCTCCTGTCGTGTCTTGCTGCTAGTGAACCCTAAACCGATTCGTGACAGAGTTAGCAGGGCTCAGCACTGCTTCACAAGCTGCTGTAGGCAAAAGTAGACCCGCGAAGAAATAAAGTTACCGGCCCCGATGTGCCTGGAGGTGGGAGAAATATTAGCCAGAATGCTAGCCTAGCATGAGGCTGGGAAAGAGAATCAGCTCGCCTCTGAGAACAGAGGCTGAGGGCCTGGCCGTAAAGAAAATAAGATGAGAGAAAAAGAAAAAAAATATATATTTCTAAAAATATTTAATATTACAAAATTTTAAATAAAACGTGCCTAAATCCCTAATACACGGCACACATTGCTTATTACAACAATTTCGGCAATAAAGGTTAATTATTCTTGCATTTTAAAAATCTGATTACTAGTATAATTTCAAGTATTTATTCTTTTTTTATTAAAATAAAAATTATTCAATTTTATTCATAAAGTATGCAATAATTTCATCAATGTTTTGTTATGACGTTGTCACGTTAAACTGTCGTCCGTAAACCGACTTTACAGACAACCAATTTTTTAAGGAAGATTTTAACCTTAATGAATAACTGGTATAATTCTGTGTAGGGCCCGGGCCAACTTAACTTAGTTATTGTTTAAGAAATAATGTTGTTTATTACTATTCAACCAGCAAACTAAAAGAAAAGAAAATAATTATTGATTTAATTTAATAAATCAAAAAGAATCCTAGCAACCCTAATCTTGACTTTTTATTTAAGCTCATAACCAACGATTCTCCAGTTCCTTATAAGCCATTCAGGGGCTGCATGAAATTTCTTGTACACTCTCTCTCTCTCTCGTTCTCCTCTGTTATTCTTTTTGACCAGTCCGTTTCCAGCAATTTCAATTCCATTTCAGAGTGTTTCCTAATGTTGTTAAAGAACTTAAATAACTTTTACAAGACACGAGGGAGGAGCGTAAAAGTGTTCCAGTAATGTAATTGAATTTGTGAGCTGCTCTGGACACATCTAATAGAGGCACATACGTATGTGTGCCAAGACGATACGAAGCACTTTCTCTGCAGAAAGTTTTCAAATCGACAATAAGAAAACTGCTTGTGATGGATGGCAGCAGATCAATAACAGCTCTTCAAACTAAAAGCAGTATATGCAGCCCATCCCATTATGGAAAGAAAGCTGTCATTGCAATTTGAATTAAGTGTTCAGAACCGTTCTGCACGACTGAATAAAACAGTGTTAAAGCAAACATTTTCTAAAGTTTATTGCAACCATTTTTGCACAAGCTTTATGGTAAGCTTAACTAACACATTTCCATACTTTGTTTGACCTTGTGAATGTAATGTTTTGTGCGTTAAAAAATTCATGAACTAAGGAGAAGTTCACAAGCTGGCAGAAGCTGTTTTTGTAATTTTTTATATTTTTTTTTTAATTTTTATTATTTTCATTATTATTTTTATTAATTTATTTTTATTTTTTAAATTTTTTCTGTAATTTTTTGATACGGAGGGAAACGTGCGTTAGTTTTCTCCGTGTGCTCTTGATTACTCCTGCCAATATTTTGATGGTATTCTGCGTGTGCTCATTATTCTTATCGAGGCTTCTGCAGATTTTCTGTGAGAGCTTCTGGTTAATTCTGAGAAATAGATCTCTGCACGAATTTTTTGACTTAATGAGACATGCAATTTTATTCAGAGTTACATTTAATTGTTGAATCACTGTTACTAAATCAGTAATAAAAAAAATTTTATTAGGTGGAATTCAAACAAGAAAAATCCATTACTCAGTCAAATAACATGCCTTGAGACAGCTGAGAATCACAATCATGCAAGACGAATTTCCTTCTCCTTGATGTCTAGGGAAGCCTTCCTTCTTTTTCGATCGTTAGTGAGCATCCCGCATCCAAAATGAAAAACCAATAATAATACTTACCTTGCCTTTGATAAGCAGAACTATTTGGCTACGAGTCTTTCAAAATTGAAAATAAACTCTCGTGATGTATGATTCAAATTTGTGTTTAAGTATATGTATCTAAATAAAAATCTCAATTTGCATGTATCATTAGTCACAGAAG
Organism: Bacillus rossius redtenbacheri; assembly: GCF_032445375.1. Lineage (NCBI taxonomy): Eukaryota > Metazoa > Arthropoda > Insecta > Phasmatodea > Bacillidae > Bacillus > Bacillus rossius. Next base: position 91,336,010 of record NC_086331.1, on the reverse strand, counting down.
TTAACATGGATCCTGGTGTGTTGTCTGCAGCTGAATCGGAAGGATGCCGCTGTAGATACTGCAGCAAGGATTTTGTCCTGAGATGGAATGCTAGACGTCACAAGAAGAATGATTGTGTTAAAAACCCACTACGCAAAATGATAAGCTGTAATCGGCGTATTAGGTTGTTAACACGAATTGACAGCTTAAAAAGATACCGTGGAACATGTAAAGCCAAGACCACTTACGGGATAGAGGACATCGATAAAGACTCTACACTAAGGAAGAGTGTGTTGCTTGATGTAAATAATTTTCCTTATCTTAAGCGCAAAGTTCTAGCTCTCCCGATCGCAACAAATAACTTACATTCAAGGATGCTGACGGTTTAAGGAAGACTGAAACTAATGGAAGTATCATCACCGTGAAAAGTGAAATTACATTAAGCCCATATCAAGTAGATCCTCCATACTTTGAAATAATGATAGACACATAAAATTAATATTTTAGACGATTAAGAAGCTTCTACGTCAACGATTTCGAGTTCTTATAGAAATTCAGGTGAATATGCTGACTTCTAAGGAAATGGCGATAGTGACTCTGAAGCTGGTGACGCGATCAAAAACTGTGCTGAAGCACCTAAAGCAGGCCAGCTCTAGGACTGCGATGAAGCCCTGAGACCAAAACAATGGGATAGTTGTAATAAAATAAATTATTCAGATAAAGCTTACGATGATCACTGGGACGATAGTGATATTGAAAATATTTATAATAAACATGCAAGAATGATGACAGCAGAAGAGATTAATTATGCTTCATGGGAAGCAGGTTAAGACTTCTACATGATTCGCTTTGTGCAGGAAACTATTCACACATCAAAGAAGTAGCCTTCATACTCAAAGAACTGAGGGAAGCTGGCTACATACTCTAATGACTTGTTTTACCTGCATTTGTATAAATAAAAATAAAACTTTATGTTTTAGATTTTAAAAGGCATTGTTATTATTTCACGAAGTATGATTTTTAACTAAGCCTGAGTTCTCGCTACTGCATGTTCAATGTCTGCATTACGTGTCCACTGCATTACATGTGTGTATATTGTGTGTGTGTTCATTGCATGTCATGTGTGTGTACTGTGTGTTCATTGTGTGTCTAGTGTGTTTACTGTGGGTCCATGTGTATACTGTGTGTGTTCATTGAGTGTTTACTGTGTGTTTATTGTGTGTGGACTGTGTGGTCATTTCATGTCCTGTGTTAGGTGTGTGTACAGTGTGTCCATTGCATGTACTGTGTGTCCAGTGTGTCCATTGTGTGTACTGGGTTTGCATACTGCGTGTCCAGTGTGTGTACTGTGTTTCCAGTGTGTGTACTGTGCGTCCCGTGTTTGTACTGTGTGTTCTTTTGTTGAATATTTGTACTGTGCATCCAGAGTGTGTACTGTTTGACCAGTGTATACTGTGTGTGTACTGTGCGTTCAGTGTGTGTACTGTGTGTCCAATATGTGTAATGTGTGCCCAGTGTGTGTTCTGTGTGTGTCCAGTGTGCAGTGTTGTTAAAAGTACTCGGAAAAAGTAATTGGGCTTAATTACAATTACTGTGGTGACAATGTAACTAATTACAAGTAAAAATTACTTTATATAGAAGTAATCAGTAAAATTACAATTACAATTACATTCTGCTACCATTTTAAAACTGACCTACGATTCAATTTTTTTACACTTTGTTACATTAATAAACATACTTACATATATGTTTTGTTAAAAAAATAATTTCATGTAATGATTAAATTTATTATCTTTAATTAAATGAATAATATTTGAGTACAAACTTGCTTGAATAACATCAAAAGACTTCATACAAGTAGCTACCTGTAATAAAAGTAACACTCTTTTTAAATTTTGGAATTGACCTTACGAAACAATTGCATTTTAAAGTTCTCATCAGATAGATTCTCTTTACCAACACTAAAAAGACGCTCAACGGGAGCACTTTACGGTAGCGATGTGTTAAATTTTAAAAATGCAGATTTTAGCATAGGGTAATGTTGGAGACACTGCAAGTCACTATGGATCTTCATTTTTGATCATAGGGATCGAACCAAGGACAGGAACTAATCGAATCAATCAGTATTTTAATTGCATATTTCTTTAATGTATTTTGGAATTTTTCCCGAATTTGTAGGAAAATAAATACTGATTTCCAAGATGGCAACCAAATTTCAAGATGGCGGATGCTACAGTAATAATTGGTTAATGCACTCTATCAGGTAAAAATTAAACTGACATGGTGGCAGTGCACTCTAGAAGGCGAAAACAAGATGGTGGCCACCAGTAGACAAAAATAATATGGCGGACTTGAGATCATACCAGCTGGCGATATATATATATATACCTTGACATTAGTGGTCGAAGGTTAGCCTGTCGACGGCTTCCGTGGAGGAAGGATCCGTCGCTGTTTTTTTTTATTTTTGCTCTCACTGGGTTTGCACAGAGTATGCCATGGCATAAATGCGGTTTTTAAAATAATTATTTATTAAAATTTGTTTAGTTTTTAATAAATTTTAATTCTTTTCCCAATAAAATCTGAAATAATTACAGATTTTCAAGATGGCGACCGTGACATAATCCAAAATGTCGAAGTGTTTTTGTTTACTTTTTTATAATTTTTCATAATTTTAAAATTTTTTCCTATATTCTAGCATAAAAATACGGATTTTCAATATGGCAGCTTTAACGAAAATTGTAACATTAGGGAGTGGGGCATTCGATTCCTAGATCGTGGAAAGTTCTAGAAAAATAATGGCGTAATTCAAAATGGCGGAAAGTTCTAGAAAACAAAATGGCAGATCCAAGATGGCCACCAGTGTCAAGGTCAGGGTCAACGGTCAAGGTAATTCAGTATGCATACCTTCACGTAACAATCCAAGATGGCAGACACCTCACGAGAATCTGCGCTTGGAGGAACAATGTCAACAATCATCGATCCACAGCTAGAGGCCAGGGCTCAGAGCTCTTTTTATACACTACTGACGTCACTTTTCAAAATGATGGAAGGTTCTGTAATCCGAGATTGCTGGCGTCACATTAGCAAGATTTTTATTAATTTTTTTTAATTGTAATTATTATTTTTTAAATTTTTTAAATAATAATTTACATGTTTTTTTTTTTTTTTCGGGGATCCAAACAAGCACTGAAATGGATTAAGTAACTAAACATTTGAAGTAAACGTTTTTTTTAATATATTGTTAGGGATTTTGTTCGGAATTTTTTGATCAAAAATGAAAGAATTTAAAGTTTATGGTCAAGGTCAAGTTCATGGCCTCAGCGGCTTAAAGCGGTTTTCTTTTAGGAGTCTTATGCCACTTTTAGGAATTTTTCGTTTTCTGAAGGCAAATATTGTTTTAGGCATTTTAAATTTTGAATTTTTGAATTTTCTTGTTATAAAACGGGAAATTTCTCTCAAATTTTTCCTCGAAATAGGGAAATTTCTAGGAAATGTGAGTCTTTTTTGAGGAAATTTTGACACCAAAATATCCGCCGTGACGTCAGTTTGGTCGGCTCCTAGCCAGAACCCAGTACCCGTACAGACATTTGTATAGTACTGAAACGTTTATTAGATTTATAAACTATGCTTCAATAGCCGCAGAATGGTATTATCGCTCTGTTATTAGGTACTTCTTTCAGACTCTAGACTGTAAGAGCGTTCAGGGTCTTCACATACTTTTTAAAGACAGATACCAGGAAATAATAGATAGAGCAATGTCTAAAGTATGGTCTTGTTTGTATTTTTAGACTAAAATCTATTAACTAATCTAAACAAGTTGAGTTTATTTTTTGAAAAGATTTCCCTTATTATTGCTAATCTCAATTATAATTCTTAGAGTATATATATTGTAACCTTACAAATGTACTTTCTTGACTTTATATACATTCTTCAGTAACCGGTAAGTATAAACTACAGATTTGTTTACGATTTCAGAGAATGGCTGGCAGTGAGTACCTGGGCTTCAATAATGCTGTATTTCTGTCGGAGAGGGAAGCAGCAGACAGAAACTATGCACTCGGGTTCTACATGAGAGAACACAAGTGTTACCCAGAGAAAACGAACCTACGAGAATGCATGGACTTTTATTTTCAGGTGAGGATAGAATTTATAATGTATTATGCATCATATAAATATTTTTTTTATTTTACAAAATAATGACAAAGCACCTTTTAATGTATTCAAGGTTTCGTTAACTAGATTGCAAGCATCTTATGACAACTAATTATGAAATTTTGCTTACATCTTGTCTATCCTATTTTGTTTATTAACTAAAAACATGGACATCCGCACCTCGCCGCCGGAGACTGAGCAGCAGGCGGCTTACAAGCTGGTTCCATAACACGGAAACAACGAATGGGGTTGAACCCACAGCTAAAAGCGAGTTTCGTTGGTCCCGGACACCGAGGCCGGTCATTTTCTTGTAAGTTCTGTGAGTAGGTAAATATAGTTCGTCCTGGGACACTGGCTGCTGGGTGGGGATCCGGGGATCCGGGGATCCGTAGCGGCCATCTTGTATTACATCGCTTACGACGGCCATCTTGGATTAGAACTTCCATCGGTCATCTTAGAGGACCTGTAAATTGACATTTGACCCCAGCGGCCATTTTATTTTCTAGAACATTCCACCAATTTGTTTTTTTTCTAGACCATTCAACCATTATCAATTATGGTGTCAAGTCCGCCATCTTGAAAATAAGTAATTATTAACTTTAAAAATTAAAAGAAATAAAATTTATAAAAAATTTGTACTAAAATTTTAATTTTAAAAAACGATAAAATTATCATTGAGCACCCCACTCATGCATTATACTTTATGTTACGATGACACCGTCAGTCTCTGTTGGAGACAGCCATTTTGTTTTCGTTTAGTAGGTGCCGCCATCTTAGATTATGTAACTTCCAGCGGCCATCTTGGATTACATAACATCAGACAGCAAAAACACTTCAAAATACCTCATTATGCACCAAAATTTCACCTGTTTCAAGAAAAAATTTCCCTTTTCGAAAGAAAATTTCCTTTTACGAGAATATATTTCCTTATTTCCCATTGAAAAAAATCCGAAGGTGCAAGGTCCCCAGAGAGGGGCCATTCTCCCCCCCCCCCCCCCCCCCAAAGAAGGGCTATTGCCCACATTTGTAGAGTGCTAGTTAAACCTGTAAATCCTTAACTTGTCATTTAGCCAATTTATTCAGGGTCGGATTTAGGGAGTCACAGCGGCCATCTTGGATTACATCAATCCTGGCAGCTATCTTGGATGACCTTGGCCTTGACCTCAGATACCAAAGGCAGTCTTGAATTCCGCCATTTTGTTTTTTAGAACATTCTGCCATTTCTAATAATGATGTTATATCCACTATTTTGTTTTCTAAAACTTTCTACATATATATAAAAAACCCACTTCTTCGTACTTCACTTTTTCGTTTCGATAGCATCATCGAGCAACCGACTTGCATTTGTTACACTTTTCGATACAATGGCATCATCACCAAGCAACCCACTCCTATGGGTTTCACTTTCAGTTGCGATGACATCATCGAGCACTACAATCATGTACTTTGTATTTTTCGTTACCATGTCATCATCGAATGTATTACTCCTGTGAATTGCACTTTCCATTACTATGATATCATCAAACACCCTAATCCTCTGCGTTGTACTTTATGTTACGATGAAGCCGTCAGTGTCTGCTGGAAGCAGCCATTTTGAAATTGTTTCCAAATTTCTTAGTCAATAATTACCAATTTTCAAGAAGGCAGATGTGATGTCATAATTAAAAATGGCAGAATGTTCTAGAAAAACCACTTGGTGGAAGGTTCTAGAAAAAATGTTCGTTGGTGGCAATGGTCATGTAAGATGTGAGGCGGTTGTGACGTAATCCAAGAAGGCCGCCGGAAGTTACGTTATACAAGATGGCCGCCACGGATCCCTAGGAATCCAGCAAGTAGCTAGTGTCCAGTGTTTCAGGACGAACTGCATTTACATACTTCGGTGCAAAGGCGTGTGGCTCAAGACTGTCTCATAATGTGTTCTCTTAATTTTTTTTTTTTCCGTTTTTTTTTTTTCGTGGTTAATTTTGTTAAATAGCTATTTATAAATCTCAACTTAATATTTCTCTTGTATTTGTTGTTCTGCAACAAATATTTACGACAGTGTATTATTATGGGTTTAAAAAGTCGCGCAAGTGTTGATAATTAAGACCTGCAGTCTTTTTAACACCCATTATATTACACTGAATGAGCATCTGTTCATAATATTTGTGGTAGAACAACACATGCAAGAAATGTATATAAATACTAAAAATAGCCTTTAAATAATATAAATGACGATAAGATAAAATCAAATCATTATGGGGTGTGAGACCGAGCGTTAAGGTGTCGCTACATTGGGGTCCAAAACACAGAAATTGATCTTCTAGAGTGTATTTTACCACAGCTTGAATAGTAAAAAGAAAACTATTATTCATAAATACTTGACAAAAAGTTTTTAGAAATACGTAGTGTAAAACATGTTAAATTTTCCTCATTAATATTTGTAACGAAAATAATATCAAATATTTTTTAAGCAAAACATCCATAGGAATTAAACTAAAACTGCTATCCCCAACATCTGACTACATGAGCTTTACGTGCAATAACTTGTTTGGTAACCGAGGAAATAATACAAGAAAATATTTGGAAGTTAGCATTGTGTAACAGATAAAAAAGGGATATCAATTAGTTTTAAATACGGAAGAATATAAACTACAATTGATAACATTCCAGTTTCAGAAGAGTTACACGTTGTCAAAATCTGTTGTGAGTTACCTACTCTTCATATTAATTTTTCAATGATGATTTTTTTTTTCAAATTATAGAATTAAACTCTTTCGTAAAAATAAGCTGCACTAATTGCAAACTTTCAGCCCAGATATTTTAAAAACAATAGCTGCTCGCCAATTGAAACTCCTTCCCCGTGCATTGTTTTTCGCGCTCGTGTGAAAGGTCCGTTATTAACCACCTGCACGCATTTCACTTTTCTCGCCCCTTGTTTTTCGCGCACGTGTGACAAGTACGAAGTACATATAAACCCCTTACACGTGCGTCATTTTCACTCCCGTTGTTTTTCGCACACGCGTGACATTGGCCTTGCTTAGAATCGTGTGCTGAATGCATAACAATGGCGTGGCTGTTTCAGTGTTGCTCCATGGAAGCCAACTGCGACAGCATGGCAGTGATGGCCTCAACACTGGCAAATGGAGGAATATGCCCGATAACCGAAGAAAAGGTTCTGACGCCTGACTCTGTGAGGGACGTGTTATCTCTCATGCACAGCTGCGGCATGTACGACTACTCGGGACAGTTTGCTTTCAAGGTAAATGTTGTGATATAAGTTGGCCGTATGGGTAAGCCACTAAACGAAGTGCAGAGCGAGTGATTCGGAACATGGTTAAGATTTTTGATGTGTGTGACTATTGATGGCCATTAAACCTATGCAAATTTCGTTTTAAGCAACTCAGATTTATTTTAAATAAAACAATATACACTTTCTTGCACTTCTGTACATTTGTGTACGGAAAAATAAACTTTCATAAATAAATTTCCCAAGTATTTAATAGGCACTAGATACTTCACAAAAATGCTTAGTACAGTTGATACTTGGTCAGTCAGAAATAAAATTTTACTATTAGAACCATAAGAAAAAAGTTTAGGATTGAAAGCAAAACCAGCTGGAAGTTCCTGCTTTTCTCACAAAACGATAATTTTTTTTCCTCATATCAGTTACTTACAATAGAGAGTTCTGTATTTCAAACTCAGTGACTAGATCGGTGAGCTAGTCATATCTTAAATATATTGTGGTCTGGACTGGCAAACTGTTGACATTAAAAATAACATTTACCTGACAATGAAGTTAAATTCTAATTTTATTAAATAGTGTTATTATTATTTCAAAATGCAAAAAAAAAGTTTATGAACGTTCATTTATAATATTGCTAAACTTAATATTTCCATATCAGTTGGTTTTAAGCAATTGCAATGAATATAAATTTATATTCTTCCAATGACCATATATATTTTAAACGGTAATAAAAAATTTCGGGATTCTTGAGTATTTAAACTCTCTTTAAAATGAATGTTTTTCATCGATGGTATTTTTTTTTCAAGTAATTTTACTTCATTTATAATTCAAGCAAATAATGTAAAATAACCAATAGTCACAAAACTTAATTTATAGATAATACGCTGAATATTTTAGAAACAAATTTGACGTAAATTTCCAACAAAATCATTTAAAATATATATTTTATCAACATGATTTTAAACAGTTCCAATCATAGATAAATTTTCATTATTTTTTCACAGAAAATAACACTTTCTAGAATTGTTGAGTTTATATTAGTACAAACGACTGATAATAGAATTATAAATACAGTATAATTAATTTATATGATTTACTGCGTAGTAAATAAATAAAAGCTTAATTAAAGTCATATATTATATCAAAAAATGTTAATATTTCAACTAACATTTCCAACGAGAAACTCTTCCATTTTCCAAATTTTATAGTTTTCCTTTAAGTAAAGTAGTTAAATAAAATTATATATATATAAATGACGTCAATGGTTAAAATTCTCATTAAATTATTTTTTTTTCAAACATTAAAGTGAGTTTTAGTCTATTTCATACGTATTTTTCTTACTATTCCAGTCTACGTAATGAAGGGCGCAAGTAAAGTGATGGTGTTTTATTCAGGACTAGAGATTCACACAAAATGCAGTAATATTTAAAAAATCTCGACAAGTTAGTTAATACCTAGTTTCTGCTCAAGTTGATTAGAGTAATAATTTAAGACTATGATAAAAACACTTTAAATTCTTTGTTAATGTTGCAAATTTTTATTCTAGACAATAAAAAACAAACTTCCTTGCATTATATAATATTTAATACATTGTATATTTTTTGGAGTGATAGATTATGTCATTTAGGTCCTAAATTAAGAGGTAGCAAACTGGCTTCACAGATTTTCTATTGAATACGGTTAGGTGCTAAAATAATTAGACACGTATAATTTTTGAGTTTTGGATATCGGGATGGAACGATCAGCTGGCGTCTAGACTTGTATGTTGCTGTCAGCATGTCACCACACGCGGTTCGTATGTCGATTGTGTCATGAATGTTCCCCTGAGTTGTCACTTACGTGGCTATTCACTGCCGCTAAGGCGGGGTTTATAAATTACGGAAGAAAAAAACGACGCAACACGCAATTAACGCAAGAAAATCACAATCGTTTTTAAAGCACGGAAGTCTCAATACGTCACCAACCTTGGAACTTAAAATTGTACATCAATTTAAATCAAATATCTTCCCCGGGCTTCTTAATATTTTCGTATTTTTCATGAAAACAAAAGAACTTGACAATTTGATTTGAAAGAGTTATTTTCGTTCACTGCGTGAAAGTTCAAGTGACAACGTTATTATGTAGTAAAAGGAACATTATGGCCTTCTATGCACATAACGTTAGTATCTGTAAGTTTTCGCAAACACTTATCTTTAAATGGACGTCAGAAACGCAACGCAATAAGTTGAAAGTTTTCCAATGCTTACCTTGAGATTTTGGGTCTTGTGTGGATTATAAAGTAGTATTTGAAAAGCCGTTATTATCCTTTTTTCGTCTTGCGTTTCTTGCGTAGTTTATAAACCCGGCCTAACGGACCACCGGCGGGGATATTTGGCCCAATGTTCTACTTGGCAGTTGTTTGGCGGGCGTCACTTGTTCTAATGGTATCTGCGGTATCGAGGCCTCAGCGTGATTCACACCTAGAGACTAGATATTTGGTAAAGACAATCTCTTGTGTTTTGCGAATGAAGCTATCATTGGCTTGAGATTTACCTTCAGAGCTGTCGAAATCAGACGTTGTAAAAATTGACACGAGTGTTTGTTTATAGATTATGTGTCATCATTTTGTTAAATACTGTAATGCGTGTATATCTAAACAAGTTCGTGTTCCGATTGAGGGTTAAGTTCGGTAGGTCTCCCATGTTTAACATTAGTAGCTTATATAAAATACAATATTTTTCATCGGACAACCGTCTTATAGTTTTATGTGGCACACAAAAATTTTAGACACCTTTAACAATCCCATTTCTTGTTTGCAAATTACCATTATGACCTTTGCCCTATTCGCAGGGTCCCTTTGCCAATTTTTTTTTACTCTTTTGTTATATGAAGAAGGTCCCACACTTTCATTTTTCTTAAGAGTTGTCTGAAACAATAATTTACTGTGAAGGTTAGCCGTGTTATAATTCCGTGAAAGGATTGATTGAGATCAACACCACTGTACAGACGAATACAGTGAGCTGATAATGATGAGATATATGCAACAAAAACAGTAAATAGAGTCAACATCCCTGGACAACACAGCGACGACAAAGGAACCAAACGATGACATTAAACGGATAATCTGGATAATGCACGGATAATACAGCACTTGCGATACCAGCGATGGAATTAAACAGGTATTCTGACAACACGACAACACAGGCGAACACAGTAGGCTTGTCGAGGCTAAAGTGTTACAACTTTTCGGGAACTAAGATCTGTTTCCGTCATGTCGTATTTATCTGTGATATACAGTGCAAATTAACAATTGCTTATGTCCAAAATAATTATATGACTCAACAATGTTACATTCCAAAACAAACACATTAGTCAAATGGCCACTGTGCGCTTCAGACACGTTTTCTGAACGGGACGACTATGTTCTCAATAGTACCGTTAATTGCAGCACTTTCCATCTGAAAATTACTGGTATTTCGGATGAGTGATGAGAGATTTTATAACCTCATTTTTATTGGCAAACTAGCCGTTCAATTGTGGACAAAAAAATGTCCTACTACACTGATCTGTATTCGTGTTTAGTAATGTGCACACTTTGATCGTTCACTCTCTAATGAAAGACTTCCCTGGGGTGAAATACCGCGCAACATTCAGGTGAAAATATTGTTGAAAACAGTATGGAGCTTAGGAACCATAACCAGGTATGTTAATTCAGAGATTTATTTGCTTAATTTCTGTCAATCATTTCATCAAAAGTGTTCTAACTCACTTGAGTATCAGAGAAGAGCGCAATATGTGTTCAGAATTAATTTATTCGGAAACCACTGTAATAACCGAGAAGGGAAAATTAATACCATTATACCCTACTGACAAAAATAGTAAGACTAGAATGAATGTTTGGCTCTTAACTGGCGTACAAAGTTATATTTAAAATGTTGGTTTTTATTAACTTTCAAGCTCTGCACACCCAAAAGCCAGGCCCGATTAAAAATAAATGCATTTGCGGCAACCACGTGCGTTAGAAGTGAAATTTCACAGATAGATAGGATATTTCAAGGGAACACAAATATTTGAAACACTTATACAAGTTGCAAGCATAAAAGACGGGTGTATAGTTATGCGAGTGTATAATAATGTGTGAAAGTATTCCAGTGAGAGAGTATGCGCGTGAGCCAAGTATGCGCGTGATAAAGTATGCAAGTGCGCAATTATGCAAACATGCCATCAAGCGCTGCTGCCATCTGTGTTTCCAGCCAGTCATTTGATACCTAAAATATGATGCGTAAATTCGCGTTACACTGGTCGTTAACCTGTTATAATTACATTTTAGTTACACTTTTATGACGTCATCGCCTCAACTTCAAAAATATTATGTTACAAGACTTGTGTCGTCAGAACTTTTCTAACTGGTAATGATTGATAGGTACTGCTAACTTAAGCTTTCATGCATAATACTACTATTATTGTATAGTAATGTAAATAAGCGACCGTAACTAAAACAATTGTAGTTTTCTTTGTATATACAGTCTTTGCTGGGTTTTGAAAGTATTTTACTAGCGACAAAGAAAAAAATTTAAAGAAATTTCTCTTGAAGCATTTAACCTTAGTTTAATCATGAGATGAGCGCTCTAAATTAGTGTAAAATTAGGATGAAGATTATTATCACAAACTAGCGTTTCCATTTTAGGTAAATGCAGATTTTTAATTTAAAGTAAAACTATCGCAAATTTAGTTCATGTCTGTGATACATCATATTGTATGCATAATTTGCATACATAGTATGTATATTTTGGCTTTTGGCCGGCAACTAATAAATGTATAGTAAAATAAATAATTTAAAGGAAATAGCAAATATAATATATTATATATTTAGACCATTTTCTAAATTCAACAAAAGCTAGCCTATATGCTCACATTTTCAGTAATGAGAATAATAAATAAAACATATTAATATAATATTAACTCACACCATCAATCCAATACTGTTGAATAAAATAAAATATTACTTTACGATGGAACTGAAAACTTAACGTTATATATTGAATCACATGTGTATTTTTTATGTTTTAACTGTGGAGAAATACCTAATAATATGTATTGTGACTGAAGCTTCCTCTTAAACATTATTTAATAACTGAAATTTTAATCATTTGAAATTTATCTAGATTGCACTTCATATTTCGTAAGTCTGTTTGTGATCTGTGACCTCATATAAATTTTATATCGCTCTTATTTTAAATTATTAAAGAGATTTATCTTAGATGATAGTAAGGGAAACAAAAGGTCCTTTATGCTTAAAATAAATACTGCCGTTTTTCGTACTTCATAAGAATAAAACCAAATGAGATTTTCCGCAAAAAATTTAAGAGTAATTGATCAGGCTACCACACAACCCTGGTTTCAGTGATAATTTAAAATGATATTTTGTGGCTTTGATTTTTAATTTAATTATACACATTTTTTGTAATGAAATATTTGTACAACTATAACAGTTCGCTCTTTTTTCTTTTCAGGTTGGCCTTCCAGCGAAATCAGGTGTTTGTGGTGGGATGCTCGTGGTGATTCCCAATGTCATGGGCATTTGCTCATGGTCGCCGCCGCTCGATCCCTTAGGGAACAGCTGTCGGGGTGTCCAGTTCTGCGAGGTGAAATATTAACGATATTTTGTTATGTATAATACGCAGTATAACGAACTTACAGTACGTTTTTAGAAATTCACGTTAACAACTGTAAAAAAATAATAGTAAAATAATGTATTTACACTTTTAGCAATTTTGCATTTTTGTGGTGTAATTTTGAGAAACTAGTAAATTTGTGGTAATTTGACGCAAATGTTTCAAGAAAACCAAATTGTTCGACAGGATTCAGTAAAAATACGTTAATGTACAACTGTTGTTACAATAACAAACGTGTTTAAATCACACATGTGCATGTATGTGTGAAAATACACTACAACAAATGTGAAAATAATTAATGTTCTAATTTTATCGTACAATAAGAATTCGAGGACATGTGCAGGAGCCAGGAGCCAATATTCTAATTAGCAAAGTGAAAAAAAGGAAAAAACAGTCACCCAAAACGGCTGAACAGCCACTCAAAAGGCTAAAAATGTCGCATTATCGAGGAAAAAATTACTTTTTTGAGAAAAAATTTCCCTTTTTAATCCCCAAAAATTTCGATGGCTTAAAAAATCCCCCAAGTGGCTAGAGATCTCCTGCAAGCCACCCTGTAAGAAAAACTTATAAAAATGCTTGAAAACTTAAAAAAAAAAAAAAAAAACCTAAACGTTTGGCGTTCAAGTAAGGACCCAGATATCTGGTTAACCTTGACCTTCAGGAAACCCAAAAATGATAAAACAGACCCTGTTAAGACACAAAATGGCCCATTTTCAGGGGAAAAAATTCCCTTTCCAAAGTTAAAATTCCTTTTTAGAGACATAATTTCTCGACCAAAAAACCCTAAAAAAAATTCAAAAAACTACTTTAGTGCTTATAAATTCTTCGAGATGTAACCAGTAAGCGTCTGACATCATCTTGGTCGCCATATTTTATAAAAAAAAATTTAAAATAATGAAACTAATAATTACAAAAAAAAAGTACAATAATATATAAATAAGAGGAAAATAAAAACATGCTTTACTCCATCGCATTCATAGTCTACAGTTCTAACTCTAACAACGGCAAGCGAATAAAAAATTATCCAAAAAGACACAAATACATCTCAAAAATATATATTTTTAAAATTATGAAATATAGTTAATAGAAACATACTTGCTCCATTGAGGTAAAAGTGTCGAGTAAAACCTGTCCAGACCAATTTAATAAAACAATAATAACAAAATTAAAACAATTATGTATGCAATGAACCTTCGGAGTCCTCGGTTCGATTCCCAGTAGAAGAACGTTTTATAAATAGTCGTCCTCTCCTTCCTCAATGGTGGCTAACAGCAGACAGACAATAACGACTAATACCAAGACACATATTACTTCTATCAGTGTGATGTCACGATAGTAAAATTGGCTGCCTTTCTAGATTTTTATTGCGGTGATCGTTCACAGAGATTAAATAAATATTATATGTGCAAGTCATACGCATTAAGGCTTTGAGCTGAAATTGTCAGAGTTAAAAATTCGTTGTAAATTATTATTTTTTTTTTTTAGATTTTTCGAAATCTTAAAATTTTTGAAGTTTTATGAATTAGATTAAAAATTATTATTTTTTTTGTTTTACCAAAATTCTTTTTAAGGACATTGGCCACCATTCTTGCATTAAGTAAAATCCATCGAAGTTAATCTTTTTTGTCATCAAATAAAGACGACTATTAGTTCTACCATTTTAAGGAATAATTATAGTTCTAAGCCCCATTAAGTATGGTGTTTACAGCAGGGGCGCAAATCTGTAGCGGGAATTCGCGCGCCCGCGGCCCGGTCACAAATCCCCAAATCTAACGTACCTATAATTTCTTAAACTCACTAGCTGCACATTACATAAATATACAACTTATAGAGATCATAGTTACAGTACTTATACAATAATAATTAAAAATGATACACTTACACATCCATATCCATAAATGTGAGTTAAAAATACATAGAAATTCATCACAAATTTAGAAATGTAAGAAAAACAACTATTTTTTATATTTAAAATCATGTCACAGAGTCCTCAGTTGGATTCACAATGAATGCTTTTATTAATAAGATAGACGACACATCTTTCTACAATGATGCTCACAAAAAGACTGACCCCCACTACCTTTGCCAAAACATATATTAGTCCTACCTTTTGCTAATATGGCAGCCATACTGGCCACCATTTTGGTTACCCTTTTCGTCTGCAAGTGTGCTCTTACCATAGACTTTAATTGTTACCCACTAGAGCGCAGTAGTGTCAATCAACATATCCTCAACTATCATAGTGACGCTGCCATCTTGTTGTCTAAAAAACATACACCAACACACAAAAATCAACAAACAACCCCAACACAAACTCACGCACCTACACACACCAAAACACACTCATCTTCACACAGAAACAAAGCCACATCAGACTATGCAGTAGAAAACTTAAAGCATTGTATAAATAATGTAAGGGAATCTGTTCTGTTGCATCAGCAGGTGAAGTGGATGCAGATACCATAGATTCCTCAGTGGTTGTCACACCGTTGCCATACAGATCTTCGTCGACTTTGGTTCAACTTTCATCGGATCTGAGTGTACGTTCAAGTCACTGCCACCAAGGTCTACGGCAAAGATGGTACACTTTCCATCGAGTTCTGCATGCTCATTGCAGTTGATGCCAACCAGGTCTTCGCATCCGATTGTAAACCATTCATCGAGATCTGCGTTGATGCTGCCATCGCTGCCACCCAGGTCTTAGCAGACGATGATTCACCTTCCATCGAGTTCTGCATTGTCATTGCCATCGCTGCTGCCTGGGTCTTCATTGACGATGGTACACCTTCCAACGAGATCTTCATGGATGTGATGTCACTGCCACCTGGTAATTCGCCGAAAACGGTTTAACTTTCATCGAGATCTGCATGGACATAGGCATTACTGCAGCCCAGTTCTCTGCTGACAATGATACACCTTCCATCGCTGTAGTCTTTGAAAATATACAAATCCAAACTAAATTCGAGGTTATGTAGTGAAGTAAAGTGATCTATACTTTAGCAAAGAAACAGGCGAACTGGAAGTTGCGTTTCCCAACCTCATGAATATACTCATAGTTATAAATATAATAAAATATAGGTCAAAACATCAACCGCTTTCATTACTTGGCATAAGTACAATTAAAGTTTTTAGATGTGTATTTCTGGAAGGAGAAAAAAATAGTTGATTAATTGAAATCACTTCTCTTATAGTTAAAAATAGGTACATTAAAATATGTTTCCATTTTAAACACAAAAGTATTAATAAAGAGTAAGTTTTTTTTCAAACGCCACATATATATGTGTATGTTAAAATTACACACTCTCTCATATTTTACTACAAATACATGCATGAACGAACATGCCACCATCGTTAGTTTTGCATATATATATTTGGGCACTGTGCAGTAATGCATGATGACATTGCTGCTAGCTTCGAGTCTCCTAGGTGGGTGGTCCACGAACTACTGCAAACAACTTCTAAGGCAGACAGGTACCTACTGGTGCTTTGCGGTAATGTGAAACAACAGTTACGAGTTACAAAATGGATACATTAATGCTAGATAGGCCTATATATTATAGGATTTATTAAAATAAATTTCTCTCTCAAAAAATTATAGGCTAATAAAGAAAAACCGACCTTTAATTCATTTAAACACTAGCAATCGATTACAAAAATTTACAACTGATAAGAGTTCTTAGTTATAGTACTAAAATTAAATTATAATAAACAACACAAAATATATCTATGTGTTGCAACGTCGTAGCACTTATATGTAAAATAAAGGATAAATAAAATAAAATAAATTATTATATCACATAGTTAGGAGTTCTTAATTCAAATTAACAAGATAGCACTTTTTAGAACTCAATGCTTCCCAAAAGACGACTTCCCCCTTACCTATACCAAAACATATAATACTCCTAACAGTGTAATGTCATCACCATTATCTTAATTATATTTTCGCCTACACTTTGCTACTACCATATACATTCAGTTGTGACCCTCTAGAGTGCACTTGTGACAATCAACAGTTTATCAGGTAACATATTACACAAAATCTTGTCGTCCGTCAAGATTACCATCTTGAAATTGTATAATAATTACAATCAACAGAAAATTTACAAATAAAATATCTCTTGATAAAATAATTGGTTTTACCTATTACCAAAAATGGTTTGATGGATATATAAAATTTAAAAAGAAAATAGACTTCAAACACTTAATTTTTTTTGGTCAAGTCATATGATCTCATTTAGAAAAAAAAACATATTTTTAAGAATAAAAAAAGTTCCCGAAATCGATCCTATACTAGACTATTATAAATCAAACATTTTACAATATATTTTATTACTTTTGATTACAAGTATCTATACATGTAAAAGTAAAGAGGCCAATTAGCTTCTACTTCAGTAGTAGGTTCAAATGGCAAATTCTCAGCTGCAGTTAGTTCACCGAAGATTGTGTCCAGCCAGATCCTTTTCCCATGTTTTTTGGTTCTTCCAGCATAGTTTCTTGATAGTATTTTTGCAGGCTACTTTACTTTGTCGGAACTGTAAATGGTAATATTAATCATCTTTAAAGCTCAATAATTTAGCTTGCCCTCAGATGGCTCCGTATTACCATATAGACAGTTCAACTATAAGTTACATTTCAATGCTTAATATATCGCTGCCTCATAAGTAAGCAGATTTGTTATCATTTTCTTGATAGGCCTATCACCACTTAAGGTATTTAATACTAGTAATCTTTCAGCATTTCGCAAATTAAAGATTTTTCATAATATAACATATTATAATTCACCTGTAATGCATCGAGAACTCTTGCGTTTGGATTAATGTCCAGAAGTCAACACATTCGGTTACTTCCCGTCTGTTTTACTACTAGAAGCTGTGCGCATGTGAGTCTCAAACCTAAACTGAGCAACCAAACCAAAATGTCCGCAGGTAGTTCCTTTATACCTTATCGCATGTATTTTCAAACTACCAATATACATAAACCATATGTGACACTTATCTCAGCAAAACCTGATACAAGAAGGATTCATCACACATTTACTCTTCCCGTGTCTTTGTTCATTATGTACGAAGGTAAATGACAAATCACAGTAGATGCAAGGATGCCTATTTAATTATAACAAAACGTTTTGGTAAATAAGCTGCTATTGCACTTAAGTTAGGCATATTCTTAAGTGCATCAATACAATGCTGTTGAGCTGATTTTTTTAAATTGTGCTGCCCAGCATGGTCTTTGCTTGTATTCACATGTCTTGTTAACTTATCATTTCAAGCAAACAGCTTCCAATATTTTATTCAGCTAAACCTCTTCCGAAGACGATTCTTCGTACCTACATTTGTTCCTCTCATGTGGTCAAGCATTACTGTTGTTGGAGAATACCTTGGCACAGTGTTGGCATCAATTCTCAGGAGATTTTGGGGAAACCTTAACGTTCATCAAAGATTAACTCATCGAAGTCGATGTACCTGAAGCAACCAAAGTCGTCTGCGCAGACGACACTGTGTCTGTTAAAGTCCTTTCGTTTTTTAGAATAGCAGGCAGTGTTTTATCGTGATATTCAAATTGCTATCTTGTTAATTTGAATTAAGAGCTCCTAACTCTGTGATATAAGATTTTATTTATTTTTATTTATCCTTTATTTTGCATACAAGTGCTACGAACTTGCAAAACATGCAGACATTTGTGTTGTTTATTATAATTTAATTTTAGTATTGTACATTTTTTTAATCGATTGCTTTTGTTTACATGAATTAAAGATCAGTTTTTCTTTATTAGCGTCTCATTTTGGGGAGTGATATTTGTTTTAATAAATCCTATAATATGTAGGCCTATCTTACATTAATAAAAGCTCACTACGTAGTTATTACTTTTCTGTTTAAAATGGAAACCGATTTTTTCATGTAACGTATTTTTTTTAGCTGTAAGAAAAGGAGAAGTGATTTAATTAAATAAATCCACAATGCCTTTACATTTTGTTATATTTATGACTGTTAGTACAGTCATGAGATTAGTAATTGCAACTTCCAGTTTTCCTGTTGCTTTGGTAAAGTATAGATCACCTCTCTTCACTGCATAACCTAGAATTTATTTTGGGTTTGTACGTTTACAAAGACAACCTCAGTGGAAGGAGTATCGTTGTCAGCAGAGAACTGGGTGCAGTGATGCCAATGTTCATGCAGATCTCGATGAAAGGTAAACATCGTTGGCGAATTACCAGCTGGTAGTGACTTCACATCCATGCAGCTTTCGAAGAAGATTTACCATCGTTGACTAAGAACTGGGTGCCAGCGATGGCGACTTCCATGCAGAACTCTATGGAAGGTGCACCATCATCTGCAAAGACCTGGTTGTCATCAACTGCAATGATCATTCATAACTCAGTGCAGTTTTACCATCGTCGATAATAGACCTGGGTGTCAGAGACTTCAATGTACATGAAGCACTCGATGGGAGTGTTACTATCGTCGGCGAAGACATGGGTGGCAACGATGGTGAAAACCATATATGGTAGCTGCATCTACTTAACCTGCTAATACAACTTAACTGGTTTCCTTTCATTTGTACAATGCTTTATGTTTAGGTTATCCTGTATAGTCTGCTGTGGAATTTTCTCTGTGTGTAGGTGGTGCGTTTTTGTGTGTGTTGGTATGTGTTGGTGTGTGTTTTTGTGTGTTTTTTGTGTGTGTGTTGTTTGAGTGTTGGACTGTCGTCCAACATTCAAAAAGACAAGATAGCAGTGTCGCTATGATAGCTGAGGTTCTGTTGATTGGCACTTCTGCGCTCCAGTCGGTAACAATTGAATATCTATGGTAAGAGCACACTAGCAGACGAAAAATTATCCAAAATGGTGGCCAATATGACTGACATGACAGCACACTCGTATGAATAATATATGTCTTGGTAAAGGTATTGTGGGGTCAGTCTTCTTGTAGCCATCATTTAAGAGGGACAAGTTGTCGTTTTAATTTACCAAAGCATACATTAGGAATCCAACTGAGTACTCGGTGACTTTTTTTATTTAAAAAAATTAAATTCTGGAATATGTATGAAATTGTGTTTTTGCAACTCACATATATTAATTTTTATGACACTATCAAGTTTTGCAAGAAATAACTTTATCAGTTTTATATTTGTGTAATCCATAACTAGTCTGTTAAAAAACACATCTGAGTATGGTTTTAGTGGCCTTGTTCACTTTTGTGTATTATTTCCAATTCAATAACGTCTGAACATGTATATAGGTCAAACTTGCAATAATGTTTCTATTTCAAAAACTCGTAACTATAGTTTCCCATGACCACAGAGTGCAGGTCTGAACTTGACTGGCACTGAATGAACGAGTTCACACAGGAGAGTGCAGGTCGGTACCTGACTGTTAGCTTGTGTACTTGTAACTATAGTTTCCCATATTTGCAGAGCGCAGGTCTCGGCACTAGAGGGCCAGGTGGATTCGTATTTAACTGTAGCACACGCAACCTTCCAGGATTTCCATTCGAGCGGTGAGATCAAAGAGATGCTAAGAACGATGGATGAGATGTGCATAAGAGAGGATTTTGTTTTAATAAAATGTTAATATGAATACCTGCTCTGGAGCTCTACGCGCACATTAGTGGACGCTTCTCATGGGCGACTGTCTTACCATATGCGTGATCTTTGCTGTGTATTTAATCAAAATAAGGTTATTTGTACTGTAAACATTATACTTAATGGGGCTTAAAACTATAACTATTCCTTAAATAATAGTCATCTTTATTTAATGACCAAACAAATAACTTCGTTTGGATTTTACTCAATGTTAGATTGGTGGGCCTTGTTTTAAAAAGAGTTTCGGTAAAACAAAAAAAAAGAATTTTTAATGTAATGCATAAAAATGCGAAAAAATTAATGATTCGGAAATCCTAAAACAAAAGTTTTAATTTACAACTAATTTATAACTCTGACAATTGCTGCTCAAAGCCTTGAATGCGTATGGCTTGCACATATAATATTAATTTAATCTATGTGAACGATCACCACAATAACACGCTAACAGACGCAAAAATGTAGGAATGCGGCTAATTTGGCTGTCATGAGATCACACTGGTAGGAGTAATATATGTATTGGTATTAGTCGTGGTCTATCTACTAGTAGATACCATGGAGGAAGGAGAAAACGAATATTTCTAAAAAGTGCCTACACTGGGAATCAAACCGAGAGTTTTGAAACTTTGATAGTCCACTGCATACATACCTTTTAAATTTATTTATTTTTTGAGCCTTGAGGGGGACTATTTAGTAATACTTTGGAGTTTTAAGAAAGTCAAGGTCATCTAAATGTCTGGCTCCTTACTCGTATGCCTTTTAGGTTTGGGGGGAGGGGGGTGGAGAGGGGGTTTGAGCCTTTATTAAGGTTTTCTTAATGGGGTGGGAGTCTCAAGCCAGTTTAGGTATTTTCCAAACAATCGAAATTTTCGGTGAATAAAATGGGACATTTTCCTTCGGAAAGGGAATTGTTCTCTCAAAAAAGGAATTTTTCTTTGAAAACGGAACGCTCCTGGCTCCTGCGCCTGTCCTCGAACTCTTATTATTCATCTACTCATAGTATTAGTTATAGTTAATTATGAACGGCTATGAAACTACAAAATTTTAATGTATTCATACAATTAATATTGGCAAAATCCAATTTAATTTACGTAACGAAATTGTTATCTCCATTATTTAATTATTTATCAGTGGGAACGAACTTCGAAAGATTAATATGCTTGATTTTTAAACTTTAGGTTTTGGTTTCGGTACTCCGTTAGTTCACTGACATATAATGAAGTTATTTCGTAATTTATGTACGGTGATAAAATTAAAAATCGTTTGAAGTTTTTGATGTTAATTTAATACTAAAAGCTGCTAAATTTTTTTATAAGTAGTAAAAATTAACATGTTCATTGTTAGTGTACATGTTTGAGCTTCTGGTTCATTTTTGTAATATGCCGAGATGTTATTTCATTCAAGGTGACGTAACGACAAATCTGACAAGCCAGTGTTAAACTGGGCTCAAAAAAGGATGAGGGAAGAAGGATGCTAGGTAGGTATAAAAGGGGAGAGGATGTGAAAACTAGGGTGCTGGATTCATGATATTAGCACTTGTCGCCTTCTATAAAGTTTCTCGGAATTCATTCATGGTGCCTTTTAATTAATACACCAACATGTAGTTCCAAGGATCTTCCTAGTTATGTGTAGTCTCTGTATGCACAGCCCTGTACATGAAGTTTAGGCGCTGCAGGCTCTACTCTACCCGAGGGTCGAACTTAGGACCTCACTCGCGAGAACCCGTAACACCGTGTACCACGGTAAGGCTCGAAACACCTTTCAGACTCCACTCTACACTTTAGTTTCTTCACCATTTCTGGTACTCTTAGTAACCAAGCAATCCAGCTCTGGACTAACATCAGTTCTCCCTGCACAACCTTCTCATGTCCTCGCATAACGCTATCTGCTCTCTTAACTGACCTTAACTTTGTCAGTATTCTCACAAAGCCTGTGGGACAAACGGAAACACTAGGTTGGCGAGTCTCCGTGCGCGGTCAACGAACAAAGACTTGCTGACTCGACAATTGTACAACATCGTTGCATATACAGAGTTTAGACAAACCAGTCCTCTAAAATTATATTTCCTTACATTAGTGTAAATTTTCTCAATGACACAGTAAAATCTGTAAGTTTTAATAAATATACACATGCATGCATTTGTAAATCTATCTATCTCGAAGTAAAAATGCTGTTAACAGTTATGACACATTTACCAAACCAGAGCAATTGTAATTTTACAGTTTTGATAGTACTTTTATTTGAGAACAAGGGTAAAAAAAATACCAACACATTTTCACCATCCTTGTTGACTTTCTCAATATTTGCCAAAAAGGGAAATCTTAAGGTTGCAATGTAAGGAAACATTAGTTTAAAAATGGTCAATTTTAATGCACTCAGAAACAGGATACATGCAAGTAACTTTAAGAAAAACAATATATAACGACTAAAATGTCGTTCAGCATAACAATAAATATGTATGACCAAAATCTTATTATCCATGGAAGAGGGGTTTCTTCTCTCAAATTTAAATCAACACTATAAGGGGGTATAGTAAGTTTTCTATTCAGCAGGGCAGACAGGTGGTGCAATTCTCACAAACATCACACAAGTTTACAAAACCACGTCCCTTTCAAGACCTTATTAAATAATCCCCTCTGCAGCACTGCACTATCTATCAGGTACAAAGTTAAACAATCACTTATTCTAGTGGGGTTTCACACCATTACCTGCATACCATTAACCTTATATGTAGTGCCCTGCACTTGCCCTTCTTATAACTTATTAAAGTTGACACTATTTTATTACACGTTTAGAAATACCTCTCAGAGTAACATATAACTACATGGAATATGCTTTACTGTTCACTTGGCCTTCTCGGTATTATTTAGTATAAGAATATCAATATTACATAATTTTATAAATATTTTTATAAACACTCAGCAATTCATCTCAGGTGATTTAAAACATATTATATTACTCTAGAAATTTTAAATATAAGAAATGCATTAATCACCACTATAAATATTTAATCATTCCCTCAATAATCTACTAATAGATTGAGCTGTAATTCAAAAAGGTTAATATGTCTATAACAACAGAATAATATCTCCAAAAATATAATAAAAATATATAAAAAACTTAACCAAATACTATGATCATTACTCATGCCACAATATTTCAGAAGGTACTTTAAGTCAAAATTTCATCTCACACCTGGCATTAATTTTACCAGCATTAGTTTGAAACTGGCGGGCGATCGCGGGGTAAACTAAAACAACCAAACCCCTGTACCGCTGTTAGCGTAGAAGCACAGACATTTGGGGGACCTTGTGGTAGACCCCTGCTTGAACCCTATTGCTGTGGAGACATATTCACAAGTGTTACTCCCTGTCGATTCAAGAAATACAGGGCTCAGTAAAGATGTAATGTTGCCATAAAGAAACATGATCCAGGATTTTTTTTTGTTTTAATGACTCTTAAAAAATGTAAACATAAATACTCTGTTAACAAGCTTTCTCTAACGCCAAGGGCGTGACAATATACGTTATAGGCAGACGTGAAGCTACAAAATAGTGCCACTAGAAAGTACAAAAAGATGCACGAAAAAGGTTATGCATTAATCACAAGTAAGGTATTTTAAAACAAGCGAAAAGTCAAACTAGACAAAACGTAAGAACAACATACTGGCAAGAAATAAAAGTGCCAGAATAAGCCACACATAAGTTAACATCAATAACGAGACAACTTTAAATAGCATAAGAATCACAACTCGCGCAAGATAGTGCGCAGGCGCGGAAGGGGAAAAGGAGGAGAAGCGACACATCACCAACGAACTCTACGTATCTCGGCACGCAATTTGAATCTTGATGTCCACCTGCCTCTCTGCTGGTTCAATTTGTACCCTTATATTATAGGTAGGCCTATAGCAGCTCACACATCAACAACTTTTACTAAAGCAACTTTTAACCAAATTCAAAGTGACTCAATATTTAAAATAAATTTATATGCTTACTTGGTTTACATTATTTATCGACACATTTTGATCTGTTAATATTACCAATTCAGCTCGTGATAATGTTCCAATTCAAAAATTTTGTTTTGCTCAGAAAGGTTAGGTTTCTACTTTACAACCTCTATCCTTTTGTGTTCAGGTTAAACATTCTAACATAAAGTACAAGGCACGAACGAACTTGACCACCAAGCTTGTAACTATTAGCTGTGTCGTTAGTCACACTTGATGTGTGTATTGCATATCCATTCCTTGCCCAGTGTGTGTATTGCATGATCATTGCATGTCCAGTGGTTGTAAGGTATTCCAAGTATCCAAAAATTAGACTTCGATGGTAGGAACAGTGACAACGTATTTATTTCGTTGGACAGGTATCGTGTATAGAGTGGTTTTTCGTAGAGAGAATGATTAATAAACTTCATGAAAGGATGTAACTCTATCGAGTCACTTAATAGACGTTAAATTTGATGATTTCTTAGAATTTTATTCCAAATTTCTAGGTTAATTATTACGAATATCCAAGATAGTGACCAGTGGTAATTATCGGTTTATAGGAGGCTGGTAGACGAGTAACCTAAGCTAGTTTTAGGGTTTTCGCAATATTTTATTGAATTAATAATTTTTGAAGCAAAAAATTACCTTTTTTTGCATCGTCCACGTATCGAACCGAGGAAGGATATCGAATGAATCATTATTATATTAATAAGTGATTTTTTGATACATTTTTGATCTCTCCCCGAATTTATAGCTTAATAAATACAGATTTTCAAGATGGTGGCCAAAATGGCCGATAATATGGTGGGCGCTCTGGCAATAATTAATTACTGCACTCTAGCAGATAAAAATTAAAACAATATGTCGGACTCAAGATGGTGGCATCCAGCAGACGAAAACCAGATGGCTGTCATGACATCATACTGGCCTATGTAATATCTACCTTGGATTTAGTGTTGGGAGGTGTGTCTGCTGGTGGCTTCTGTGGAGGACGGATCGGTCACCATTTTTAATTGAATGACTTCGCCGGGTTTGAACCGCAGACTCCATGACGTAAGTGATTTTTAATTAAAATTTAGTAAAATTGCATTAAAATATTTTTTACATATTTGTATAGTAATTACAGATTTTAAAGCGGACATGACCATAATCCAAGATGGCGGAATAATCTATTACTAATTTTATAATTACATTTTTATAAATTTTAAATTTTATCCTAATTTTTACAATAATAATTACAGGCTTTAAAGATGGCGACCATAACGATAATTGCAACAATGACGTTGCAATTAAAAATGCCTGCCATGACATCCTATTAGTATAAGTCAAATGCCCTCGAAGGTTTATTGGAGGCTTGTAGATGAGCAATTGTAGCCACTTTGAGAATTTTTTGTTCTTTTAAAGGCAAAAATTTTTTGAGGCATTTATAATTTCAAATTATTGAATTTTTTACTTGTTTATACCTTCGGAAATGGTATTTTTTCTTTTTTATAAAATATATTGGCGGAATTTCGTTTCTAAAAACTGGAATTTTGGGGAATTTTTGATAAATGTTGGCGAATTTTTGTCATTTTTGGCTATTTTTGCCAAATTTTGAAGGTCAAGGTCATCCAAGATTGCCACCGTGATGTCACAATCCAAGATGGCGGACACCGCCACTGACACCACACACCTACTCCTGTCCCCGGAGCCCCATTCATATACTACTTTCAGGCTAACGAAAAAACCTCGGAAGTTCATATTCATAAATTTTTTAAGTGCCGAGACAATTTATTCTTAAAGAAACTCAGAGAAAGAGTATGGGAAGGAAATTAAATATTTGTAATACACGGTTAGTACATAACCTAATGTGAATATCGTGTGAGTATATATTTTACAGGATACAATTTTGATTTTATTGAATGTGCTTGTATATATTGGAAACACATAAGCAAATAAAACCGAATTGATTAAAAAAAATAGAAAAAGATTACTGCCGATTATGGATAATTCTAACTGACCGAATAGCTTGAGAAAATGGCTTCAAAAATATTGGAGAATTTTTGAGTACTTTCATCAACTTGGTCTTGAGCTTTTTTTTAACTTGGCTCAAAAGTCAGAAAACAATTGCTCGTCGCGTCCGTTAGTCTGTCCGTCCGTCTGGCATTTGTTCGTCAACCTCAGAGTGATTTACAACACTCCGCTCGTCCGTCATAATATTGTTACGATTTTTGTAATCGTTGGGTGGGAAGAACTGGGTTCGTATAGGGATTGCCCAATTTATTCTTTTTTGCACAATTTTATTGACTGCTAATAGTTACAACACTAATACATAATCTTACTTAAAATGCCTACTAAACAATTACTTGCACTCAGTATCTCAAGTCGTTACACACCGCACACCTCGCTGGGCCGCACCCCTCGCACTCTCGTCGTACTCCGTCGTCGTCGTCGCACTCCCTTCGCCGAGGAGCTCACTCCAACTCGCCGAGCCACTCCGTCGCCGCCGTCGCACTTCCCTTCGCCGAGCAACCACCGGAGGCCGGCGTCCAGGCTTATATAGACCCTGGCGCCTTTCTAGAAGTGACGAGCGTAGCTGGGGCCAGTTGCGTCATCCTGTGCCGACCCGACGCCCGAAGCGTCGAGAATGGCATCGGCAGCTCGCGTGATGACCCGCGGAATTTCCACAGGCTGTCCGGCGCCGGGCAGGGCGCCGCGCGGGGAGTGTTTAGGAGGAGAGGGGGAGGGTAGCAACGACCCTTGTAATCCGGGCAGGCACGTGTGGCATGTCTTACGTCAATTGATGACGCATGACATCAGTGACCGTGCGGGGCCGCCAGCCAGCACCGAACCCGGCACGCATCGCGGCCCTGCTTGGGCTTGTAACAATATATTTTTTTCCATTAAAACTCTGCCAACTGTTTAGAAAACTGAATTTTTTGAGAAAATTTAGATTAGTTTGACATTCATGTAAGGTATGCAATTATAACTTATTAAACAGAATTTTTTACTCTTGTATTTATTTCAAAATTTCCAGAGTTACCATGAGTAATTAAAAACACTTCTGTAACTCGGACAATTTTTTTTTGAAAAATGCCTTTAAAATGTGTTCAAACGTATGTTAAAACATAATTAATGAAACTGCTAAAAAATTAAACTGCATCATAGTCTTCTAATAAGTATAATAAGATTTGACAACACAAAACCCAAATTAATATTTGGAAGTTATAATATCATCCGTCCGTCCGTCAAAAGTATGAAGTTATCAAACATTTGACGGATTAAATTTTTGTGACCACCTTATTGGCTACAGGTTACGTGATTGACAGATAGGCGGAGGCAATGAACGATTGTAAATCCAGATATATACTTTTAAAAAATCAAATAGTTCTGAATAATACTATTACAGCTGTATGTATTATTAAAAGCTATTGACAATTTACTATTTTATATTCGTTGAAAACTTAAGACATTAAATTGTCATCTACAGGAGTATTTAGCTACCTATAACCAGGGGCGTAGGAACCGGGTGGTACAGGGGGGACGTGTCCCCCTGAACTTTTTGGGTGGAGGGGAATGTCCCCCCAACTTTCTAGAGCGTGATATTTTTATTTTATAATATTATTATGCCCAACTTTATTTGTAATTTCTTCACTCATCAAATTTTATCTTAAGGAAACAATAATAATTTTAACATCGATGTATCCAATGGTTAGATTCAAAAACTGCTTAAAAAGCGCTATTTTGCACTTTTAAAATCAAAATTTTCCGGTGGAGGACCCCCGGACCCCCCGTCTTAGTAAGAGGGGAATGGGTTTACATGACACCAAAATCATTATTTGTCCCCTCCAACTTTATGAACACAGCTACGCCAATGCTTTTAACGTAGCATACTATTTTCAGTTGGCTCTGTAGATAGCGCACTCTGTTTTCGTATGTTAATTGTATTTTTTTTTTTGTTTTTGTTCTCAAACTATGGTGAGGATAAAGTTCCAATACGTTGCATGACTCGAATATGAGCTTTGAATCGGTAGACATGGGGTTCAGTCTACTATATATTTGGAGGTCCCGTCGCCCTACGCCTATTGTGCATAACCGTGGGACATATAAACAGTATCGTTATTTGATTTTGCTCCTGTGACCGGTCTTACAGTTGAATACTCCTCAGAAAGCAATCCATTTTTAAAGCAATTTTTTTATTGAATGTATAATGTTGAACAGGGCCGTCGAGAGAAAGAGGCAGGAGAAGCAAAATCCGCATGTCCGAGCATAATGGAAGGAGTTGAGTTACGAGATTGTTTTTGATTCATGAGTTTACCCAAAAAATTGGACGAAATTACGTCCGTTGCATATATAATTCTTTGGAAACCGTACAAGTTATGCGATACGCGCATGTCACATTTACATTTATGGCCACGGTAAAGTTTACGAGACAATTATATTTAAGTTGTGAGTTTTGAAAATTTTGCCCATTGGGCAATAGGGAGGAGACCCGATAGAATAATTTTCCCCAGGCTCTTAGTTTCTCTCCATGGCCCTGTTATTGTAGACCATTTACTTAAGCAGCATTTGTTTGGTTTTATTGCATTAAACAGTGTATCACAAAAATTGTACGTGCACATGCTATGATAAGTTTTGAATGTTCCAGGAATTGGTAAGAGAATTCAACTTCCACAGGTATGACAACTTGAAGCACGCCAC
This sequence comes from Bacillus rossius redtenbacheri, assembly GCF_032445375.1. Classification (NCBI taxonomy): domain Eukaryota; kingdom Metazoa; phylum Arthropoda; class Insecta; order Phasmatodea; family Bacillidae; genus Bacillus; species Bacillus rossius. The sequence continues at coordinate 91,306,756 of NC_086331.1, read as the reverse complement.
CAACAAGAAAGACCCACGAAGGCACAAGTATGAGACTAAAGGTCTGAGCATAGTAAACCTTCTTTTCTCAGCATCTTGTGGAGATGTCACGGCTATGAGAAGGTCAAGTATGGTGCACCTTACATTTTTTATATGATCTGAGAGTTTAAAATTGTTTTAGTGCCGTAGCTATTTAACTGATAATTAAAAATTGTTACTAGTTACTATTTTATAAATAATTATGTAACTAACCTATTATAAGGTCAGAGTCCCAGGAAAAAAATAGGTTGGCCTAATCAAATGCCTTTATGCCGTAATTGAAAATATGCGCCCTTTATATATAAATCAAAATGTTGAGGTGGTTGGCACTCCTCCTGTCTTGTATTTTGTCTACTTAATTATTTTCTTCTGGTATTTACACACAAGTGCGATAGCTTTTGGTATGTTGCAATTTTTTTAGTTTTTTATTTTACTTGCTTAAAACAAGAACTGTGCTTATTCGTAAAATAAAATAATTCGTGTTTTTAGCAGTAATATTTTTGTAAGATTGTTATAGCACTTAATTCAGTTGTTCGTGTGCCACCAAAGCAGGGACCTGTGTACCGGAATATGTATGAGAGTGTGCGTGTGGGTGTGCCACCCAGTGCTGTTTCTCATACGAGAATTTCGGCGTGTTTCATGGGACGCGCGAGTGATGCGCATCACGCATGCGCGGAGACCTGGTATGAAGTGGTCGCCGCGAGGCGCAAGAAAGATAATCGTGACACCTGAGTGTGAGCACAAGTCCGAGGAGTGGGGCGTCTGACGTCTGCTGGGGTCTAGACTTCAGGTGCAGAGGAGCTGCACGATCACATGATCGGGGCCAATCACCTGGACTCTGGCTGCGACATCGTGACGGATAAAGTAGGATCAGTCCGTCATTTTGCCCCTAACTCGCCTGAATCAGACTACTGTGTTAAAATATTGCAAGGAAGAAATGTGCTTCCAGTTGACTAGTGCCTAAGCATGGAACTGACATTGTTTGCCGTGGCACGTATTTTTTTGGAAACTATTTAAAAACTACTGGTTACCACTACAACCTCGCATAAACTCAGTTTGCAAATCATACTTTTACATGACCACTGTCACGCTTCTGCGCGCTTGCACCACGAAACAGTTTGCGGCGAGCAGTGAGAGGGATGGCGCGCTCAATGTAAACGAGCCTAGCGCAGTGAACAGTGTAATCGCTGCTGCGGAAACCTGTGTGTCTGAAGTGGGAAGGAGGTGGGTGTGGAGTGCTGACGGGATCTCTACACTAGTTGCGCACCACGAAACAGTTTGCGGCGAGCAGTGAGAGGGATGGCGCGCTCAATGTAAACGAGCCTAGCGCAGTGAACAGTGTAATCGCTGCTGCGGAAACCTGTGTGTCTGAAGTGGGAAGGAGGTGGGTGTGGAGTGCTGACGGGATCTCTACACTAGTTGCGCACCACGAAACAGTTTGCGGCGAGCAGTGAGAGGGATGGCGCGCTCAATGTAAACGAGCCTAGCGCAGTGAACAGTGTAATCGCTGCTGCGGAAACCTGTGTGTCTGAAGTGGGAAGGAGGTGGGTGTGGAGTGCTGACGGGATCTCTACACTATTTGCGCACCACGAAACAGTTTGCGGCGAGCAGTGAGAGGGATGGCGCGCTCAATGTAAACGAGCCTAGCGCAGTGAACAGTGTAATCGCTGCTGCGGAAACCTGTGTGTCTGAAGTGGGAAGGAGGTGGGTGTGGAGTGCTGACGGGATCTCTACACTAGTTGCGCACTACGAAACAGTTAATGAAATTAGACTTTGATATTTATTTATTTTACTCAACACTACAGCCATATCATTGAACAACACTTGATTATTCATCCCAGACCTGTTTGTGCGAAACTAGCAAGTTTGCAGTCACCTTTAACAAACATGCATTTTGTAAACTTTTCGTTTACGAGTCGTTCCGAGGCGCAGTCGTACGGACGTGAAAATGAGTATTTTGGTGGCACACCCAATCGATGATTTAACAAAGGACTTAAGTAAAGACTGCAAGTTTAGATATTAAGTTGCAGCCCGGTGGACTCACGAGTTCGACCAGACTGCAAGCTATTAAGGTGAAAAAAAGTTATTCAGAGAGGTAGGTATGTTGTTTTAAAACAGGATTAACCACTTTCGCAACATTGTCTTTAAATTTATTATTAAATTTATAAGTATCAAATAATGTAAACAAAAATGTTACAGTAAAAATACAAAACTATTAAAAAATACAATACTATCAAACAAGTGGGCTGCGCAGGGCATAAAAAATGAATGCAAAAAAGTGATACAATTTAGGCGAAGTCAAACTGGTATGCCCTAACGCGGAGGTTCGGTGCGACCAGGGGAGAGGTTACACTACCCCGGGAGCGATATTGGCTCGCGCAACAAATAAAGCGAAAGACGTTAAGCTGCAGTTAATTAATGAACTGATGAAAGCTGCGCAACAAAATAAAGCGGCCAATATCGGGGTGGCGGACACAAAGTACAGCAAAATTATCAATACAATAAATCGACATTACGTTTACCAATGGCAATGCAAACCACATACCATGACTGGCAGAACAGCGAGACACAAAGGGAAAGGCCCATAATAGCCCAAAAGGCTCAACAAACAACGTGGCTGGATAAAGTTACTTTACACGGGCGAGACAAAAAAAGGGGCACGGCCACATCGTGCAGGAAGAAAGAAGTTACCGAATACAAGTTACTGTCATCGCTGATACTAACCAGTGCGAACTGCTCCCCTGACCGCAACCGAACGACCCGAGACGAGAGCTCGCAGGCCCTTATAAGCACAAGGGTAGAGGGCGCTGGAGCTGCGGCGGAATAATACACTACAGGGGAATGAGTGGGGAGGCGGAGGGGAAATCTAACCACCGAGAGAGGTACCGGGGAGGGGGAAACGAGGAAGGGAGGGGAAGGAATCGCTCAGCTGTACGGCGACGCAAGAAGCATATGCTTCAACCTCCCCCCCTAAATGTCCCTGCCCAGAGAGTCAACCAAATCGGAAGATTGCGGTGAGGCTGTCGGCATCGAGGCGCCGAGAAGAAGCGAAGAGCAGAGGCGGCCGCAGCGACAGAGACTTCTGTAGCGGAGCGAGGTCAGCCCCTCGCGGTGGGAGGAGCAGCAACCCGCCCGACGAGCAGGTGCGGCAGGCCGCGGGCGCGCAGGGGGCGGCCACACCACACAGCAAGCTGAGTGACGCCGGGCTAGATCGACGAGATGCCTGGGTGTAGACGGAGATGGCGCGGCCAACGGTGACTTTCCCGTGCCTCCACCGCCAGGGACAGGCGGGAGACTCGGACAGGCGTCAGAGACGCAGGAGCAGGCGCCGTCCAGCCAGACCAGCAAGAGCCGCATCAAGCCAGCACTGCCGCGCCGGGCAGAGACCGGCCACCGTCTCACGGAGGCGCGAGAAGCAGCCTTCACGGAATACGGGTGGCAGCCACGGAGCAGGTGGTGGCTGCGCCGACAGTAGCGCAAGGCAGTCGGAGTGTCTCATCAATGGCGGGCCCATGCCAAGGAGACGACCGACACGCAGAGGGCTGGATAGGCATGCAGAACAGCTCCAGCTGTCGGAAGCGAATAGCTCTCTCGGGCAGGCGACCGCGACGCGGCGGGGCGAGAGGGAGCAGACCCAACTCGTAGAGACGTCTCTCGTCGAGGCAGGCAGCAGACGAAGGTGGAAGACCGACACAGCAAGCGAAAGGGAAGGAGGCAGGAACGACGCACCATAACTGAAAAGGGATAACCAGCAGCACCGCGCACACACAAACAACAAACATTGCAATTACCAGTGCACTGGATTTAAATACATTAAAAACAAACATATATAATGTGTAAAAAAATATAAATTCCGGCAGGGCTAATATCAACTAGGCAAAAGAAAATACGTCAAACATCATGCCACATAGGGCTTAACTTGAGACACGTGACATTTTTTTAATTTATTATTAACATTAAGCGACTTCAATAATAGAGTATTAGGGGCTAACAACCTATGAATCACGTAAGGCCCTTCAAAAGGAGCCAACAATTTTACATTTAATTGAGCTGAAAGGTTGGGCAGGACATAACACCGGCACAAAACACGATCTCCAACCTTAAAATCATGGGCTGCTCTGTGTTTATTATAAGCGGAATTAACCTCCTGTCTGGCTTTAGAGAGATTACACGCAACGCTATCAAGAACACGCTCAAGTCCGGCGACGTCCAGGCTGGAGTCCAGCGGCGGCAAGCCCCACTGATTAAGCAAAGGATGATTGAGCTCGCGGCCCAAAAAAGGGATGGAGGGAGGGAACCCGGAAGCAGAATGACAGGCGGAGTTCAGGCCAACATTAATGAAGTCTAAATCAGAGTCCCACAGAGTCTGATCTGAACGATAAAAAGATGTGAGGATGCTTTTAAGGACCTTATTGACTCTCTCCGACTGATTGCCCTGGGGGAAGTAGGCGGAGCTGTAGATAGGCTTAATTGCCCACTCAAAACACATATCCCTATATACGTTCGACTGAAAATAACGGGCGTTGTCAGAGACAATCATGCAAGGGGGACCTAACAACTTCCAGACTTGCTCCCTCAGGGCATTTACAATGGTAGTGGCCTTCATATTTTTCAGTGGTAACAAAACCACGAACTTCGTGAAGATGTCTAACACCACTAACAGGCATACATTGCCCTTTCGGGATCGCGTCATCGGACCAAAAATGTCGATATGAAGAACGTGCCAGGGGGCCACAGGAGGATCAGCAGTATAAAGGCCAATTTTAGAATTACGAGGGGGCATCGCGATTTGACAGTCATGGCAACTGCGTACGTACTTCTGAACGTCTTTGTGTAACTCGGGCCAGAAAGGGTGGGCAAAAATCCTGCGAAACGTCTTGTCTATCCAAAAGTGTCCTCCAATCAGAGATGAGTGAAAATACGCGAGCACCATGGCTCTTTAAGCGGCAGGAACCAAAGCCTTGCGCGCCCTACCTGAAGAGCCAGTAAAAAACAACATTCCCTGCTCAAGTATATACGGGACAGGCTTTTCTGCGGCCAAGTCCTTGCGAATCTGCGCACAAAATGGGTCCTGACTCTGACTCTCCCTAATGTTGCCATAGGACTCAGGAAAAATTTTACAAGAGAATAGACAATTCACAGGAACTAAAGTCGGCTGTTGTGGGACTTCAAATTCCTCAGAGCAGAACATGCGCGAAAGCGCGTCTGCGACAACATTATCGGTACCCTTAATATGATGAATGACAAAACGAAAGCGGGATAATCTAAGTACCCAGCGCCCTAATTTCCCCAGCTGATTCGGGTGATTACAAAGCCAACTAAGGGCCTGGTTGTCGGTGAAGAGATCGAATTCACGGCAATCCAAGTAGCTCTCGAACTTCTCTAGTCCAAATAAACATGCAAGGGCCTCCTTCTCATAGATTCATAATAGTCGCTCCGACTCCGACAGGGACCGGCTCGCGAAGGCAATAGGCCTAAGTTTGCACTCCTCCAGGTGGCCTAAGACAGCGCCTAACGCAATGGATGACGCGTCAACCTGCAGTACGAAACGCCTATCGAAGTCAGGCAAGATGAGAACAGGCGGAAAGGCGATACGGGACTTCAAAGCCTGAAAGGCCTTTTTCTGATCCGCCCCCCAAATGAAAGGCGCATTTTTCTTACGAAGCAAATTCAAGGGCGCACTTAAAGAGGCAAAGTCACAAATGAATCTAGCGAAGTACCCTAACATACCAAGAAACCGTTGGACGCCCTTCAAATTCACAGGTCTGGGGAAATTGACAATGGGAGCAATCTTCTCGGGATCCATAAGTAGGCTACCCTGAGAGATAACAAAGCCCAAGAATTTAACAAAAGTTTTGCCCAAACAAATTTTATCAGGATTAACGGTCAGATTAGCGGTTCTCAAACGAGTGAAAACTTCAGACAAATGACTTAAATGTTCCTCAAAAGTATTACTGTACACAATAATATCGTCGACATAGTTAAAGACGTAGTCGAATTTGAGATCATTCATAAAGTGGTCAAGGACACGACTCAGCGCCTGACTGCCAAAACTGACGCCCATGGGAATTCTATTAAACTGATAGTGTCCAAAAGGGGTTGAAAAAGCAGTGAATTTACGACAGCTAGGATCTAATAAGCACTGGTGAAAGCTTTGGTTTAAATCTATAACAGAAAAATATTTCGCCTTTCCAAGGTGCTGTAAGGCGCTTTCTACAGTCGGCAGGGGATATAAATCGTCCAAAAGGAGCTTACGGTTCAAAGGAATAAAATTATGAACCATCCTCCAGCTGACACCGTCCTTCTTACGAACAAAAAAAGTTGGACAGCTGAAATCGGACGTGGAAGGCGAAATTACCTCAGCTTCTAAGAGCTTGTCGATTATGCTTCGCATCGCCTGTAACTTGGGCGGAGAAACCTTGTGGTATTTACTGCGGACTGGTATTTCGTCCTTCAAGTAGAATTTATAAGGCATGATGTCACACTTTCCCAATTTGGTAGTGATAACATCGGGAAACGAATCAATGAGCCTCGCGATAGCCGCCTTGCGCATGGCCCCGTCCTCGTCACTACAAGCCAAAACAATAGGATTCCCAGACTCAAAGCTCAACGGAACAATAACAGAAGGGGCAAAATCAAAACGGAGCTCATGACGAGCCATGTTCAAAACACAACGGGATTTGCTCAAAACATCAAGACCTAATATGAAATTAGGCGAAATGCCTGGCACCACCACGAACTTCCAGTCCCAGGAAAAATGCTTAATTTTAAAGTGCAGAATATCATATTTATCAGCACGCAACAGGTCGCCATTAGCGACACAGATGTTAACGACGTCATCACACCTGACACGTCGCGCGATGTTAGGAAATTTGTGAATCAAACTCTGAAGGCAGCTGTCACTAATTACAGAGCGAGTGGCCCCAGTATCAACTAAAGCAGGGTAAAAACAGTCCTGAATGGTGACAGGAGCGTAATGCAAATACACTGGGACAGAGGATTTTTTAACAAGCCGACGCAAGCGACCTCTTTTGCGCCCCGTCACTCCCCGTTTCCCGGGCAGTTAGCCCTATAGTGCCCTAAGCCCTTGCATCGAAAACACAGCCTGTCATTGAAATCAATGTGCGGCTTGACGCACTCAGCCGATACATGGCCAAAGGCGCAACAATTTGAGCAGCGCCCGCGCCGATATTCCGGGTCAGGCTGTACTTGACGCACGACCTTCGTCAAGGCCGCGCGCGGCGCAGCAGGAGGATCGGTTACACTCTCCGCGTGGCAGGCTGCCCCGGGCGGGCGGGACAGGCGCTCAGGGTGACGAGTGGTTTTTTTCATAAGAAAATACGTCACCCGAATTAGAAAAGGGCCTCGCCTCAGCATTATCATAGGGCCGTGACGACCTAGACTTCCAGTCCCCCTCTGAGACAGCCCTCGCGTGGCTGTCAGACACAAACACCTGATCTGACGTGCGCGGGGCGGAACTGCGCAGCCTAGAACGCTCTAAGTTCTGAGAGGCGGAAGGAAATTCAGCCTCAATTTAGCAATAGCCGACAAACGGCTTTCAATCTCGCCCCCCCAGACCCGCAACTCACTCAATGACGTAGGCGGAGTCGGCATGCCACAATGTCGCAACACACGAGGCGATAAATTCCCTAAAATTAATTGGATGAATTCTGTCTCAGGAGTGTTAAGTTCTAGGGCGTCAGCATACGCGGTAACAGAACTAACGTACTGAACAACTGACTCATCAGGCCGCTGGAAGCGAAAAACTAAGTCGCGCTTACATGCGTCTAAGACACGCGGCGGACACAATGACCGCACGACAGAGGATTTAAATTTTGGAAAATCTAATCCCTGGACTATGGCTTCAGTAAGGGTATCCACATAAGTCCCCGAACACTTGCTCAGAAGAGCCTTCATAAATGCCTCAGGCGGGACTAAATTCAATTTGGAAACACGCTCAGCAGCGATACAGAAATCCAATACGGACTTAGGCTCATTACCTCCCAGGACTGGCAGGGGTTTCAGGGCCACAAAGAATAACTTCTGGTTAAAGGCATTAGCGGAAGATTCACTTACTTCAGGCGGGGCCCGCGCCGGGGAACTCGCAGGCGGAACGTCACATGCCTCGCGAATAAACTGCACCAGACGATCACGCATTTCCCGCACCGTGTCGGTCGGCAGCGACGAGAGACCATTCTCCTCTAAGTGCTGCACGAGCTCGGCCCGGTGGAGTCGATACACCCACGACACACCAGTGGAGTCCATGTTCATGAAACAGAAAAACAACACTGAACGCTCTCTGAAACAGCAGAGTAGCGCAGAAGTTGCAGCCCGGTGGACTCACGAGTTCGACCAGACTGCAAGCTATTAAGGTGAAAATAAGTTATTCAGAGAGGTAGGTATGTTGTTTTAAAACAGGATTAACCACTTTCGCAACATTGTCTTTAAATTTATTATTAAATTTATAAGTATCAAATAATGTAAACAAAAATGTTACAGTAAAAATACAAAACTATTAAAAAATACAATACTATCAAACAAGTGGGCTGCGCAGGCCATAAAAAATAAATGCAAAAAAGTGATACAATGTAGGCGAAGTCAAACTGGTATGCCCTAACGCGGAGGTTCGGTGCGACCAGGGGAGAGGTTACACTACCCCGGGAGCGATATTGGCTCGCGCAACAAATAAAGCGAAAGACGTTAAGCTGCAGTTAATTAATGAACAGATAAAAGCTGCGCAACAAAATAAAGCGGCCTAAATTGGGGTCGTGGACACAAAGTACAGCAAAATTATCAATGCAATAAATCGACATTACGTTTACCAATGGCAATGCAAACCACATACCATGACTGGCAGAACAGCGAGACACAAAGGGAAAGGCCCATAATAGCCCAAAAGGCTCAACAAACAACGTGGCTGGATAAAGTTACTTTACACGAACGAGACAAAAAAAAGGGGCACGGCCACATCGTGCAGGAAGAAAGACGTTACCGAATACAAGTTACTGTCATCGCTGATACTAACCAGTGCGAACTGCTCCCCTGACCGCAACCGAACGACCCGAGACGAGAGCTCGCAGGCTCTTATAAGCACAAGGGTAGAGGGCGCTGGAGCTGCGGCGGAATAATACACTACAGGGGAATGAGTGGGGAGGCGGAGGGGAAATCTAACCACCGAGAGAGGTACCGGGGAGGGGGAAACGAGGAAGGAAGGGGAAGGAATCGCTCCGCTGTACGGCGACGCAAGAAGCATATGCTTCAACCTCCCCCCCTAAATGTCCCTGCCCAGAGAGTCAACCAAATCGGAAGATTGCGGTGAGGCTGTCGGCATCGAGGCGCCGAGAAGAAGCGAAGAGCAGAGGCGGCCGCAGCGACAGAGACTTCTGTAGCGGAGCGAGGTCAGCCCCTCGCGGTGGGAGGAGCAGCAACCCGCCCGACGAGCAGGTGCGGCAGGCCGCGGGCGCGCAGGGGGCGGCCACACCACACAGCAAGCTGAGTGACGCCGGGCTAGATCGACGAGATGCCTGGGTGTAGACGGAGATGGCGCGGCCAACGTTGACTTCCGCGTGGCTCCACCGCCAGGGACAGGCGGGAGACTCGGACAGGCGTCACAGACGCAGGAGCAGGCGCCGTCCAGCCAGACCAGCAAGAGCCGCATCAAGCCAGTACTGCCGCGCCGGGCAGAGACCGGCCACCGTCTCACGGAGGCGCGAGAAGCAGCCTTCACGGAATACGGGTGGCAGCCACGGAGCAGGCGGTGGCTGCGCCGACAGTAGCGCAAGGCAGTCGGAGTGTCTCATCAATGGCGGGCCCATGCCAAGGAGACTACCGACACACAGATGGCTGGATAGGCATGCAGAACAGCTCCAGCTGGCGGAAACGAATGGCTCTCTCGGGCAGGCGACCGCGACGCGGCGGGGGGAGAGGGAGCAGACCCAACTCGTAGAGACGTCTCTCGGCGAGGCAGGCAGCAGACGAAGGTGGAAGACCGACACAGCAAGCGAAGGGGAAGGAGGCAGGAACTACGCACCAGGACTGAAAAGGGATAGCCAGCAGCACCGCGCACACTCAAACAACAAACATTGCAATTACCAGTGCACTGGATTATAATACATTAAAAACAAACAACATATATAATGTGTAAAAAAATTTAAATGCCGGCAGGGCTAATATCAATTAGGCAAAAGAAAATACGTCAAACATTATGCCACATAGGGCTTAACTTGAGACACGTGACATTTTTTTAATTTATTATTAACATTAAGCGACTTCAATAATAGAGTATTAGGGGCTAACAACCTATGAATCACGTAAGGCCCTTCAAAAGGAGCCAACAATTTTACATTTAATTGAGCTGAAAGGTTGGGCAGGTCATAATCATGGGCTGCTCTGTGTTTATTATAAGCGGTAATAACCTCCTGTCTGGCTTTAGAGAGATTACACGCAACCCTATCAAGAACACGCTCAAGTCCGGCGACGTCCAGGCTGGAGTCCAGCGGCGGCAAGCCCCACTGATTAAGCAAAGGATGATTGAGCTCGCGGCCCAAAAAAGGGATGGAGGGAGGGAACCCGGAAGAAGAATGACAGGCGGAGTTCAGGCCAACATTAATGAAGTCTAAATCAGAGTCCCACAGAGTCTGATCTGAACGATAAAAAGATGTGAGGATGCTTTTAAGGACCTTATTGACTCTCTCCGACTGATTGCCCTGGGGGAAGTAGGCGGAGCTGAAGATAGGCTTAATTGCCCACTAAAAACACATATCCCTATATACGTTCGACTGAAAATAACGGGCGTTGTCAGAGACAATCATGCAAGGGGGACCTAACAACTTCCAGACTTGCTCCCTCAGGGCCTTTACAATGGTAGTGGCCTTCATATTTTTCAGTGGTAACAAAACCACGAACTTCGTGAAGATGTCTAACACCACTAACAGGCATACATTGCCCTTTCGAGATCGCGTCATCGGACCAAAAATGTCGATATGAAGAACATGCCAGGGGGCCACAGGAGGATCAGAAGTATAAAGGCCAATTTTAGAATTACGAGGGGGCTTCGCGATTTGACAGTCATGGCAACTGCGTACGTACTTCTGTACGTCTTTGTGTAACTCGGGCCAGAAGAGGTGGGCAGAAATCCTGCGAATGGTCTTGTCTATCCCCAAGTGTCCTCCAATCAGAGACGAGTGAAAATACGCGAGCACCATGGCTCTTAAAGCGGCAGGAACCAAAGCCTTGCGCGCCCTACCTGAAGAGCCAGTAAAAAACAACATTCCCTGCTCAAGTATATACGGGACAGGCTTTTTTGCGGCCAAGTCCTTGCGAATCTGCGCACAAAATGGGTCCTGACTCTGACTCTCCCTAATGTTGCCATAGGACTCAGGAAAAATTTTACAAGAGAATAGACAATTCACAGGAACTAAAGTCGGCTGTTGTGGGACTTCAAATTCCTCAGAGCAGAACATGCGCGAAAGCGCGTCTGCGACAACATTATCGGTACCCTTAATATGATGAATGACAAAACGAAAGCAGGATAATCTAAGTACCCAGCGCCCTAATTTCCCCAGCTGATGCGGGTGATTACAAAGCCAACTAAGGGCCTGGTTGTCGGTGAAGAGATCGAATTCACGGCAATCCAAGTAGCTCTCGAACTTCTCTAGTCCAAATAAACATGCAAGGGCCTCCATCTCATAGATTCCTAATCGTCGCTCCGACTCCGACAGGGACCGGCTCGCGAAGGCAATAGGCCTAAGTTTTCCCTCCTCCAGGTGGCCTAATACAGCGCCTAACGCAATGGATGACGCGTCAACCTGCAGTACGAAACGCCTATCGAAGTCAGGCAAGATGAGAACAGGCGGAGAGGCGATACGGGACTTCAAAGCCTGAAAGGCCTTTTCCTGATCTGCCCCCTAAATGAAAGGCGCATTTTTCTTACGAAGCAAATTCAAGGGCGCACTTAACGAGGCAAAGTCACAAATGAATCTAGCGAAGTACCCTAACATACCAATAAACCGTTGGACGCCCTTCAAATTCACAGGTCTGGGGAAATTGACAATGGGAGCAATCTTCTCGGGATCCATAAGTAGGCTACCCTGAGAGATAACAAAGCCCAAGAATTTAACAAAAGTTTTGCCCAAACAAATTTTATCAGGATTAACGGTCAGATTAGCGGTTCTCAAACGAGTGAAAACTTCAGACAAATGACTTAAATGTTCCTCAAAAGTATTACTGTACACAATAATATCGTCGACATAGTTAAAGACGTAGTCGAATTTGAGATCATTCATAAAGTGGTCAAGGACACGACTCAGCGCCTGACTGCCAAAACTGACGCCCATGGGAATTCTATTAAACTGATAGTGTCCAAAAGGGGTTGAAAAACCGGTGAATTTACGACAGCTAGGATCTAATAAGCACTGGTGAAAGCTTTGGTTTAAATCTATAACAGAAAAATATTTCGCCTTTTCAAGGTGCTGTAAGGCGCTTTCTACAGTCGGCAGGGGATATAAATCGTCCAAAAGGAGCTTACGGTTCAAAGGAATAAAATTATGAACCATCCTCCAGCTGACACCGTCCTTCTTACGAACAAGAAAAGTTGGACAGCTGAAATCGGACGTGGAAGGCGAAATTACCTCAGCTGCTATGAGCTTGTCGATTATGCTTCGCATCGCCTGTAACTTGGGCGGAGAAACCTTGTGGTATTTACTGCGGACTGGTATTTCGTCCTTCAAGTAGAATTTATAAGGCATGATGTCACACTTTCCCAATTTGGTAGTGATAACATCGGGAAACGAATCAATGAGCCTCGCGATAGCCGCCTTGCGCATGGCCCCGTCCTCGTCACTACAAGCCAAAACAATAGGATTCCCAGACTCAAAGCTCAACGGAACAATAACAGAAGGGGCAAAATCAAAACTGAGCTCGTGACGAGCCATGTTCAAAACACAACGGGATTTGCTCAAAAAATCAAGACCTAATATAAAATTAGGCGAAATGCCTGGCACCACCACGAACTTCCAGTCCCAGGAAAAATGCTTAATTTTAAAGTGCAGAATAACACATTTATCAGCACGCAGCAGGTCGCCATTAGCGACACAGATGTTAACGACGTCATCACACCTGACACGTCGCGCGATGTTAGGAAATTTGTGAATCAAACTCTGAAGGCAGCTGTCACTAATTACAGAGCGAGTGGCCCCAGTATCAACTAAAGCAGGGTAAAAACAGTCCTGAATGGTGACAGGAGCGTAATGCAAATACACTGGGACAGAGGATTTTTTAACAAGCCGACGCAAGCGACCTCTTTTGCGCCCCGTCACTCCCCGTTTCCCGGGCAGTTAGCCCTATAGTGCCCTAAGCCCTTGCATCGAAAACACAGCCTGTCATTGAAATCAATGTGCGGCTTGACGCACTCAGCCGATACATGGCCAAAGGCGCAACAATTTGAGCAGCGCCCGCGCCGATATTCCGGGTCAGGCTGTACTTGACGCACGTCCTTAGTCAAGGCCGCGCGCGGCGCAGCAGGAGGATCGGTTACACTCTCCGCGTGGCAGGCTGCCCCGGGCGGGCGGGACAGGCGCTCAGGGTGACGAGTGGTTTTTTTCATGAGAAAATACGTCACCCGAATTAGAAAATGACCTCGCCTCAGCATTATCATAGGGCCGTGACGACCTAGACTTCCAGTCCCCCTCTGAGACAGACTTCGCGTGGCTGTCAGACACAAACACCTGATCTGACGTGCGCGGGGCGGAACTGCGCAGCCTAGAACGCTCTAAGTTCTGAGAGGCGGAAGGAAATTCAGCCTCATATTTAGCAATAGCCGACAAACGGCTTTCAATCTCGCCCCCCCAGACCCGCAACTCACTCAATGACGTAGGCGGAGTCAGCATGCCACAATGTCGCAACACACGAGGAGATAAATTCCCTAAAATAAATTGGACGAATTCTGCCTCAGGAGTGTTAAGTTCTAGGGCGTCAGCATACGCGGTAACAGAACTAACGTACTGAACAACTGACTCATCAGGCCGCTGGAAGCGAAAAACTAAGTCGCGCTTACATGCGTCTAAGACACGCGGCGGACACAATGACCGCATGACAGAGGATTTAAATTTTGGAAAATCTAATCCCTGGACTATGGCTTCAGTAAGGGTATCCACATAAGTCCCCGAACACTTGCTCAGAAGAGCCTTCATAAATGCCTCAGGCGGGACTAAATTCAATTTGGAAACACGCTCAGCAGCGATACAGAAATCCAACACGGACTTAGGCTCATTACCTCCCAGGACTGGCAGGGGTTTCAGGGCCACAAAGAATAACTTCTGGTTAAAGGAATTAGCGGAAGATTCACTTACTTCAGGCGGGGCCCGCGCCGGAGAACTTGCAGGCGGAACGTCACATGCCTCGCGAATAATCTGCACCAGACGATCACGCATTTCCCGCACCGTGTCGGTCGGCAGCGACGAGAGACCATTCTCCTCTAAGTGCTGCACGAGCTCGGCCCGGTGGAGTCGATACACCCACGACACACCAGTGGAGTCCATGTTCATGAAACAGAAAAACAACACTGAACGCTCTCTGAAACAGCAGAGTAGCACAGAAGTTGCAGCCCGGTGGACTCACGAGTTCGACCAGACTGCAAGCTATTAAGGTGAAAAAAAGTTATTCAGAGAGGTAGGTATGTTGTTTTAAAACAGGATTAACCACTTTTGCAACATTGTCTTTAAATTTATTATTAAATTTATAAGTATCAAATTATGTAAACTAAAATGTTACAGTAAAAATACAAAACTATTAAAAAATACAATACTATCAAACAAGTGGGCTGCGCAGGCCATAAAAAATGAATGCAAAAAAGTGATACAATTTAGGCGAAGTCAAACTGGTATGCCCTAACGCGGAGGTTCGGTGCGACCAGGGGAGAGGTTACACTACCCCGGGAGCGATATTGGCTCGCGCAACAAATAAAGCGAAAGACGTTAAGCTGCAGTTAATTAATGAACTGATAAAAGCTGCGCAACAAAATAAAGCGGCCAATATCGGGGTGGCGGACACAAAGTACAGCAAAATTATCAATACAATAAATCGACATTACGTTTACCAATGGCAATGCAAACCACATACCATGACTGGCAGAACAGCGAGACACAAAGGGAAAGGCCCATAATAGCCCAAAAGGCTCAACAAACAACGTGGCTGGATAAAGTTACTTTACACGGGCGAGAAAAAAAAAGGGGCACGGCCACACCGTGCAGGAAGAAAGACGTTACCGAATACAAGTTACTGTCATCGCTGATACTAACCAGTGCGAGCTGCTCCCCTGACCGCAACCGAACGACCCGAGACGAGAGCTCGCAGGCCCTTATAAGCACAAGGGTAGAGGGCGCTGGAGCTGCGGCGGAATAATACACTACAGGGGAATGAGTGGGGAGGCGGAGGGGAAATCTTACCACCGAGAGAGGTACCGGGGAGGGGGAAACGAGGAAGGGAGGGGAAGGAATCGCTCAGCTGTACGGCGATGCAAGAAGCATATGCTTCAAAGTTATATTTAATTTACAAAAGTTTTGCGGTACTTAAAATAATACTTCAATAAAATACAGTAAGAAGTCATGCGGAATGTTTTTTTTCTCAGAATGGGCTTGACCTTTCCCTCTGTTAACATTTGTCCCCCCATTTACTCTGCAGTTTGCCATATTTATTTGTATATGTTAAGTATTTTGACTGTTAGTCAGGGGCGCAACAACAGGGGGGGCAAGGGTATTTTGCCCCCCCCCCCCCCCTCTGAAACCTTGAAGTGAGGGCAAACGGGGGCAAAGAAAGTGCTGTGTAATCAATACAATAAAACTGCTTAAATAGCACTATTTTCCAAATTGAAATACATATATTTTCCGGGGGAGGACCCCCCGTTTTAATAGAGGGGATCGATGATTCTTTATAAAAAGGTACATTTCCCCCCCCCCCCCCTTGGAAATTTAGTTGTTGCGCCCCTGCTGTTAGTTAACATCTTTGGTATTGTACCCCTAAAGTAAGGGATGGGACGAGGGCTATAAAATAAACGTTGAATTAATTTCTTAGATTGTGTTTGGTAAGTACTTTTATTTTAACCATAAAATAAAATTTTAGCAAGCCCAAAGTTCATAATAAGACAAATAAGGAAAACTATAGCTTATGCGTCTGAAAGTGCAATGAATTTATTTGTTTTTATGTTTAGATCAGACATCTGACAACGAGGTTTTGTCCTAGATGTTTCATAATGCTAGAATCACATATATCAGACGTAAAAAAAACCATTTATCATATCCATACATTAGCCGTTTATCATATAAACAGCACTTTCAGAACAAAAAGTATTCTTTTTAAATCCACATACTGCAGATACATCTTTGGTCTGGTATTTATACGTCAAGAGAATTTTACCTTCCGGAAAAAGTCTGAATAGGGTTTGGAGGTATTGCGACACACGCTGTGAACGGTGTATCGCACCACACCGACGTCATGATCCAGCACTTACGGGGTGATAGTAAAACGGTGGGAAAGTGGAGTCGAATTGGGAAACAAGAGGTTTTTAACCGGGGGGAGGATGGGGTTTACATGTTGACAGGATAATAGCTGCCTTGAGTGCAAGCATTTCTGTTTGCATATTGTTTAACATGTAATTTACTCCCGCCCTTTTCGGCAGAAGAGACTGTAACTCACAACACCAAAGACCAGGGAGGTTGAAGCAATTGGCCGTGGAACCATTCCAGCATTTGCTTGGAGCGGTTTCGAGAAATCATGGAGAACATAAATCAGGATGACTGCAACGAAATTCTAACCCCGAGAAAACTCATTTTTATTGCGTGAACACAAAGCTCAACTCTTCTGATGTCTACAACTAAACCGACGGTAGTTTGTTTACGTTCTACATGTATATGCAATGATTTCAAACACGTATATATATTATTTTATATAACTAATAACCCAAAACTTAGGAAACAAAAACACCTTTTTTATATTTATTTCGAACTCATACTAAATTGTTTCACTTAGCTAGTATTTATAATGGTATAAGTCCAGTAAATTCCTCACAGTTTACCTTATCGTTTTTTATTTTTTATTTTTTTACACTAATAATAAGTAAAATTATTTTATATAACTAAGAACCCAAAACTTAGAAAATGAAAACACCTTTTTTATATTTATTTCAAACTCATACTAAATTGGTTCATTTAGCTAGTATTTATAATGGTAGAAGTCTAGTAAATTCCTCACAGTTTACCTTATCATTTTTTATTTTTTATCTTTTACACTAATAATAAGTATAATTATAGTATTGATAATTACGATTTACAAATATTTCATAAATTATATAATGTGAATGCTCTATTTCAAATAAGAATGAACTGACATATTTAACACACGGGAGCCTTATTACTACCAGTAAGTCTGTATTTATTAAGTTAAATACTTCCCGATTAAATTTCTCATATATGGCAGGAGTAATTGCAAGTCAAGGTGATTCACTCGAAATTATTTGAAAACGATGTAATTTATATTTAACACTACCCCGCCGTTGTAGCGCTAGCGTACAATGCGTACAAATCACCACACGTTCTCATGCTAAATGATAGAAATTATCTACTGTATTTGTTAAAAACTTAATTACAATGTTTGTGTCAGTCTCCATTGATACATCAGTGGTAAAATCAAAGTGAAAAACTTTAATTTACCAATCTAATCGAATTATTAGTATTACGAAAAAATTGTAATACCGCTGATATGAGTAATGTTCTCCCTACAGACACAGGCTATCTGGCATGGACATGACTTTGTCAGATTATGACGGCCGCACAGCCCTGCATCTTGCCGCGTCCGAGGGTCACTTGGACTGTGTAAAATTCCTCCTGGACCAATGCAACGTGCCACACAACCCCAAAGACAGGTATGCATTATTTAATACCTAATGAGTATTTTAAAACCATTTAAGACAAACCAATATCACAGAGACGCCTTGTAGACACTACGGCAAGTTGTGATGCAGTTAATAACAAAAACTTTCAAAACTAAGTTTTCCCCGAATATATTTATTTATTTACGTTCTAATGATACCACATAAGAATAGACTCTTAGATATAGAATAAGTCAAACCAATAATATAGGTAAGTAATTTTCTTTAAACACAATATAATTTGTAAAAAATTATATATGTAAACAAAATTAGAATTAAGGGTGCATTAACCCGCTTTTGGGAAATAAAAACTACAAGTACTTTTAGCAAAAAAACTTAAGTAGTGTACAAATGGGGCTCCGAGGACAGGCTGCAGGCTGTGGAGCCGAGAGTGGGTCAAAGACCGACCTCTCTGACGTCACGGTGGCAATATTGGATGACCTTGACCTTTAACCTTAACCTTAAACTTGACCTTTACTCCGGCGGCCATCTTGGAGCCGCTATATTGGATCCGCCATCTTGGATCCACCATTTTGATTTCTAGTACTTTCCGCCATTTTAAATGCCAATATTTGGTTTTCTAGAACTTTCTGCCATATAACAAACCACTCCCTAATGTTGCAATTTTCGTTACGGCCGTCATAAAGAAAATCCGTAATTTTTATACAAGAAATTCAGGATTTTTTTTTAATTTATAAAAAAAATAATAAATCATTATTTAAAAAATCGTTGCAATTTTTTTACGACCGCCATCTTGAAAATACGTATTTATTATTGTATTTTAATGTAAAAAAATATTTTTAAAAAAATTAATCATTCAAATATTAATAAAATAATAATAAAAAGGACTTACGTCCTCGGTTCGAACCCGGTGATGGCAAAAAAATGATGATATATCCATCCCCCACGGAAGCCACCGACAGACTGACCTCCCACCATTTATGCCAAGGTACATATATCGCCAGCTAGTATGTCACGTCCGCCATCTTGTTTTCGCTTGCTGGGGGTCACCATCTTGTTTTCGTCTGCTAGAATGCGCTACCGACATGTTGGTTTAATTTTTACCCACTAGAGTGCAGTAATCATTGATTATTACTGTGGCGCCCACCATCTTTAAATTTTGGCGCCATCTTGGAAATGATAGTAGTGGGTGTCCAAATAATGCTCAAAGAATACTGTTTCAGTGCATCAAGTGTAATAAACTAATTTCATGTCTCGAGATAGCTTACATCGACGTTATAAAAAAATGCTTCGGGAAAGTTAAGTGCAAGAATAATGAAAATGTTGTTTTGACTAATGTATTGTACCAGCCAATGGGAGTATATAAGTGAGGCCCAGTCGATGAGAACTTCAGTCCACCTCTGACTGCGGTGCTGTGCGGATCAGATAGTTAGACTTGTCTAACGTAATAGATCAGTATCCGGATATTCTTGAGAACTCGGTGACATTATTACCGCTATTAACGTCGACCTGGATGGAAGGCCTACCATCAACAGTGCAGAGCCCGATGGCAATGCCGTCAACAGCTACATCTACTCTCCCAGCACAGCGGGAGATTTCGACGTGTGCAATATCTTCCGCAGAGCAGACCTTGAAGAATTCCGAAGTTAACATTCAGTGGTGTTACAATGGTTGTCAACAGTGCCAGTGACATCGATAAAGGAAGCAGCATCTGACAGTGTTCCATCACCCAATCACCCAACTGTGCGTACTGTGTCAAAAGCAAACACGTGAAAATAAGTAATTATTAAATACACAATTGAAATAACTCTAAGCACATTAAATATCTGTGCAAAAGGTGTTGTAGCCAGTTTATACACTATGGAAAATTATAAAAGCACATGTGGTTTTGAAAAGACAGGTTGAACATTCACCAGATACAAGCTATATCTTCTGTAGCAAAGCATTAGCAAATATTCCAAGTGCAAAACGTCATGAAATATACCACTGTCCTTTTAATGAAATCGATTATTCTTCTCTGTATGAAAAATGTGGTTTACCAGTGAGTCGACCTGATAAACTGAAAAGACTTTTAAAGATATGTAAATGACTCGCTTTAATTCGTAGGTATCAGATGCAGAAATCGTGAAAATGTTAAATATTTTTGTAATTTGCTTGTTTTTTGTACTTATAGTAGTGTAGAATTTATATAACAAATGTTATGTTTGTAAAAGAACGTGTGGTGTTTTATTTATCGAACATGTCATTTTTGTGGTTTTTTTTTTTTTTAAATAAAATTACCTTTGTTTTGCATTGACCAAGGATGGAACCGAGGCAGGTTATTTATCGAATAAATTAGTAAATTACTGAGTGATTTTTAAAGAATTTTGGAATTTTTCCCGATTTTATAGCTAAATAATTACGAATTTCCAATATGGTGTCCAAATTTAAAGATGGCGGGCGCCACAGTAATAATAAATGATAACTGCACTATAGTGGGTAAACCACGGTCTTAGAAACCAGGTCTGGACACAAGCGTATTTTCTTGACCCCCTTATTGACGGATTTAGTTCATAAAACTGCCGTTGGCGCCACAAGACAGTGGTCCGGTTTTAACATTGTGCTTTATGAACTTTTTTTAGTTAATTGCATTTAAATGATAATTACACATACTTGGCAGCGTTTTTTAAAAACTCAATGAGAGATGTAGGTATTATAAAACATTTTTCCAACGTTATAAAGAATTTATGTGCACAGTTCAAGAAAATGGCTAATGTTGATGTTTGATAGGTTATGTTTGTTATTGTTTTGAAAGATTATTTTCATAACTTTATAACGTCGGTCAACTACGCGCTATTGAAAATCGTGATTCGTAATGCTAATATTTTAATGCTCTTTTTCCGGGAGTTATATATGTAGTGTTTAATTAGGCACAGTAGTCTAATAACTCTCCTATATACAAAATTTCCGCTACGAAAATAAAGTAACAGTTTGTGTAAAAGTACCAATTTCTGTGAAACTAATTATAACAAGAGCTTAAACTATGTCGCAAAATAAAATTGCAGTGAAAAGTTTGCCTAGTAAAAAATTGTTTAACAGTGGCTACAGGCCATTTCATTCCTCCATTCCTCTTATTTGTAGTACTTTGGATGATCAGCAAATGAATGCCGGGGAGTGTTCCAGGCTGTGGATGATTATTATTATTATTATTATTATCATAGCTGCAATTGGGTACAGAAGTGCCCGGTGGCAAGCATTCGCCCTACTTTTCCCGCACTCTTCTTCTGAACTTGTAATTTTTATACCAAATATTTATTACGTTTTTATCTAAGCTGCCACCCAAAGTACTTTTTGTCCAAATTAGGTCCCCAAAAATGTTTAGCTCCAGACCACCACCACCTAGAATGCCTGGTTGATCAGAAAAAGTAGAATTATAAAACTTACCAAGTAATGTGATAAAGAATGTAAAAATTATATTAATAATCAACATTGATGTTTGTTTTTAAAACACTTATAAGTAAGAATGCAGCTGTAAAAAAAGTATTAAGATTTCTTCAAAATTTGTAGGTGCAAGCATGTGGGTGCAAGGTTTAAAAATTTTGTTCATTGACTCAGTGTGACCCTTTGGGAAGCAGAGTGACACAAATAAATTGTTCTTACAATCCGCCAGCTATTTTCCTGGACTTAACAGTTTCCCTTACTGTTTTAGATTTGGCATTCACTGCAACCTTTTAACATCGTACTTCATTTCATTATATTTAGATTGTATTTTGCATATATTGAGATAACACATTTCCTCCCATTTCATAACCTTTTCACTTTTGAAAATCAAGACATAATAAAGGAACTTCAGTATAGTTTCAATAACACAGATGCAGTTTGCTTGTTTCAACGATAACTAGGTATGTTGTTACCTAGGATTTCTTTTTTCCAAGCAGTCACAATATCTTCATGAAAAACAAACATACTACTTTCATAATAAAAATAAGACAGACACACAAGTACTCACAGATTGGTACTTGTAGAAAGCAAAAACACATAGTTTGTACAACACATTTAGGTACTCAACAGATGAAGCTCGCTTAAGCTAGCAAAACCATTGCGACCGCGCTTCCGCACAAAAATGTCAACCAAACTGTGTGCGTGTGTTTAGTTTCTACAAGTACCGATCTGTATATGTATGTCTGTCTTATTTTTAATACGTAATTAGTTTCCTAGTGGCCTTTGTCACGCATTTATACATACTACTTGGTTAATATATAATTTATGATCTACAGAAAATATTAAACATCTTAATGGTCTTTAACCGAAATTACAAAGGAAACTGTAAAAATTTTACAAAATGGAAGGGGAAAGGTTGAAATACACCTAGGAAGTGCAGTTATTTTGCAGTACTAACTGGTAATAAAAAACCATATCTGGAGCAAAAAAATATTCTGATGCACCTAACACTATTTTCCCCCTCTACAATTAATGCAGGGCAAAATTGTTACTAACTTATTTGTTCATGTCAGAGTGGTATTTAAAGCTGAAAGGAAAAGTTACTTAAAGTGTTTTAAAATAATTTCTGAACCATAATTACATCAACTCATCACTAGTCCACAGTCACCACGCATAGGTACAAAATATTGTCTGTAAAACAAATTTATAACAAATTAACAAACAATGCTAAATCATTTGCGACTATTGTTTGAATAATGAGAAAGGTTGAAATTATGACCATGCCAATAATACTATACTAAGTTATGCACTTTAGCATTACCACCAAATCAGGAACACCACCACCGAATTTCAGAAAAATAGACCAGTTCTATAGCATGTAACGGTAACTGCTCTTTTGAACAATAAATTTTAACTGAACTGAAAAAGTTTTCCCCGCTGAACATTGGTACAAAAACACAGCGTATTGCATTACTCACAAGTCAATGTTCAGTATGTAATGTCCAGTAACTCTAATTTGCAATGTAGGGATTTTAATATAACTAATGGAATTACGTAACTTAATAGCAAGTAAGTACAAATAAATATTTTAAAATCCATATATGTAAACTTCTTGAAAAATTGTGTAGATATCATCCTTCATGGCATGCTATTACACAGTCTGTCAAATGTATCATTTGTGGAATGAATATGTGTTGTGTATTCTTCTAAATAATTTTTTTATGCATACAATGAGAGTGAGCTGTAATCATGCACGAGACATAATGTGTGTGATTAAACACGTGCTTGAACAGTCTTAGGAGCAGGAAATGAGGGCTAATTCAGTTAGGTTTTGGTTTGCTATTTTGTTTATTTGCATCAAATCCAGATTATTCCTGTATAGTGAAATATACACAATGGTATTGGAGAAGCCACGTTTTACAATTAAACATACATCAAATAATACATGTTATCAATTAAAATAATATTTTACATAATCTTAAGATACTTACATAAGTATATTATAATATAAATAAAATGATGACATGTTTACATGGTGTGAAACATTTTGAGCAGAGTACAAAGATCAGCAGAACATAACATCAAAATTTTATAAACTATTGCCATGTGCCCTAACTTGCTATTAGCATAAAAAAAACTTATGTGTTTAGGTACTTATTTAAAAACATGTTATGAAATGAAAATTTTATTACAAATCATATTATATATTTACAGAAAATAAATTATGTTAAGACTATTTAGGGAGATGTACTACATAATTACAAAGATAAATGCACGAGTACAAAAATCACACAAAAAAAACATTTTTTAGTCCTACGACTGGGAGATATACTCTTATATTTCTAGAACTCTCAATTATTTTCAATAACACAAATGCAGTACCTACCATCTTGCTTGGTTAAAATATAACTGAACAGCATTGTTACTAAGCTTTTTATTCCTCAAGCTGTTACAATATCTTTATGAAAAACATGCACACTTACTTTGTTAATATATAATTTATGATCTATAGAAAATACTTAACAACTTAATAGTCTTCAGGCCAAAATACAAACGAAACTGTAATAAAACTTTGATAATGGAAGGGGAGGTGGAAATACATGTTAAGTCCCAGTACCAACTGTCTATAAAAAAAACTGTATCTGGTATAACAAAATAACTATTTTTATGTGTCCAACATTATTTTTCCCCTTCAATTATTATTGTTATTAATGCTGGGAAATTAGTCACTTTCTTATTTGTTCCTGATGGCACAATGGTATTTAAGAATGAAAGGAAAAGTTCCTTAAGTGATAGCAAATTATTTCCAACCCAAAATTGCATCAACCAATCACCAGTCTGCTGTCCCTGAACATTGGTACAAAAATATTGTTTGTTTAATAAAATTTATGTAAAAAAATGTTCGATCATTTGTTGAGAACACCATCACCAATCTTCAGAACAATATTGACGAGTTCCATAGCATGTAAGTGATTTTAGAACAATAATTTGAAATGAACTAAACCAATTTTCCCTGCCGAACTTAAGTACAAAAACACAGTCTGTTTTAAAAATTATTATAAAAATATTATGCTCAATCGTTTGTGTGCAGTTTAAAATCAAGAGAAAGCAGATTAACTATTTACAGGAAGAATAAACCCTTCAATACCCATGAACCCTACTCAGGTTTATGAATTTTTAAAACATTTTTTTATTCAACTACATCACTACCTACTTCCTAAAGGTTTAAAAATTCGGATAGTTTAATAACTATTATTATTGATAACAGATTTTTAATTTCATAAAAAAAACTTCTTTTGAACTGATATTTTAGTGCATCAGTTCATAATTTGCAAATATACAACTAAAACAGCCTTAAATGTATATTTGCACATGACATATTTTCTGTGCGAAAACATCAATTAATTCTAACAAACATCCACAACAAAAAAAACCTATAACAGTGCATTACTATTAAATTGTTGAGTATTCTCATTTAATAATGAACAAAGGGTCATCCCAACATCTTTCTACGTATCTAAGCACCACAGACCTGATCCAGGAGATTGCAGATGATAGACAATCCCTCTATTGAGTTCTTTATACATAGTAACTTTTCTACGAAAAAACATAATAAACCTATACGTATAGCTTACTTGCCACTATTTTGACAGCCCTGAAGGTATTATGCAACTGTGGAAACAGTCGACTTATCACTAAATAACTGTTAGTACTTTGGTTGCAAATAATAGGGTTATTTGAGCTACTATGTTATTTTGAATAAAAAGTAAAGTTTAGCTAGTGTACTGATTATCAATTTTTAAAGTGTTCATTTTTATGATAATCATGAGACAACATTTTCATGTACATTTTTCAAGTTGTTTGATAAATATACCAAACAAAATATTGCGAAGGAAAAACTGAACTAATAGATAAAATAACTCGTTTACAGAAACTATAGACAAATAAACTCACTAGAATTTAATTTTCATACCCCTACATGGTAAATATGTATAGATATATAAACATATTACATGTACACAAATCAGCAAGAAATAATTACAAAATACTTATGTAGCAATGCAGCTTCAATGAAATGTTTCTCGCCTACGAAATTACTACTTTTTAATATAAAGTCCTTCCTCGGAATTGCTGCCTGCCACAACAATCGGCGTTGTTCATGTTTGGGTGCACTGAACACGACACTTGTCAAATGAACGGTCGCAATTTGTTTTACAACCTGGAGCAAAAACGCGATTTGGCATTGTACAGCACGATGAATTATTTGAACTTGGTTAAAAAAATTAGAAGGTTCACATTACTTCAAAAACTGCCTCCAATAACCTCTCCACCATCCCGCCCCAAACAGAAAAATCAACATTACTCAAAACTTGCACACTTCAATGTTAAGTTTGGTGCGCATACATAACTTTTTTAATATAAATAATAAACATCAAAAATATAAAACAACTACCCTTCTTGACAAACGAGTATTTCTGATTTATATAAAACAATTCCTATTGTCAACACGCTAAAACCGGACCACTGTCTTGTGGCGCCAGCGGCCGTTTCATGAACTAAATCAGTCAATAAGGGGGTCAAGTTGAATGCATGGCAAGATAGACAAGTGTCCAGACCTGTAGTTCTAAGGCCGTGGGGTAAACATTAAACTAACATGTCAGTAGCCCACTTTAGCAGACGAAAACAAATTGGTGGCCTCCAGCAGGCGAAAACAAAAGATGGCGGATGTGATGTCATACTAGCTGGCGATATATGTGCCTTGGCATAAATGGTGCGAGGTCAGTCTGGAGGAAGGATCTGTCAACATTTTTTTATATTTTTTGCCCTCGCCGGGTTTGAACCGAGGATGTAAGTCCGTTTTTTTTATTTTATTAAAATTTGAATAATTTATTTTTATAAATTTTATTTTTATAATTAAAATCCAATAATAATAATAATAAATATTCAAGATGGCGGTCGTAACGAAAATTGCAACGATATTTTTAAATAATGATTTATTTAATTTTGATTAATTAATTTTTATCTATTTTTTTCGAATTTCTAGCATAAAAATTATGGATTTTCTTGATGGCGGCCGTAAGGAAAATTGCAAACATAATGGAGTGGTGTGTTAGATAGTGGAAAGTTCTAGAAAACAAAATTGCGGAATTAAAATTCCAGAAAGTTCTAGAAATCATAATGGCGGATCCAAGATGGCGGATCAATGATGGCAGCTCCAAGATGACCGCCATGTTAAGGTCAAGGTAAAAGGTCAAGGTCAAAGGTCAAGATCATCCAAGATGGTTGCCGTGACGTTTGAGAGGTTGGTCATTGACCCGCTCTTGGCTCCACAGCCTGCAGCCCGTCCTCGGAGCCCCATTTGCTCACTACTGTCTTAAACCAACTGAGAATGAATTTAAATATGCGGCTCTAAATATCTCAATAAACGGAATGTTTGATACTTTACCTATTTATTTAACTGCCCTTTACAAAGCTGCTTTTATGTAAGTTTTTTTTATAATTCCCCATTCAATGGAGGTTAGGTTACTGAAATTAAATGAGAGTGATTAAATCACTCTTAACCAAATGAGTTTTTTTTTATATATTTGTAACATTTTCATGCGTGAAATTAAGTTCAGTTAAAAATTAATTTTCGTGTGCATTTATATTTCCGACAAAGCTTCATAAGAACATAAAATTCTTCAATTCATATACTTGTGAAGTATCATTGGTAGGCTGTATTGCAGCAGTCATTTAAAAAAAAAAAAAACAGATAATTTCAGATAATATCTTATGGTAAATATACCTTATGTGCTTAAATTAATAGTGTATTGAATAATAATGGAATAAATAAACATAATTAAATCCTAAATCTTTTTTTTTTTACAATTTTTTTATGGAACTAATATTTTCGGAGTTATAATAAAAGCCTTTTATATAAAGTAAGAAAATAATAATTTTTGCTAACAAATATACTCAAAACTTAATTATCCTTAACATATTAATTTAGAATAGTTAAATATCAAATTGTGATTAATGATATCATTTAAAGTATTTCAATTAATTTAATAAATTAAGTTTTATATTTTTAACTCTTAAATATATATTTAAGTTTATTCTTCTTGAAATTGTTAAAAATAGAAATTTTTGCCAATTTTATATGTTTACATGTTTCATAATGTTAATGCATGTGTTATATTTAATTTAATGAACATATAACAATTTCTTCTGAAACGGCGTACTTTAATGAAAAGATACACACGTCGAAAAAAGGTTTAGTTCGTAAAAGGCTAAAACCAATTTGAGCCAAATTGTTTTCATACTATGTTTATTAGTATTGTACCATACAACTATTTGTTCAAAATAAAATTGTTTCCTTAGACAATTTACGTTCAAGAAGGTACATAACGGGTAGATGTTACAACAATATATATAAGTATGATTTGGTTAAAAAAAATCATTTAAGAGTTTAGCTATATAATACATTTACGAAAGGTTTATTAGTAATTTTACAATATCTCCAAAAACATGTATCTCATTTTAAAAATTGTATACAAAGTAAGTTTTCTTTTGAACGTCTTCAAAAAAATTCAACCAAATTTCAGGATATTGAACCCTATGTCTTTTTTATTAATTTTTTTGTCTATTTTTACCACTATCTTTATTGCTAGAGTATTATAGGTTGTCACACATGGTTTTCATGCTCGGTTAAATTGGGATACGGCCAATTTCCACCAAACACCATCAGCTAACATCACGATTGTCCAGACAACGCCGCTGAAACCTGGCACTACCATGCATCTGAAAATGCACTCCCATATCGCAGTAACCTCCTCAGCCTTCAGATTACACTCGCGATCCAGCCAGGGACCACTGCGGAGCTGTGACACCGCTACTGCTTCCTATGTAGCACTTAAATTTGCTGAGCTGAAACTTTTTAATATGTGTGCAACATTACAGAAAAGTGTCTGAAATCTTAGTTCTGTATAGGATCAGCACTTAAATGGGTATGCGGGAATACTTTAGCATGCGTGGACAGTGACGTAGCCAGGCGATTATCGGGGAAATGAGTTGGGTAATGTATTTATCTGAATTTTAATTCGTAAATAGATTTAAGTGCTGTTTCCAAATTTCAGAGGTTGAACTCGAAATATTTATCCCAGTCTACGTCCATGCATGGGGCTAACCATTGTCTTGAGGTGTTAAAAACTCACCCATTTTTTTCAACACAATATACATAAAATGTTGTTTTCCAAAGAAAAATGGGAAAACGTTTTAGTTTACCTACTTCCCTTCTTCTTTTTCACGAGTTTCTGGATACGCTACAGTAGGTAACCCATAATGATGCAATTCTGAAATTGGATGTCAAATGGAACATCATTAAGGACTGTTTCATATAATGTGGGTAGATAAACTATGCAAGGAACGCAAAAACGGTGCACGCAAATAATCCAAGAAAATAAATTTAAAATGCATATGAAAATATGGAAAATGAGCTGGTGGCTGCGCAGTGAACGAGTGGCTGCTCGAGAATAAATGATGAAGATTGTCCTAATTAGTATTCAATTTGAGGTAAAGTAAAGTGTTTTGAGTAGCATCTCGCACAACAAAACGAGCAACGTGCCCGACGGAAGCAACCGCTAGCTGAACATGAAGACATTGTGGCACAACAGCTAATTCTACTTGAACAGGCAACCGAATGGCAAGTAGAAGCCATAACCGAGGAGTTCCGTCGGATGATTAAAGAAGCGACAGTTGCTGCAAGTCGGAAGATTTCGTCAGTTGAATTCAAGATGGAAGGGTCTACCAATGGCAACCTAAAATAAGCCACCCACTTTCGATGGCCAATCCTCGTGTGAAGTACACAGGCATCAATTCGAGGCAGCTGCAGGAGTGACTAGGTGGGCGAAGAAGAAAGAGCTACAGCACTCGTGTCTGCTCTTCGACGACCTCCCCTCGAGATGCTGTAGATTATACCAGTTTCGGACCAGAAAGACTGTGCTATATAAGAAGAAGCTCTTGAGCTGAGGTATGGTGACCTACAGTTAGGTGAGGTGTACAGGACTGCTTTGAAGGCACACTAACAGCGATCCTCAGAAACACTTCAGAAGTTCGAGGCTAACATCGAGACGCTTGTGCACCTAGCCTACCCAGAGACAACTGCAGAGTTCCACAGCAGCTAGCTACTAGTGTATTTATAGAGGACTCAGGGATGCAAAGTTCCAGCAAGCCCTTTGTTTGGTCCACCACAAGAAGAGTTATGATTTCCTGGTATATGCCCTAGAGATAGAATCGGCATGCCATGCATCCAGGAACATCAACATCAAGATAATAATAATGGGAATAGAATCATAAACGAGGGAAACACTAATGCCACCACCAAAGAAGGGGATATAATCAATGCTGTAAATAAGCTGCTGAGTATTACTTATTGTTCCCAGTTTCAGATGACAGAAGGTCGCTCATGGTGCTTGGCCTGTCAAGAACTAGGGCATATTCAGTGGGACTGCCCAACATGCAAAAAGAAAACCACAGAAAAACTAGCAACATAGAAACAAGCAGTAGACAGTATGAAGTGGAGCATGCCAGATTTTCGAAAATAATAAAACCTAGAATGTTTCCTTTATCTTCATTCCATAGAGGGAATGACAGTATGTTCCTCAATTTATGGGTCTACAGTAGATATTGCTTACTTACCTTCGGCACTGGAGCATCATAATCTATAGTTCGTACAGATGTTGTTTATTAGGAATAGCAGAGAAAGACACCACTCTCATAAAATACTGAAAACAGCAACTAGAGACATATCACCTTAGCATAGAGAGCAGAATTTGAAGTCTAGATAGAAACTTGTACAATTTTGTGAACATTTATTGTTGCTGGTAATACAGATGAGGTAATCTTGTAAATGAACAACATAAATAAATGTGGATTTGTTCTCGACATGGATGGTTAGACATTGTGAATCAGAGAGGAGGATGTGGCATTGTTTTATCCCAAACAACTATAAGTGCCTGCAATGCAGGTTGTAGTTGATGAAACTGTTTAAATTCTGGCCAATCATGAACAGATAATATAATCCCGAATATAGGGAGACCCAACAGGTAACTGACCTACATTATCGATCAAGATATGACAATAGGTCTGGAAAGACTCCTGTATCGCGCAGCATTACTAAGATTGTTGAGACTGTGCCAGTTAGTGTGGCTGTTCTTGATTCAAAAAAATAAAGGTTTAATGCAGGGCGAACCAATTAACAACTGTAAATCAGTTTTTAGATAACCCAGTATGAAGCTACTCCACCTAACGATCGCACTCTATCACCACTGAGCCCTGAACTATAGCAATTATTACAATTATCTCAGGAGAACTTTGCCCCTGAATAAGTAGAAGTTACTGCATTTCTATGAAAAGTTCAGGATGTGATCTTCTAGGGGGATACTGACATTGGAAGGACGAACCTAGTACACCATTGCATTAGCACAGGCAATGAAGAAACAATACAGCAGGTCCCATGTCAGCCATCCTTAACAAAGCAGTAAACCCATGTTATGTTATTATTTTGTTACACTTCACTCTATCTTGATGGGCCTATAATGCAGAGGTCCATGGACCGAAACCACACTTTGCTACCATTTTGTTACACTTTTCAGTCATAACAGAGTAAACCCAGGTTATGTTATTATTTTGTTACACTTCACTTTTTCTTGATGAATGGGGTAACTAGTGGATCTTTTAGTTTCAAAAGGCAAAATAATGATTTTGTCCAGGCATAAGCACCTCTATTTTTATTTAACATTTGATTGCTTTCATAATAATATAAAATTAGATAAATTGATTGACATGTATATAATGATATTACATTGACATTGATTTAAAATTAAATTATTTAAACAATGGGCCGGCCCTTATTATACAATTTCATTGATCATTAACACAATGTAAATAGAATTCGCAACAATAAACAGGTTGAATTCCTTTCACAATAAGCACACTGGCAGCGATTAAAGTCCTGAATGAAAAATTTTATGGTGTTCAGATCAACATCGTGGCTTAATGTTATTCTGAAGATCTAAAAAACTGAAGAACAGGAAGTTTGACGATGGTTGGCCAAAGTTATGCTGCTAACAAGGTGTCCGGGTGCCTTAGTCGTCCCCATTGATGGAGCAAGGACTCGAGGGTGGAGTGGTCAGTTCAACATCTGGCCCTTGGAAACTGTTTGATCCTTGGAACTTGTCCAGTCCTTGGAATCTCATCCTTTCTTTGGACCCTGTCTGTGAACAGATCCGAAACACACATGTTCAGGACTGGTTCACAGACAGATGGCAAAATAGGCAACAAATGCCTTCTAACCACGATGATGGTCGGGGAATAAAGGTTGTCAAAACTCACCAAACAGGGAAATGGCTTCCAGGATCAGCCCGGGTGTGGAGCTCGCGAACCTACGGTTGTCGCGGATGTTCCCATGATTTAAAAACAAAATTAATAAATTATGATTAACAAAACATGAATACTCCTACGAGGTAGACCTACACAAACTGACTAAATGCTAATCACTAAAGTTGTGGGAATCATATCCCTTGTCTAGCTGATTACATCTTTAAAAAAACAGAGTGACGTCCTGATGCCAGAGATACGGTGTGGTCAGTCCGGAGTCGCGGCACGCAGTCAATTTGGGGCGGCAGCGACTCGTAATTAAAAGGCAAAGTCAATCAAAAGAAAGGGGGGAGGCTTCGGCTTCCAGACTGAAAGGTTCCGAAGATTAACGAGGGGCTTGTCGAGAAATACTGACTTCGATATCTCGAAGTTGGTGGTACTAGCCTATGTCAGCGCGACCTACTGAGGGGTGTCCGAAACAAGTAGAGATCGACTCACATGAGGCGACTGTTAAGGCATGGGGCTTATGGATGGGACTAGGCCCACGCTCTGGTGGCCTGGGAAGGAACTACGGGGTACGGGTTGTTGCGGTAGATGCCAGAGGGCAGGCATTTAGCGGGCGTTCAAATGCCCAGGGGAAGTGATTCGCAACACTGCCATGAGAGTGCATAAGCATTATTTTTTGGGACTGGAGTCGTGGCCTTGGGATGCCGACCCTGGCTGGTGTTAGTGGCTGGTCAGTGCTCTGGGCCGTGTTCCCAGGAAAACTTGGAGAAGAGAAGTGGGTGGAAACTGCGGTGACAGTGGGAACGAGGCTCTACTGAGCCCGGAGGCGTGACTGGACGTTGGTGAAAATGACTCAAGATCATGCCATGGAGTGCTCACGTCAGGCAAGGTCTTAGAAACAGCCTGCCATGATAGCTTGCAGGACATAGCGATTTTTTTCATGGCTCGGAGGCGAATTACAGGCGATGTTCATGCGCCAAGGCGGGAATAAAATGATACACAGACCGACTCGCAAAAGGCTCGGCAAAATCAGATCTAGGACTGGGAAAAATTGGGAAGACAGGTCTGAGAAAGATTAAACGGGAGTATACAGGAAGAGGAAAAGTTTAAGTTCTTGCAGCAAGAAACTAAAATGACTGGCAACAGAATATTTCAAAAACTCACATTTAGAATTGAGCCAAAAATACTAATTGGCGGCACAAAGAGTAGGCCAAGAATATAATTCCAGATATGATTAAGGGTGGAGTAATAGAGCCATTAGCGAGTCTCTAGGCATCCCCAATTGTTTGGTAGAAAATAAGAATGGCAAACTGAGATTTTGTGTGAACTACTGGAAGCTGACTGATATCACTAAGGAGGACAGCTACCCCCTTCCTCATATCGATGACACTCTCGATACATTTGGTGGCATAAGGTGATTCTCGACATCGGACTTGAAGAGCAGGTACATTCAAGTGAAGAAGATTGCTTTCTCAACAGGAAGTGGATTGTTCCAGTTCACGGTGCTGCCACATAAGATTATGTAATTCTCCTGCAAATTTTTAAAAGCCAATGAAACTTGTATTTCATAACTTGACTTTGAAAACAATTCTAGTATATCTGGATCCTTGACAGATGCAAGGGGAAATTGGCTAGTTGATGTACTCCCCAAGGTTCAAGATGGAAACGAACGAGTCATCAGCTCCTACAGCAAAACTTTATCCAAACCTGAATGAGAAAAGTACTTCTAGCAGTAGTTAAGTCACTGCAGCATGGGAGAAAAAAGGTCATATTCGCTATTCACTTACCACACTGCACTTAAGTGGCTGTTGCATTTCAAGAACCCAAATGACAACTCGCTAGGTGGACTGAGCATATGCAACAGTATGATTGCCGAATCTAACACAGGAAGGTTCAAGCTCACAGCCATGATGATGCTCTCTCTGGCTAACTGCAATCTAGACTAGAGAAGGATACAGGATGTCCATCATGGCATTATATATCCAGTGATCAAAGTGGGAAAGCTTATTGGGCATAATGGGATTCCATAAGGATGGTGGAAGGTTTATTTAAAAGGGCATGGAATAGTCCAAATGGAAAAGTGGTTATGATGGAACTACTCCTCCCGACGAACCTAGTACCTAAACTGCTGAAAGAAATTCTTGATAGGAACTCGAGTGGCCATCTTGGACTAAATAAAACTCTAGCCAAAATTTGTCACCACTACTACTGGTTGAGGTACCATCAGTATGTAGAAGCTTGATGTAAAAATGCGACATGATAAGTTGTAAAAGGGCCACAATACAGTAGTCGTGAGAAAATAAGGTCCTACTATGTTGGAGCCCTATTTGAGAGTGTAACTATTGATAAAGCTGGGCAATTTCCCAAGAATAAAGATGGTAACCAGTATATCCTTGCGGCAGTTGATTATTTCAATAAGTGGCCTGATGTTTATGCTTTTAGTAAGTAGGAAGCCACCACCACGGCAGATGCACTATTCAAGAATTGCTCTGTAGATTCGGGGTACTGAAGGAGCTGCATTCAGACCAAGGTCACAATTTTGAATCGACTATGTGTTAAGAGGTGTGTCGGTTACTGGGGATAAAGAAAACCAGGACTGCAGAAGTACATCCTCAGTCTGATGACATAGTGGAAAAGTTCAACAGGACTATAGAGAATGCACCTTGCCAAGGTTGTGCTAGCCACCAACAAAATTGAACCAACACATCCAATTATTTCTGTTAATATATAGGGCTTCCTATTATGGTTCGACTGAACAGATTCCTGCGAGTATTGTGTCTGGACATGAGATGATGCTTACCTGTTACATAAAATTCAGCCATCCTCGTCAAGAGACAATCAGAACCACCAAATATGCCAATCATCATGAGGGGCATATAAAACTCATACATAATGAGGCCCTTAAAAACCTTGGTTAACGACGAACCGAATGAAGACAAGATACGACCTGAAGGACAATTCGTCCGAATTTCAAGAAGACGAATTTTTGTGCCTATACAGCCCACAAAAAAAGAAAGGAAAATGCCTTGAACTTTATAATGGTGTAAGAAGTACTGTATGAAGTTTTGAAATGACTAAATGATGTGGTACACCACATTCAAATAGTAAAAGAGAATGAATGAAAAGTGTACATTTGGACTCTTTGAGATATGTTTCCTGTTCGGGACGAATAGGCTTAGTGTTATGAGGACTTAAGTGGCGAAGCTGGCCAGCCAGCCTGTGCAACTGCCTGTGGTTGTGGCACGATGCAGGTAGCACCCATCCCTCAATTATCACTATGTGTCTAATCCCATTAGCAGAGGTGCCTCGTTTCCTCCATTCCCCTTCTCCAGCACTTTGCTATTGATCCTGGTGATTATCTGAGGCTCTCGAGGTTTCGGCACATTTCTAGAACCCCGCATGCATGAAGTGTAGTAATTAGGCTGTCATTGTTCTCAGAGCTTCGATTATTAAGTCGGGGATTCTAATGAGGCAACACTTTGGAGATCTTTCCAGGGCAGGACTTGGCAGGTATAGAAATGGAGAGACTTACCTGTGAGAGCAGTGAATAGAAGAGTTTGAGTGGATCTTGGTGAGCAGTAATAGACGGCTAGAAACGGACTTCGCTTTCTTCAAATATGGCCGTCGAAAACGCAAGCCAAAATTCGTAGGGTTATTGCTTCTTGCATAGTTTATAAACCGGTATTCGAAAATATTATTACTGAATTTATGCCTTGCATTTCTTACGTTCATGCGATTCTTGCACAGTATATAAATGGTGCATAAGACCTTGGGTGCGATTCTCAAATGCACACTACGAGTAGGCGGTAGGCGTGAGTGTTGTTGGGATTCCCACCCGTGGGACGTGTCGTGGTATTCTAAAATATTAATGAAAAATCATGGGCTCTATCTAAAACGAGATAGTCATTTGTTTTGAACGAGATTATGTTCATAGCTCTCCTGATCTCGACAAAGAACTTAAATTGACGGAAGTTGGTGATTTATGGAAGACTAAGGACAATAAAAGTATCATTACCATGAAAAGTGTGAATACATTCAAGCAGAATTCAGGTAGATCCTCCGTAGTTTATAAAAATGGTGGAATCTTAAAAAGGAAGTTTGAAGACGATGAAGAAGCTTCGACGTCAACGCTTCCGAAGTCTAATAATAATTTGTGTCAAGAGGTGATTTCTACGATGATGGCGACAGTGACTATAATGTTGGTGACAAGATTAGAGACTGTGATAAAGCACCTATAGATGGCAAGATAAAAAACTGTGATGAAGCCCTGATATTGAAACGATGGAAACGGCATGATAAAATAAATTATTCTTATCAAGCTTTTGATGAACACTGGAACGGTAGTGACCTTAAAAATATAAATAACAGACAATCCAGGAAGATGACAATAGCAGAAGAGCTTGATTATATATCACAATGGCTTGCTCTTAGGACTCTTAAGCTATTTTTAAGAATTTTGTTTATTTATAAGTAAACGTATTTTGAGATTTTTTGAATTCCAAAATTTTGAATTTTTGAGGAATAAAACGGGAATATTTTCCTCTAAACAAGATTTTTGCTTTCTAAATGGGGAAATCTCTAGGAATTTTGAGTTATTTTGAGTCATTTTTGAAGAATTTTGATAAATTTTTAGTCCAAGATGGCCTCCGTGACGTTAGGTACTATTTACAGCCTGAAGCCCGACACAAGGCACTACAACCTGAAGCCTGGCGCAGGTCCGGCTATCCTATACGTCTACAAATCCATTATCGTACTTTAAGTTAGTTGTGGCGCAGTTCTTTACTCGCAGTGTTTCCGTACTTGTAAAACTCAATTATTTTTAACCTATTGGTTACAGTTATGCCTAGAATAGGCTGCATCAAAGTTCACATTTGTAGGTTAAAAATGTAAACTAATTCATATGTATTTATTTCCACCGGGAAGTAGCTAACTATAATTTCATTGAAAAACTAATGCCAAAATCTTTCAAGCAAAAAATTAACTGACCTACATATATATATTTCTTTTCATAAAACTTTTTCCATACAATATTTGTTTTTTATGCAAATGCGGTATTTATGGATTGTTTTTTTTTTCTAGAAAGTTTAATTTAGTGTCCTAATTTCGAAACCAATGAAGATATTGTCCGATTATTTAGAATTTTCTTTTATTAAATTTTGAAAGACATGACGTCAGAAAAATTGCTAGATTCACAATGCCCATTTCAATACATGGAAAACCTTAATGGAAACTTTAAGTATATCATTCAGTCACCTATCAAGGAACAACAAAGTGTTTGACTTTGTAACTTCCGTCTCTTAGTGTTTAAAGATTGATGTGCTTGTTAGTGTGGTCTAGTGGCTTGCGTTGCTGGCTACGGGTTAAGGGAAACGGGTCCGATTCCCGGCCGGGGAGGGGATTTTTTAAACCTTCTCCCTGGATTTAGGACTGTCCGTTTCACCTTCATCCCGAGGAAGGTAATGGCAAAGCAGCGTGGAATCATCCTGCCTGGGCAAGAATAGGGACATCACAGCTGTGATCACGACATCCATTAATGGGTAAAATAACTATGACTTCTTCTTTTCAGGTGGGGTAATCTGCCCATCGACGAAGCAGAAACATTTGGCCACGCAGAAATTGTACAGTTTTTGAGAAATT
This sequence comes from Bacillus rossius redtenbacheri, assembly GCF_032445375.1. Lineage (NCBI taxonomy): Eukaryota > Metazoa > Arthropoda > Insecta > Phasmatodea > Bacillidae > Bacillus > Bacillus rossius. The sequence continues at coordinate 91,269,438 of NC_086331.1, read as the reverse complement.
GGGAAGACAATCATGCTGAGAAGACTAAAGAAGATAGCATTAAAAATTCAGAAGAAGGGTCGCTAATACCGTAAATTATTGCCATGTATATCAAATAAAATTATTAAATAGTATCTTAAAAAGTGAAAACATGCAAGAAGTTGTTTGGTCATTCATTTTCTTACATGGAATCAGTTGCTTGAACTGGCTTTAATGAGACAAAATCGGTGAATTTGTGAAATGAGTTTGTGGGCTGATGCGTTTCCAATTTAGCCAAGTTTGTCTACATCAATTTAGCGAATTGCGTTGTATCAGCTGTCACTCCAGGTCTTAAGCATTCATTTCTTTGACATCAAAACATAAATTTACATTAAAATATAGTGAAGTCTGGAGTTCACTAGGACTTAAAAATGATATTTTATTGCAAATTTATTTAAATAATGTGTTTCTGTAATATTTTTCTTGATAAAAATAATGCAATACGCACACAAGCTTCCACTTTTTTAAATATTGTATGGCTCCATCTCTTCAGCTGAATTCACAATTAAAAATATGAGTATCCACCAGTAACAGTAGGTAGTGTGCACAAGACTTGACAACACAACACAGAACGGCCGTGTGCATGGAAGAGAGTTTGTGAACATTGGAGGGAAATTAATATATTGCATTTATGTTGCGAATGATTGGTGCAACAGCCAATGAAAGCAGAATAGGGTGACATTTTGGCGGGAGTTGGAAACTTTAGATATTTATTCATCATATAATGGTAGAAAATTATCTAGCTATAAATTGCTCAGGTAATTCTTCATTTAAAATTTATCATATTAAATGTTTAGATAAGATAATCTTGATAAACGCGTATAAAAATACGAAAATACTTTTTTAGAGTTCTTTAAATGTTGTTTACCAAAATTTTTGCTTACTCTATCTTTACCTAATAAAAATTTGTGAGTTTAAAATAAGTGTTTAGAGGTGGCTCGACAGGTGTCATGGAACAGAAAGCTATGTCAGTGTTAACTAGTACACTTGATAGGCAACCTAAATTTCAGTAATTCGTATGACAGCTTGTACTTAAAGACAAAAAAAATTAGTTCTGAGATTTAGTGTACACTGAATTTGGTAATAAGAGTAGGGTACCATTACATATACTTTCCGTGCGCTCTAGGGTCAGGTTATTGGACTACGTAACTGGGCATTTGTTTAGTTTGAAGCGACAAGTTCTTCGCTTTTGAAATATCATTTTTTTTTATATAAACGATCCCTTTATAAAATTAACTGTGCAGTCGCCATGATGTATTTCAACAGTGACAACATTTTTATTAGATGTAATTTTCTCTTACTCTTGGTGACAACAATTTATCCATTTTGAATTAATTCAGCATCTTTATTATTGTCACACAAATCATTATCAATTACAACGACCAGAATTCTCATTGACTTTGCTGCTATATTATAATATTCTACATTTCGCAGAACACATAAGCAAAACACATTAAGCAAAACAACTTCATTCGAACATATATATTATTAATTACAAATAGTAAATATTAAAAAAAAAAAGTCTTTACTCTCTCCTAAAGAATTAAATTTTCGGTTTATTTCACTGAATGTTACATAGTTACCAAGCTGCGGCCACTGGGCTCGATGCTTCTGAAGATATAACTAACCCTATGATCAGGGTTTGCAATTACAACCCTCGTACACAGAAACGGCAGGAGTTGTGTTTCTAAGTACAGTCTATATTTCATGACAGTTTGCACCTGTGTAAGTATATCTTTCATACAAACATGACGTGTGTGTTTTTGTATTTATTAACATGAATATATATGTATTCGTAACTTGTCTTAACTAAATCAAACAATTGAATTAAGAATAAAATATTAAAACAATTAAATAAAAAATATATATAAAATGTCCAATTATATTTTCTCAAGCAAAATCATTACTTAAAAAATTCTATGTGTGAAAGTTGGCTTACTAAAAGTCTACCAATTTTCTTTTTAAATTTCCAAAAATTCCTTCATAAAGAATACTTACTCGTGAAAAATTATATAATAGTAGTATTTTAATTCGGTAACTATGAATGCCACAAGAGTAGTATATATTGGCTTCAGGCTGTGGATTATGGATTGTCGACACCATTTTGGATTGTGATGTCACGGCAAGCCATCTTGGATGACCTTGACCTTGACCCCGGCGGCTATCTTGGATCCGCAATCATGGATTCCGCCATTTTTAATTTTACATCCGCCATTTTGTTTTCTTGAACTTTCCACCATTTTGAATTCCACCATTTAAAATTATGACATCACCATTGCAATTTTCGTTACGGCCGCCATCTTGAAAAACCATAATTATTATCAAAAAATTTATGAAAAAATTTAATATTTACAAAAACATAATTTAAAATTTTTTAATAAAATATTATTTAAAAAACAAACTTACATAATGGTGTCTTCGGTTCGAACCCAGTGAGGGCAAAAAAATGGTGACAGATCCTTCCTCCATGGAAGCCACCAGAAGACTGACCTCCTACTACTAATGCCAGCTAGTATGTCGTCACATCTGCCATCTTGTTTCCGTCTACTGGAGGCCATTATCTTGTTTTCGTTTGCTAGAGTGCACTGCCGCCATGTTAGTTTAATTTTTACTCATTATAGTGTAGTTATCATTTATTATTACTGTAGCACCTCCCATCTATAAAGTTGGATGCCATCTTGAAAATTGTTATTTATGTAGCTATAAATTCAGGAAAAATTCCATAAGTCATCAAAAAATCTGCAATTAATATACAGATTGATTTGATCGATTCCTGTCCATGCAATTTTTAATTTTATGAAAAAATAATACTTTCAATAAATATAGTGGAAAGTCCTAAAAAAAACTTAAATTCATATACTACGAGCCTCTAGTAAGCCAATGATGACATATCGACCACCATCTTGAAAATTCGTAATAATTAACCTAGAAATTCAGAAATATCTCAAAAGTCATCAAAATATTACTCATAAATTTACTGGGTCAATCGATGGATTCCTGTCCTTTCTTCGGTCCTTGGTCAGTGCAAAATAGGTAATTTAATTTTAAAAATCACAAAAGTGACAGGTTCTAGAAATAAAACACAAGTTATTTTACAAACAAAAATTTTATTACATAAATTCTACACTACTAAAAAATGTACAAACAATTTATTTAATAATTATATTACTTAAGCAAATTCTGTTCGACATTTATTTCCACATTTCATTTTGTGGAGTTCAAGATATTGTATAGCTCTAAGGCCCGATTTTCGAGATTGATCAACGAAATACTTAAAGCACATCTTACACATATAAATCTTGTGCTGAATTTTTGTAGATTGATGTCTCACAAGTAGGGAAATTTTTTTGATGTAACAGGTGAGTAAGGCATTGTTTTTATTTGTCACTAGCAACAAATCGAAACGATATTTTCTTTCTTGTTTAGTTTCCCAAATCGGACACACCTTATTATCCTCATTTAGCGCATACACATTAACTGAAACTTCAGGGTTATTTTTCTTAAAAAGATTTATTTGATTTAAGGTGGATACTAGTGACCAATAAAGTCGTACTTATTCTCCAAAACATAATACCTCATATCAACATAATATTGATTACTTCCTTCGACAAATCTTGCCAAAATACTCATTTTAAAACAAAACTGATCGTTCAAGTTTATGAGATTGACTACTGTTTTCAGGCAAAGCAATAAATAATGATGCCTGATTGTATAATTTTTATATTCGTATGCACATCTTCTGGTTATCATGATGTCCAAATGTTTATTACACTTGTCGCACTGAAACGGTGTTCTTTGTTCATTGAAGGATCATGTGAGGTCACGTGTGATAGATGGCACAGTTTCCACGTTCGCAGCAATCTAGCAGCTGCTCATTTCAAGCCGACGAGTATTTGATGGTTTAGTAAATAATGCATCACAGTATTTGCACTAGTGCGATGAATTTCCGACGTTCGTTGAAGTCTCTAAAGTTGCTGGTGAAACTTCAACCGATGGAACAGCACAAGTCGGTGCAGGTATCACAGATTGCATAGAAATGTCTACATTTGATGGTACCGATGACAATGGGATATCCGTGGCTGCCAGCACCCATGCCACTGAGCTCTCCGCTACCGTCGGCATCGCTGCCACCGTCGGCAGTGCCATCAGGGTCCCAGATATCGATTTTAGACCATCCTTCAAAGCCGACATTGGAACAGCAACTAAATCTTATGAAACTTACTGAAAAGAGCCGATCCGCACTGCACCATGAACAGAGGTAGACAGAGGGTCCTGTAGTGTGGTCCTCACTTATATTCCCGTGGTTGCTGATACTATGTGAGTCAAAACTACGACTGTTGAATTTTTTTAGAGTTTAAAATGCAAGTACCCTTAAAACTTTAGAAATAAAAACACACAAAATTCAAAACTTACAAAGTTATTAAAAATACACAAATGCATATTAGGTTAAGGCATTAAACATTTTCGTAAGCAAATTCTTTAATGCTGTACGGACTGCCTCGTCGACTGTGGGTACTGTGTTGTCGACGATTGTTCCAACTAGTTCGTCGATTCCGGTTCCAACTGGTTTGCAGGTCACGTGCTTAGGAACACAGGTTCCCTACTGAACATCTTTGGTATCGACTGCATTGGTGAGTCATGGACGACGTCGTCTGTTACCAGGGTTGCGACTTGGCTTTGACATAGAGCTTGTTAAGACAGGATCACTGACTGAACTACGACGAGAAGCAGGTCGTTTAGACGTTTGTATGGATGCATTGCAGGTCGCAACAGGTTGCAGCACATCCAAGTTTGGTGTTGCATGAGCAGACAAAGCGACTACCTTATCGATGATGGCTGGAAGGATAATGTGAGATCACATGTGATAGATGGCACAGTTTCCACGTTCGTAGCAATCTAACAGCTGCGGAGTCCATTCGTAGGACACAGGAAAGTGCGAAAACCGCCAGTGCTGAGCACTTATATCACAGGTTACTGTATATGTGCGCAGATATCCAGCATCCCAGTAGCTATACTCGATACTGCTGAATCTATGTCTTATGCTCATGCACATGTTGGCAGGAAGAAACGAAAACATATTCGTGCATGTCGGACGACAACTGAAGGCACGAACGGTTGCATGTCTTTTATATATATCCAGGCTCTACATACAATGATAGTGCCATTTCCGCATTAGCTGCGAGTGTGTACAGGCACATACTCGTTCAAACTTGTCGTGTAGCTGAACACCATACTTTGCATTAAGCTTACGAAGGCAAGGACAGCCGTAGTTCGTCTGCTGCAGGTCTCCATTTTCAACTGGTGCTTCACACAAATTGCTCGGCCATTTCTTCTGCTCAGGTCCAGCAACATAAATTATTTCGTTTTGAAATAATAAATATTCTAGGTTGTTTTTCACTTGGTGATATGAAATTCTACCTTCGTTCCACTCCAGTCAATGGTATTAGTTGCATAGCAATTTGTTTGAGAATTTACTTTTTTCGTCCAATATTTTCAACGTATAAGAAGGTCGGAAGGTGCGGGTTCGAGTCCTGCCATCGTCCTCGTAGGTAACGCCAAGCTCTTTCAGCACGAATCCATTTTGGCTCTGTAAACCTTGCAGGTTGCAGTAAATCTTGTCGCTAGCAATGCTAGGTCATAACTAAATTAATATCGCAAACGAAGCAGTATTTATTAGACAATTTTCACAATATTGTCTCGGCACTTGTACGATGAAATCCGATTGTGAAGTATCAGGCAAAAAGCATAGTTGTTTAGTGTCTATGATGTTTGAATCTATTCGATCATCCTGTTTGGAAACATAAAAACACAATTAATGGAGCCTTGTTCTTGAAACTGTCGGGACTCAGTATTGGTGACTGTCTGCGACAATAGTATGCTTGCTGAAAATTGGCATACATTTGAGATGCGAGAATAAATCTTCCATTTTCAAAGTCCATGTTTATATCAACATACAGGTATATTTCGATGTTTAAAAATATTTTTACATTACATATTTTACAGTTATCGAACACGGAGCATCTCACTCCTGCATTGAGATGTTTTCCAGTCTGAAGCCGGAGGATTATGTATCTTAGTTTTTCCATAGTGAAGCTGGACTTTACTATCCAATTAATATGCTGATTATGAGGCAAGCCAGGATAAGTTTCCAGGCTCCAGGATCGGAATGATAAATCAATGTTCTTGCCATTTTCTTTCTTCGGGATCCTGATATGTTCAACCGTGCTCACGTGGATATGAGGTAGCATTCACTCTATAGATTGTGGTATTAGCGAGACATCCTGTGGGTTTTCTGCAGCAACAACAATTCCATAATGTGCGTGTTGGCTAGAAGCAGTACGAGCTCTCGTTACGAATTAATGTTGATATGCTTGTAGTCTTCAGCAAACCCAAGAAGCATGCACAGAGGAACACAAACTTAGAACTTTCCTTCGGCATAAACCGGAGAACCCAAATGGCCATCTTTGCAGCAGACAGTTCGTTTAGCGTGAGCGAAAGGTAATTATTTTCCATAGCGGATGTTATTTCTAAATCTCTCGTCTGGTCTACTTCGATGCCATTGAGTACATATATAATGCGCTCGATTAGGTGAAGAATACCATTGCAGGATATTGTCGTCATTGTCGGATGCATGCCATCTGCTTTTTTCAGCGTGCCTCTAATACATAAAAATGTCTGCCAAGGTAAAGTACAGATTTCCTGCTGCTGTACAACAATGCATACTTTTGAAGGTAGTGCGTATGGCCCGAGCAGAAAGGCTGGTACTCCTGAAGTTCCATTTTCGTAATGCTGTCATAAAAATGACCGGATCTTCCACGTTGAGGAATATGTCTTTCATATTTATTCTGCACTTGTCCAATACTTAGAAGAAACTTTACGCTGTCAGGTGTTAATGCACCGATATCTGGTAGAGAAGTGCTCTTTTTCATGCCAATGCGATTTCTTTTAAAATTTTCGGTGTTACAATCTTTATACCTATGGCTTCAAGTGCAGATGTAATGTAATTTCCTCATCTTGAAAATTCACCAAGCGTCCTCGCTGGTAAACGATTCTGACGACGACTTCGTGTGCGTACTTTAAGACAACTGTAATGTAAATGATACTTTGTGGCACTTCAACCAGTTTATATCCTGGCGGGATCATTGGCAAAAACTAGTGCAGAATTTTTTTTAAGTCTTCCATTGGGATATGTTCCACTTGCCAAATTACAGTTTATTCTTATAACATTCACGGACAATATGTTTACTGCACGCGTAGAATCGTACGTTGTTCCTGCATCATACACCTTAAGTGCGAAGCTAGCATCGTACCTATGGTCCCAGGTTTCGTAAAGTCGACATTTTCACTGCATGTCAAAATGCTTTTTTGAGTGTTTGGATTTCCACGCTTTTGAAATTCTACATCCTGTGGTAACTTTTCCCTGGTGTAATTTGCAATGTCGACAATTTCGTAAGAGCCAACAGGTAATTTTATTTCTTGAGTGGTCCCAACACTTTTCAAGAAGCAGATCTTGCAATTTTTATTTGATATTTGGTATGGCATTATACGTTTGAAAATCTACGAGTCCAATACACCATTCATCGTCTAAATCCAGAGGCGGGAAAAAAACTGCTGCAACTCTGAGGTTTGACCTGTCAACATAAGTGTTATTGACATAACTGATATGTTTTCATATCAGTACAGTTTTTAAAAGCAATTATTTTTGTTAGCTACAATTTTTTTTAGTTAAAAAACAAAGAGACAAGTAACAGCAGTTTATTTAATTAGGTATCTGTTCGGTTTCGTAATTATAGAACAATGTAGTGGTCCGGCCCAGGTATCATCTAAGTTCTGGTGGAGATCTTAGATTTCCCAAACTGAAGTAGTACACAGCCATTTTTTTCATACTTTACGTACACTCCACATTGCGTGCCACGACCCGTAGAAACATCTAAATTAATAATGTCACTCTCGCGATTCTTTGACTTGCTATATAAAGTGTATCGCATAAAGACTCCTCAGAAATTAGTTATTTTCAATTTTCGAGTGAACTTGATTGAATATATATTGGGGAGCGGACGTTTTGGCACAGAAATTAAGATTTTTTCATTCGTTTCTTTCTCATGCCTCGACCTAATTTGTGATGCAGCAAGCAGAGTGTTGCTCTTTTTTTTTTACCCATGGCAAGGGCTACCATGCTGGCATTGTGTCTTTGTGCTTCCTTTAACTGTTTGCGTTCATTTTTCGAAGTGTTGACTGCCCGCACTATACCGGTCGTCGCACCGATGAGGCTACAGAGAACACCAAATGCAGGCAAAAGCAAAGGAAGAAATCCTCCAATTTTCTTCTTCTTGTCGAGAAACTATATTTTTTTGCTTGACTATTTGCACAACTGCGCCAGTATTGTGCTTGGTTTTGCGTGATTTAGTTTTTGACTTGTTGGCGCTGGCTCTCGAAGAGCACCCATTCTTAATTTAGTCTAGGCCGTCATGGTTTTGTATACACCCCACGCCTCGATTTTATCTCCTACTCCTGCGTCTGGAAATATACTTTTATCTTCGGCTTCTTGTGACAATATCTCGTCAGCTCGATGCCTGCATTCCAGATCCTTGCTGAGGGAATAGGCAATATCGTGCTGCTTGCACTTTTCCTCGAGAGAATTAATGCCCACGTCACCACGAGCTAGTCGTTTGGAAGTTTCGTTCCAAGGTCACAGAATCTGTAGCCTGGAGTGTATATTTTGAAAGGCAGATTTTTTATCAGCTTGTTCACAAGTCCTTCACCGATGTGTGTTTTGTTCTTACTTATTCGAGTCATAATGCATAACTGAACCGAAAGTATAAATGTGTTTTCCTTTATAAAACTTCTCCAGTACAATGCAAGTCAAGCAAGAAGTGTGCTTGCCCGTGCGCATTACGAAAGATGAAGAAGCCAGTCCACGCGAATCGTGGCATGGCTCATTATTGCTTTCTACTGTACGATGCATAATGGCAGGTCCGTCCAACTGTGGGAAAATGTGCGTTCTACCGAGTTTTCTGGAAGAACCAAATGGTCTTAGGTTCGAAAATGTGTACCTCTATTCCAAGTCTCTGTAACAGCCAAAGTACCAGCGTCTAGCTATGGTACTACGATCGGTTGATGGCATGGAGTATTTCCCATTTAATGATAATGCAGATGTGGTGTCTCCAAGCGAAGGAAAAGCGAATTCTGTGTTGTTTTTTTTTTGTTGTTTTTTTTCGACGATGTCATGTGCGAGAAGCAAGGAATAATACAAGAGTAATTTTCCATGGGCAGACCCGCCAAAGAAGACTGCATTTACCTATGTCAAATGTACAGTCGAATTCGAAAACATCTCCTACGGGACAACGCGAAAATCATAGTACTTTTTCGCATGGACGAACTTAATTTACGTCACGCTTATGAAGGTCACGTAAACACCGACATGACTTTACAGGAATTGAAAGACATGTGCTCCTTGTGTTGTAAAAACGAACACGGACTACTAATTATAGTCAAGGACTGGCTTCTATATAAAGGCAGGTACAGACAAGGTTTCGATCAATTTTTCGTCAAACATGAGTCATGTCATTTAGAAATTCGGTCGTAGCAGTCGCACTACCCAACTGCATACAGTTCTCAAGTCACACGTCGCCAATATCAGTAAATATATTTCACTACTGGCTCAAAAAGTAGAAGGTATGAAAAACGAATTACTAGAGTACCTGCTAGCCATCGACCAGCGCGTAGAAGCCTGTAATTCTCGAATTCGCAACATCATCGAAGTATCCAACGCACAAAGACGCGATGATTTGAGTAATTTCCAAAGTAGTCTCAATGTATCACTTACTCATTTGACAAGAAAATCAGATTTTACCAACCACAAGAAAGAAGTTTCTGCGGACGAATACGAATAAAAAAGTATAAAATAAAGTCTTGCAATATGTTTTCAGCCAGAACATTGTCGGTCTTGGCCAGTGACCTTCATCGAGCTATACAGTCTGTTCGAGAAAAGTATATAATTGCTAGAAGATACAGACTTGCACGAGAGATGGAAAATGAAGAAATATTTAAACCAATTACTAATCGTCTCGACGAACTTAAAAATAAAGAATAACCAACCGTCACTGTGAAGACAGAAATTGATGACGAAATGTCAACTATAAATAAGAGGAAATATGAGCCAAATCGAGAAGCAGAGGACTCGGTGCTAAAGAAATAGACATTTTACCAGGAAATGCATGTAGAAAACTTCAAAACACACGGGACTCCGTGTCTGTACGAATTGCTGTTTCGCAGGGAGCCTAAAGAATATTCTCACGAAGATTTACAAGAATACAGAAAACTGTTGTAGCTAACCAATGCACATTTTCGCGGTAGCGATCAGGTAAGTGGTATTTATAAAGACACAGATCATGAAAAAAAAAATCGATATTCTCACTAATCTCTTCAGTGAAATAGCAATACATGGTGAAGGTCTAAAGAAGCTAAAAAGTAGTCGGAACTTTGACTATGTGTATTGGGACTCCCTAATAAATTAGTCGATCGTCTTAGACTTACATATGCTTCGCTTAGTGCAGTAAACTATTCGCACATAAATGAAATAGTCTCCATACTCTAAGAACTGAAGGAAGCCGGTTACATACATTGAGTCGAACCGGAATCGCTCGCGAACTTCATGCTACTGCAAGACGAAAATACCTTTGTCGCAAAGTCATAGTTCACAGAATTTATTATTTATTCCAGGTGGACCTTGTTGAAATGATACCATATTCCCTTTTGAATAAAGGTTTCAAGTACATGTTGACGGTCATCTATGTGTATAGCAAGTTCGCTTGGGTGGGCCAGATCTGTAAAATCAAAGACTGCAACCAACGTAGCCAAGGCCATAGCCAATATTTTGCGTGATGATTCGTGTACCCTCGCACCTGCAAACGGATCTCGGTAAAAAAAAATCAATGCGACCTTCAAGGCTTTGATGAAGATGTAGGGCATCAAACACTACTCTATATTTAGTAATGTCATAGCTTCCGTGTCGAAATGTTTAACAGGACTTTGCGCACCATGATGTGGTGACAGTTCACGGCTAACAGAAATTACAAGTGGCTGATATCTTGCCGAAACTAATAAGTGAATACAACTCAACAGTGCATTCTACCACGAAAATTAAGCCTAAAGACATAAAGGATGATCACTTGCTTCGAACAGTATTTTACAACACAAAGAAGAAAGATCCACGAAAGCGTTAAGCTAACATCGGTAACATTGTGCGCATCTCCAAGCAGAAAGGCATCTTCGAGAACAGTTTCACAGCGAATTGGAGTCCCGAACTTTTCCGTGTGACAAATTTTCGTGAATCGGAGCCTAAAACCTACTACCCCGAATATTTGGACCACAAGCCTATTCGTGGCAGCTTCTACGCCGAAGGGATCCAGTCTACGATGTATCCCTATATATACTTGGTGGAGAAGATTATTAAACGAAGAAATGGTCGATCCTACGTCAAGTGGTGGGGCTTCCCAACTCGCTTTAATTCGTTATACCAGATGCAGAAACCGAAAAACACTAATGAATTTAGTAATTTGCTTGTTTATTTTGTACTTGTAGTATTGTAGAATTTATGTAATAAAATTTATGGTTTGTTAAAGAACTTGTGGTGCTTTATTTCTCGTACCTGTAACTTTTATGGTATTTTTAATTAAATTACTTTTTTTGCATTGATTAAGGATCAAAGCAAGAACAGGAATCCAATGATTCTATCATTAAATTAATGAGTGTTTTTTGATGATTTTTGGAATTTTTCCCAAATTTCTAGGTTACTTATTACGAATTTTCAACATAGTGTTTAATATGTTACAAACGGCTTACTAGAGGCTGGTAATAGAGTCATTTAAGCTTCTTTTAGGACTTTCCATCATATTTATTTAAATTATTATTTTTTACATAAAATTAAATAATTACATCAATAAAGTATCAAACAAAGGACAGGAATTGATCAAATCAATATTTATATTAGTTGCAGATTTTTTTGATGAATTATGGGATTTGGCCCGAATTTATCGCTAAATAAATATGAATATACAAGATGGCTTCCAAATTCAAAAATGTCGGACACAGCAGTGGTAATAAATGATTACTGCACTCTAGAGAGTAAAAAATAAATTAACATGGAAGCCCTGTACTCTATCAGACGAAAACAAGATTGCGGCCCCCAGCAGACGTAAACAATATGGCGTATGATATGACATACTAGCTGGTGATATATATATATATATATATATATATATATATATATATATATATATATATATACCTTGGCATTAGTGGTAGGAGGTCAGTCTGCAGATAACTTCACTGGAGGAAGGATCTGTCACCATTTTTTGCCCTCACTAGGTTCGAACCGAAGACACAATGACATAAGTGCGTTTTTTAAATAATATTTTATTAAAATTTGATTAATTTAATTTTTTATTAATTTTTTAATTTTTTTCCAAAATTTTCTGATAATAATTATTATTTTCAAGATGGCGGCCGTAACGAAAATTGCAATGGTGATGTCATAATTTAAATGGTAGTATTAAAAATTGCAGAAATTTCTAGAAAACATAATGGCGGATGTGAAATTCAAAATGGCGGAATCCAAGATAGCTGATACGAGATGACCGCCGGGGTCAAGGTCAAAGTTCAAAGTCAAAGTCGTTCATTATGGCCGCCGTGACGTCACAATCTAATATGGCGTCGACAATCCACAATCAACAGCCTGATTGCTAGCGCCGGCCCGGTTAATATATACTACTTACATGCGTTAGTCAATTCTATCCATTTACATAGAACTTAAACTTTTTTATTTATGGTTTTTAAATTAAGGAACCAAGCATTCCGTTAAAAATAGCATAGTAACATCTTATACTGACCCCTCCCACAACAAAATCCTGGCTACGATCCTTAAGATGAGTAGTATGTAATAGTATGTCCGCTGTTCGGGGACAGACTTTAAGGATGTGTAGCTGGAGCCGGGTCAATGACCGATTGCTCTGACGTCACGGCGGCCATCTTGGACCCAAAAAGTCCTCAAAATTCCTCAAATTGACTCAAAATGACTCAAAAATTACCTATTTGTGAAAAAAAATCTCGTTTTCTTCCTCAAAAAATCAAAAATTCGGATTTCAAAAACCCTCAAAAGTCTTTTGCCTTAGAAAGAACACAAAATCCTAAAAGAGGATTAAGCATCCATGTCTACAGTCACCGATAAGCCTCTGACGTCATCTAAGATTGTGACGTCAACGTTTCAATTTCCGTTACGGCCACCATCTTGAAAATCTTTATTTATTATTCGATTTCAAATGAAAAAAATTAAAATTTATAAAAAAATTCAATTAATAAAATTAAAATATTTAAAAAAACCTACTTTTTCGACATGGACCTCGGAATCCTCGGTTCAAACCCGGTGAGGGCAAAAATAAAATAAAAATGGCGTCCAATCCTTCCCTCATGGTGACTGCAGGCAGACTGACACCCACCATTTTTTTCAAAGTATATATTTTGTCACCTAGTATGACGTCATGTCCGTCATCTTGAAAATCTGTAATTTTTATGTTAGAAAATCGGGAAAAATTTTAAAAGTCATTAAAAAAATTGATCAATCGAATTAAATATAAAAAATTTAATAAAATATTACTTAAAAACCACTGTTGCACTTATCGTTATGGTCACCATCTTGGATTTTATAAATATTGTATGTTTCGTTACGCCCGCCATCTTGGTTGAGTACGATGTCATCGTTACACTTTACGTTTAGACCACCATCATAATGGATCCTATTATTAAAGCATGTTTCGTTACGGCTGCCATCTTGAAATTACGTAATTTCAATGCTAGAAATTCCGAAAAAATTCCATAATATATTTAAAGAATTGCCTACGTCAAATATTTAGTTACCTAATTGTTTTCGGTCCTCGGTTCGATTTCTGGCGATAGAAAACCAGTAATATATTAATATATTTAAAAAATTCTCAATAAAAAGTTATAAAAACGTCTTACACTACACTCGACATTTTGAATTGTCACCAATGTATCAATTATCGTTACGGATGCCATCTTGAAAAACTTTATTTATTACCCGATTTTAATGAAAAAAATTCAAAATTCATCAAAAAAATTAATTCATCAGAATACTGATTGATTAGATCTATTCCCGTCCTTGGTTCGATCCCTGGAAGATACAAAATAACTTAATATTATGTAAAAATAGCAGTTTTAATAAAAATTTATCAAAGTCCTAAAAGAAGCATAGTTTCCAAATCAACCATCAACCTATAAGCCATTACGACCACCATATTGGATATTTGTATTTATTGACCTACAAATTCGGGAAAGATTCCAAAATTCACCAAAAAATGTCAAGCATTACTTTACATATTGAATAGAAACTTTGTTCGATCTATGGACGAAGCTAAAAATAAATTTAATTTAAATACCAGAAAAGTGTCAGGTTCGAGAAATAAAACACCGCAAATTCTTTTACAAACATTATATTTATTACATAATTTCTATTTTACTACAGGATATCTTGCGAAAGCTAGCAATCTTATAAACATTTAGCCCTGCATAGGCGCGAAATAACTAATCCTTAGCTCCAATCGGTTTATACTAGACAGAGACCAACCAGAACCTTTACTGACATAGTCCTCCTCTTCTTGACAGAGTTTCTGGATACCGTGTTTAACCGTTTGCTTCACATCGTCAGAACTGTAAATTACTGCAGCCGATGTCTTGAATGCACACTTCTTCACTTTGTCATCGAACGGATATGGCTTTCCATATATACAGTCCAACCACAAGTTATATTTCAAAGGTTCGTTTATTGTTACGTCATCAGTAAGCTGATTATGTTCTGTCTGATATCGTCAAGAAAATTACAAATGTCTTTCGACTCACTAAGCGTATTTAGATAATAGTAGTCTTTCAATGTTCCACGAAATGCAGACTGCGCCAAGTAGAAGCCATTATCATTCACCTGTAGAGCACCGATCACAGCCTTAGGTTTAGTTCCACATCCAGATGCCATAGCAATCGGTTGCTGCGCATCTGATTTTTGCCTGTACGCTTTCGAGTCTCCAATCTACAGGGTGTCCCATAAGTCAGGGTACATAGGAGAAACATGATATTTGTTTGTTTGTTGCAGACTGACCAATAGAAGATGGGTTTGAGCAAAGAGGAACGTATTCAAATCATCTTCTTGTGCGGGGGAAGAAGTTTTAGGGATGTAGCTGCAGAATTTAACAGACTGAACCCCGAACGACCACCGATCAAATTCTCGTGCGTGCAGAAATTAGTGACAAAATTTAAGGAAACAGGTTCCATACAAGATAAACCTTGCAGTGGTGCCCCACGACAATCGACTGACGAAACAACATCAATAGCAATTCTTGGCAACTTCGTAAGAAGTCCCAAGAAATCTCTGTGGCGAATGGCCACCGAAACGAATGTTTCCAAAAGCAGCATCCACAGAATTTTACAAGCGCATAAATGGCACCCGTACAAACTTAAACTTCTGTAGAAGTTAAGCGAAGATGATCCAGATCGTCGAATTGAATTCTGTGAGTGGGCCGTGGATAAATGTGCTGTGGATCCCGTCTTCCCAAGCACAATTCTGTTCAGTGACGAGGCGAATTTTTACGTCTCTGGTGAAGTTAATCGGCAAAACACGCGTTACTGGTCTGACAAAAACCCTCATTGGATGGACCCAGCAAAAGAACAGGGCACTGAACTCATCATGGTATGGTGCGGGCTATGGAAGGATCGGATCATTGGCCCTTTCTTCTTCCAGACGACCGTGACAGGTGTCGCATACCTGGACATGCTTCGTGATGACGTATTACCAAGTGTCCTGAACGAAGAGGGGGAATTTCCGACATGGTTCCAACAGGACGGGGCTCCTGCCCATTACAGCTTGGCAGTTAGGCACTGGCTTGATGAGCAATTTCCTGAACATTTGCTGGGACGTCGGGGAGCAGTGGAATGGCCAGCACGAAGCCCAGACCTTACACCAATAGACTTTTTTCTGTGGGGCCACCTGAAATCCTTGGTTTACGCAGAGAAGATTCGATCCTGTGCACATCTGCGCGAGCAGATAATTGCAGCCTGTTCACAGATCACGCCAGATACCATTCGCCGTGTTATCCACGACTGGGTGAAAAGACTGCGCCTTTGCATTGAACAGAATGGTCAACATTTCGAACACATTTTGTAAATGTTGTATTTTCCCTATGTACCCTGACTTATGGGACACCCTGTAGAGCTAGGAGTCGACATTTCTCTAGGTAGTTCAGCAGTAGGCGCACGGACTTCACCTTTACAGTTTTTCACATGTCGACGCAAATTATCAATTCGAGTAAACCATTCATGACACTCATTACAGCGAAACTTCATGCGAGAGGGATTCTTCGTACATTTACTCCTCTCATGTCTCCGTACATCATGAGCAAATGCGAACAACATATCACAGTAGCTGCAAGGATACCAGGGTGATGATGACGAGCCTTTCAGACCCAATCCAGATACTGAAGTTGCCACAGTTGCACCATCTCCAAGCATACTCTTATTAACATCAATGCATCGTTGTTGTATAGAAACCTTTACTTTCTGCCGAACAGCAGGACCTTTGCATATCTTCATGTGCGTTTCCATATTATCTTGTCGTGCAAATTGCTTGTGACATTACTCACAGCCAAACATTTTGCGAGGAGGGTTCTTAGCACATTCTCTCTTCTCGTGTCAACGAGCATTGCTGTTGTTTGAGAAAATCTTGTCGCAGTAACAGCACCGATGTTCGTTAGTTGTTGACGAATCATCACCCATTGAAGTCTCCATCGATGGCGGACCAGCGTTCGCCGAGTTTTCCTGTGCAGCCAGCACTACCGGCATTAAAGTCTCTTCTGCTGATGGTACCACGACTGTTGAAGTGTCCTCCAATGTTGACGTCGTCGTTGCCAACGGTATCTGCTCCTTCTTCGTCGCTGCTGACGTCAGGGTTCCCGTAGACGATGGTACAACCTCCATCGATTTCGATGTTAAAGATGGTAAAGATGCCATCGAGTTCACAAGAACAGGTAATTACGCGACTTATGCACCAGAAGAAACAAACTAGGTGATCCTTACACCGTCGACGTCAGTAACAAACTGAGCGACCTGCTGTCTAGGACTCGCTTATATACATGCACCGGATGGAATAATACGCTAGTCAAATCAAGAAACATTTGCTATAGTGCTAGAGTCTAAACAACATTAAAAAAAGAAGCCCATTCAACGAAAAAGGCAGCACATTTGGAAGCACAATTAAAAAGGCAGCACATTTGAAAGCACATTCAACAAAAAGGAAGCACATTTTTGACACACCGTCAATCAAAAGGAAGCACATTCTTAAAACGAATCTCATTTAATGAAAAGGAGGTACATTCTCACGTACATTCAACTCGGTAGGATGCGATCGTCAATGTTAAGTTAGGTTAGTATGTCTCCATCAGTCTATGAATCCATCAGTTTTTAGTTCCAGAAGTCATTGGCTCCAATAATCATTGGCTCCATCAGTCATTGACTCCAACAGTCTTTGGGCTCCAAAAGTAATTGGCTCCAACTGCCTTTTGCTTCAACAGCTCCAAGGATATTTGGCTAGAATGCTACGAGTCTAAGAGACTATGAGGCTACATGGTTACGAGTCTACAAGGATCTATGTGGTTACGAGTTATACATGGCTGCGAGACTGCATGGCTAAAAGGCTGCGTGGCTACGAAACTACATGTGTATGAAATTACAAGGATACAAATTTACTCGGCTCTAAAAAACTGCAAGGCTAAAAATGGCTAAAAGACCACTTGGCTACAAAGCTTTAGGCTGAATTTTCTCTTTGGCTCCAACTGCTACAGCAGCATTATGTTATAACATTGCAAGGCTACTTGGTTACGTAGCTACAAGTCTACAAGGCTCCTATTGCCGCATCTGTCTTCGACGGAATTTTCTCTTTTGCTCCAACTGCTCCAACAGCATTATGTTATAAGATTAAAAGGCTACTTGGTTACATAGCTACAAGTCTACGATTCTCCAAGGCATCATGACTACGTAACAACGAGTCATGTGGTTACGAGACTATGCGATTGCAAGTCTACATGGTTACGTGATCGCGAGGCTACAAGACTACGAAGCTTCCAGAACACAAGGTTACGTGATTACGAGGCTACAGGATTACAAAGCTTCACGAACACAATGTTACGTGATTTCAAGGCTACTTGGCTACGCTACAAGTCTACGAGGCTCCAAGGCATCATGACTACGAAGTTTCCAGAACACAAGGTTCCGATACTGCGAGTCTACAGGACTACGAAGATTCCAGGACACGAGGCTACATGGCTTGACTCTAACTGACTAAAAAAGCACCATTCAGTGGTGAGAGTTAATTTATCTCATGAAAAATAACCTGTTTAAAGTAGTGTCGATTATTATCAACAGATGAAACCACATGTTGCTTACAGGTAAATATTATTTGTTTATTTTATGTGGGATGCGGGATACTCACTAACGATGGCAAAAGAAGGAGGGCTTCGCTAGACACCAAGGAGAAGGATGTTCGTCTTGCATGTTATTGCTTCACAGATGTCTCATGGCATATTATTTGACTGAGAAATGTATTATTATTATTTTTTAATTCCAACTGGTAAATAAATTGCAAGTGCTGATTTAGTAGCAGAAATTCTTTAATTAAATGTAACTCCAAATTAAATGCTACTAAATCTATTCTTGCAATTTTTTTTACCAGGTGGAATCAAAAAATAAACATCCATTTCTCAGTCAAATAATATGCCATGAGATATCTGTGAACCAATAACATGCAAGACGAACTTTCTTCTCCTTGGTGTCTAGCGAACCCCTCCTTCTTTTGCCATCGTTAGTGAGTATCCCGCATCCCACATAAAATAACCAAATAATTTTTACCTGTAAGCAACATGTGGTTTCATCTGTTGACAATAATCGACACTACTTTAAACAATTTATTTTGCATGATATAAATTATCTCTCACCACTGAATGGTGCTATTGTAGTCAGTTAGAGTCATGTAGTCTCGTAGCCATGTAGCCTCGTGTCCTGGAATCTTCGTAGTCCTGTAGACTCGCAGTATCGGAACCTTATGTTCTGGAAGCTTCGTAGTCATGATGCCTTGGAGCCTCGTAGACTTGTAGCGTAGCCAAGTAGCCTTGAAATCACGTAACATTGTGTTCGTGAAGCTTTGTAATCCAGTAGCCTCGTAATCACGTAACCTTGTGTTCTGGAAGCTTCGTAGTCTTGTAGCCTCGCGATCACGTAACCATGTAGACTTGCAATCGCATAGTCTCATAACCACATGACTCGGAGTCACGTAGTCATGATGCCTTGGAGCATCGTAGACTTGTAACTATATAACCAAGTAGCCTTTTAATCTTATAACTTAATGCTGTTGGAGCAGTTGGAGCAAAAGAGAAAATTCCGTCGAAGACAGATGCGGCAATTGGAGCCTTGTAGACTTGTAGCTACGTAACCAAGTAGCCTTTTAATGTTATAACATAATGCTGCTGTAGCAATTGGAGCCAAAGAGAAAATTCAGCCTGAACTTTGTAGCCAAGTGGTCTTTTAGCCACGTAGCCTTGCAGTTTTTTGGAGCCGAGTAAACTTGTATCCTTGTAGATTCATATACATGTATTTTCGTAGCTACGCAGCCTTTTAGCCATGCAGTCTCGCAGCCATGTATAACTCGTAACCACATAGATCTTTGTAGTCTCGTAACCAGATAGCCTCATAGTCTCTTAGACTCGTAGCATTCTAGCCAAATTTCCTTCGAGCTGTTGAAGCAAAAGGCAGTTGGAGCCAATTACTTCTGGAGCCAAAAGACTGTTGGAGTCAATGACTGATGGAGCCAATGATTATTGGAGCCAATGACTTCTGGAACTAAAAACTGATGGATTCATAGACTGATGGAGACATACTATCCTAACTTAACATTGACGATCGCATCCTACCGAGTTGAATGTACGTGATAATGTACCTCCTTTTCATTAAATGAGATTCGTTTTAAGAATGTGCTTCCTTTTGATTTACAGTGCGTCCAAAATGTGCTTCCTTTTTGTTGAATGTGCTTTCAAATGTGTTGCCTTTTAAATTGTGCTTCCAAATGTGCTGCCTTTTTGTTGATGGTGCTTCCAAAATGTGCTGCCTTTTTGTTGCTGGTGCTTCCAAAGTGTGCTGCCTTTTTCGTTGAATGGGCTTCTTTTTTTAATGTTGTTTAGACTCTAGCATTATAGCAAATGTTTCTTGATTTGACTAGCGTATTATTCCATCCGGTACATGTATATAAGCGAGTCCTAGACAGCAGGTCGCTCAGTTTATTACTGACGTCGAAGGTGTAAGGATCACCTAGTTTGTTTCTTCTGGTGCATAAGTCGCGTAATTACCTGTTCTTGTGAACTCGATGGCATCTTTACCATCTTTAACATCGAACTCGATGCAGGTTGTACCATCGTCTACGGGAACCCTGACGTTAGCGACGTCGAAGAAGGAGCAGATACCGTTGGCAACGACGGCGTCAACATTGGAGGACACTTCAACAGTCGTGGTACCATCAGCAGAAGAGACTTTAATGCCGGTAGTGCTGGCTGCACAGGAAAACTCGGCGAACGCTGGTCCACCATCGATGGAGACTTCAATGGGTGATGATTCGTCAACAACTATCGAACATCGGCGCTGTTACTGCGACAATATTTTCTCAAACAACAGCAATGCTCGTCGACACGAGAAGAGAGAATGTGCTAAGAACCCTCCTCGCAAAATGTTTGGCTGTGAGAAATGTCATAAGCAATTTGCACGACAAGATAATATGGAAACGCACATGAAGATATGCAAAGGTCCTGCTGTTCGGCAGAAAGTAAAGGTTTCTATACAACAACGATGCATTGATGTTAATAAGAGTATGCTTGGAGATGGTGCAACTGTGGCAACGTCAGTATCTGGATCGGGTCTGAAAGGCTCTTCATTATCACCCCGGTATCCTTGCAGCTACTGTGATATGTCGTTCGTATTTGCTCATGATGTACGGAGACATGAGAGGAGTAAATGTACGAAGAATCCCTCTCGCATGAAGTTTCGCTGTGTTGAGTGTCATGAGTGGTTTACTCGAATTTATAATTTGCGTCGACATGTGAAAAACTGTAAAGGATAAGTCCGTGCGCCTACTGCTGAACTACCTAGAGAAATGTCGACTCCTCGCTCTAGATTGGAGACTCGAAAGCGTACAAGCAAAAAAAAACAGATGCGCAGCAACCGATTGCTATGGCATCTGGATGTGGAACTAAACCTAAGGCTGTGATCGGTGCTCTACAGGTGAATGATAATGAGTAGTATAGGAAAGTATGTCCTGGGACATGGCGCTGGCGCGTGGAGCCGGAGCCGGTGTCCGCCATCTTGGATTGTGACGTCACGGCAGCCATCTTGGAGGAGTGTAACGGGACACAGCGTAACGGGACAAGTTTGACCTTGACCTTTGACCCTCAAAATTTGCCAAAATTGGGCAAAATTTGCCCAAAATTCCTCAAAAATCGCCAAAATTTCCATTTCTGTGGAAAAAAATTCCGCCAAAAAATCTCAAAAAATTCCTCAATTCAAAAATTAGGATTTCGAAAATCCTCAAAAGTCATTTTGTCTTAGAAAGAACCCAAATTCCTAAAAGAGGCTTAAGCATCCTTGTTTACAGCCTCCGATAAGCCTCTTACATCATCTAGGATTATGACCGCCATCTTGGATTATGTCGTCACCGTTGCAGTTTCCGTTACGTCCGCCATCTTGAAAATCTTTATTTATTATCCGATTTTAATGAAATTTTTTTTAAAAATTATAAAAAAATTCAAATAATAAAATTTTAACAAAATAATTATAAAAAATATACTTTTACGACACGGAATTCGGAGTCCTCGGTTCGAACCCGACGAGTGCAAAAAAATAAAAATGGCGACCGATTCTTCCCTCACAGTGGACGCAGGCAGACTGACCCCCACCACTTTTACCAATGCATATATATCGTCACATAGTATGACGTCATGTACGCCATCTTGAAATTTGGACGCCATCTTGAAAATCTATATTTATTATCCGATTTTAATGAAAAAAATTCCAAAATTCATTAAAAAATTAACGTAATTGAATCCTGTTTTATTATATCGATGTACATCCTTGGTTCGATTCCCGGCGAGAGTAAACGGTCGATCCTTCCTCCATGAAAGCTACCTAGACTGATCTACCACCAACAATACCAAGGTATATATCGTCAACTGGTATGACATCATGTCCGCCATCTTGTCTTCATCCGCTGGAGTTCACCATCTTGTTTTCGTCTGATAGAGTGTGCCGATACCATGTAGTATAATTATCTGTTCACGATACTTTTGTCCTCAACTGTTGACATTGAACATTGACCTTGAACCTTGACCTTGAACTTTGACCTTGACCTTGAAATTTGACCTTGACCTTGACTTTGACCTTGACCTTGAACTTTGACCTTGAACTTTGACCTTGACCTTGAAATTTGACCTTGACCTTGAAATTTGACCTTGACCTCGAAATTTGACCTTGACCTTGAAATTTGACTTTGTCCTTGAAATTTGACTTTGTCCTTGTCGACCATCATGGATTCGACATTTTATGTTCAGTACATGCTACCAGGAGCTACCACCTGCTGAAGTACTCCATCTTGTGTGTACTTGTATTATAGAGTACATTTCCATCTGGATAATTTTATTCTAACCCGCTACAGTGCAGTAATCATTTATTACCGAGGTGTCCCCCCCGCCATCTTGAAATTCGGCCGCCATCTTGAAATCATGTAATAATGTAGCTATAAAAGCGGTAAAAAATCCAAAATTCATAAAAAAATCACTCATTAACTTACATATTGATTCGATCCGCTCCAGTCCTTGGTTCGATCCCTGAATGATGCAAAACATTTAATTTTACATAAAAAATAATTTCAATAAACCATGTTCAAAATTCTTAAAGAGACTTTAAATCCTCTACTACCATCATCCTATCAGACATCAAGACCACCATATTGGAAATTCGTAATTGTAATGCTAGAGATTCGGGAAAAAGTTGAAAATTCATTAAATAAATTTGTAATCTATATACTGATTGAATAGATCGACTAAGGTCCTTGGTTCGATCCCTGGCCGATACAAAACAACTTTAATTTTAAAAAAGTACCAGAAAAGTGTAAGGTTCGAAAAATAAAACACCTCAAAGTCTTTTACAAACATAATATTTATTACACAATTTCTATCCTACTACAGAATCACTTGCGAAAGCCAGCAATCTTATAAACATTTAGCCCTGCATAGACGTGCAACGACTACTTCTTAGCTCCAAATGGCTCCCACAGCTCCAACAGCCTCCAAATGCTTAACACAGCTCCAAATGGCTCCAAATGCTCCAAACGGCTCCAAATGCTCCAAATGTCTCCAGCAGCTCCAAATGCTTGACAGCTCCAAATGCTTCAAAAGGCTCCAAATGCTCCAACAGCTCCAAAAAAAGGCTCCAAATGCTCCAATAGCCTTCAAATGCTTAACACAGCTCCAAATGGCTCCAAATGCTCCAAACGGCCTCCAAATGCTTGACAGCCTCCAAATGCTTGACAGCTCCAAATGGCTCCAAATGCTCCAAACGGCTCCAAATGCTCCAAATGTCTCCAAAAGGCTCCAAATGCTTCAAAAGGCTCCAAATGCTCCAACAGCCTCCAAATGCTTAACACAGCTCCAAATAGCTCCAAATGCTCCAAACGGCCTCCAAATGGCTCCAACAGCCTCCAAATGCTTAACACAGCTCCAAATGGCTCCAAATGCTCCAAACGGCCTCCAAATGCTTGACAGCTCCAAATGTCTCCAGCAGCTCCAAATGCTTGACAGCTACAAATGCTTCAAAAGGCTCCAAATGCTCCAAATGGCTCCAAATGCTCCAAATGGCTCCAACAGCTCCAAAAGGCTCCAAATGCTTCAAAAGGCTCCAATTGTTCCAAGAGCTCCATCTTCAATTGGTTCCAACTGATTCCAATTACTTTTCTTATCGAACTTGGCATGATTACTAACATGTCTTTATTAGTATACATTTTGACTGGCAGTGGTAACGTATTGTGTACCTTTAAGTTATAAGTTTTATTTAGAAATCAGATTTCGATAAATGGTAGATACCATTTGGAAATAAAATATATTAATTTATCTTCAAGTTTATACACATACATTTAATTTAAGCCATTATTGTATGTAGCCAGCTTCCCTCAGTTCTTTGAGTATGAAGGATATTTCTGTAATGTTCGAATAGTTTCCTGCACAAAGCGATCCATGTAGTAGTCGTAGCCTGTCAACCAATATGTTAGGATCTTCCCATGAGGTATAATCAATCTCTTCTGCTGCGTTCATCATCCTTGCATGTTTATTATAAATATTATGATATCTGGTGTCTTCCGTTTTAACACCAACCTCAGGGTTACTTTCCTCATCGTGCCAGTGATTATCACAAGCTTGATCAGGATAATTTATTTTATTACGACGTTTCCATCGTTTTGGTCTCAAACCACCATCACAGTCTTCGCTCTTGCATGCGTTTGGTGCTTCAGCACAGTACTCAATCATGTCAGCCTTAGATGTGTCAGCACAGTCTTCGTTTACGCCAGCTCCTGATGTGTCACCACAGTCTTCAATCATGTCAGCACCACAAACTTGATCAGGATAATTTATTTTATTACGTCGTTTCCATCGTTTTGGTCTCAGACCGCCATCACAGTCTTCGATCTTGCCTGCTTTAGGTGCTTCAGTACAGTACTCAATCATGTCAGCCTCAGATGTGTCACCACAATCTTCAATCATGCCCGCTTCAGATGATTCATCAAAGTCTTCGACCTTGTAAGCTTCAGATGGTCCTCCATCTTTCTCATTTTCATGGAGACTACTAGATATTGGAGTAAATATATTTTCATTTCTAATGTGGTTACAACTTCCTTCGTTTGTTTTAAATTTTAAATTATTATCTTGATCTAGATCAGTAATTTTAGCATTAGCTTTTTCGCCTTCGTTCCTCTTCCGCGATGTTGTAGCCCAGTCTTCGTTATCTTTATTCATCTTAATTGTACAGGTCTTGTAATGTCTATCCAAGTAATATCTTCTACCAAAGGATTTCTGACACTGACTGCAATGAAATGGTTTTTGACAAGGACCCAAATTACACTCGCTTCTCTCATGTCGTTTAGCATTCTTTCTCAAGGTAAACACCTTGCTACAGTATCTACAGTGATGACGTTTCGATACAGCAACAAATCCCGTTTCAGGATTCATATTAGTTACTGAGACTAATGCCAGATGCAAACTAAGAGTTTTAAATTAGATATATTACTTAAATAACATTTTTTTTTATTTCATCAGCGAGAATTAATTTATCTCATTCAAAGGTACTTGTTGCAAGTAGTTCTGCTTTTCAACAACAGATGTCGCCTCATGTTACTTGCAGGTAAATACTATTTAGTTCTTTTATGCGGGATGCGGGATGCTCACTAACGATCGCAATAGAACGATGGCTTCGCTAGACTCCAAGGAGAAGGAAGTACGTCCATCCTGTTAGTGCTTCTTAGATTTCTCAGAGATTATTTGACTGAGTAATGATATTTTTATTTTAATTTCCACCTGATAAAAATATTACAAGTGATGATTAAGTAGCAGAAGTTCACTAATTATTAGCAACCTTGAATAAAAAATGACATGCTTCATTAAGTAAAAAAATC
Organism: Bacillus rossius redtenbacheri; assembly: GCF_032445375.1. Classification (NCBI taxonomy): domain Eukaryota; kingdom Metazoa; phylum Arthropoda; class Insecta; order Phasmatodea; family Bacillidae; genus Bacillus; species Bacillus rossius. The sequence continues at coordinate 91,243,607 of NC_086331.1, read as the reverse complement.
CTTCATGCAGAGATAAATTCATCATCAGTAACCAGAAGCACTCGGATAAAACCATCAGATGTCTAGTCAGGAATAATCAGAAGCACCCAGAGAAAACCATCAAAATATTGTCAAGAATAATCAGGAGCACACGGAGAAATCCACCATAATACTGTCAAGAATAAACGGGAGCACACGGAGAAAACCGCCATAATATTGACAAGAATAATCGGAAGCACACGGAGAAAACCGCCACAAGTTTTCTTTGATATCATAAAATTTCAGGAAAAAATAACAAAAAATAAAAATAAATTAATAAAAAATTTAAAAAATAAAATAAATAAATACATAAAATTCTGGCTTGTACTAGAACTATATCTTTGCTCAACAATGAGAAGTTCACAAGCTAGCAGAATCTGTTTATGTATTTATTTATTTTATTTTTTAAATTTTTTTATTAATTTATTTTTATTTTTTGTTATTTTTTCCTGAAATTTTATGATATCAAAGAAAACTTGTGGCGGTTTTCTCCGTGTGCTTCCGATTATTCTTGTCAATATTATGGCGGTTTTCTCCGTGTGCTCCCGTTTATTCTTGACAGTATTATGGTGGATTTCTCCGTGTGCTCCTGATTATTCTTGACAATATTTTGATGGTTTTCTCTGGGTGCTTCTGATTATTCCTGACTAGACATCTGATGGTTTTATCCGAGTGCTTCTGGTTACTGATGATGAATTTATCTCTGCATGAAGGATTTTTTTACTTAATGAAGCATGTCATTTTTTATTCAAGGTTGCTAATAATTAGTGAACTTCTGCTACTTAATCATCACTTGTAATATTTTCATCAGGTGGAAATTAAAATAAAAATATCATTACTCAGTCAAATAATCTCTGAGAAATCTAAGAAGCACTAACAGGATGGACGTACTTCCTTCTCCTTGGAGTCTAGCGAAGCCATCGTTCTATTGCGATCGTTAGTGAGCATCCCGCATCCCGCATAAAAGAACTAAATAGTATTTACCTGCAAGTAACATGAGGCGACATCTGTTGTTGAAAAGCAGAACTACTTGCAACAAGTACCTTTGAATGAGATAAATTAATTCTCGCTGATGAAATAATAAAAAAATTCTATTTAAGTAATATATCTAATTTAAAACTCTTAGTTTGCATCTGGCATTAGTCTCAGTAACTAATATGAATCCTGAAACGGGATTTGTTGCTGTATCGAAACGTCATCACTGTAGATACTGTAGCAAGGTGTTTACCTTGAGAAAGAATGCTAAACGACATGAGAGAAGCGAGTGTAATTTGGGTCCTTGTCAAAAACCATTTCATTGCAGTCAGTGTCAGAAATCCTTTGGTAGAAGATATTACTTGGATAGACATTACAAGACCTGTACAATTAAGATGAATAAAGATAACGAAGACTGGGCTACAACATCGCGGAAGAGGAACGAAGGCGAAAAAGCTGATGCTAAAATTACTGATCTAGATCAAGATAATAATTTAAAATTTAAAACAAACGAAGGAAGTTGTAACCACATTAGAAATGAAAATATAATTACTCCAATATCTAGTAGTCTCCATGAAAATGAGAAAGATGGAGGACCATCTGAAGCTTACAAGGTCGAAGACTTTGATGAATCATCTGAAGCGGGCATGATTGAAGATTATGGTGACACATCTGAGGCTGACATGATTGAGTACTGTACTGAAGCACCTAAAGCAGGCAAGATCAAAGACTATGATGGCGGTCTGAGACCAAAACGATGGAAACGACGTAATAAAATAAATTATCCTGATCAAGTTTGTGGTGCTGACATGATTGAAGACTGTGGTGACACATCAGGAGCTGGCGTGAACGAAGACTGTGCTGACACATCTAAGGCTGACATGATTGAGTACTGTGCTGAAGCACCAAACGCATGCAAGAGCGAAGACTGTGATGGTGGTTTGAGACCAAAACGATGGAAACGTCGTAATAAAATAAATTATCCTGATCAAGCTTGTGATAATCACTGGCACGATGAGGAAAGTAACCCTGAGGTTGGTGTTAAAACTGAAGACACCAGATATCATAATATTTATAATAAACATGCAAGGATGATGAACGCAGCAGAAGAGATTGATTATACCTCATGGGAAGATCCTAACATATTGGTTGACAGGCTACGACTACTACATGGATCGCTTTGTGCAGGAAACTATTCGAACATTACAGAAATATCCTTCATACTCAAAGAACTGAGGGAAGCTGGCTACATACAATAATGGCTTAAATTAAATGTATGTGTATAAACTTGAAGATAAATTAATATATTTTATTTCCAAATGGTATCTACCATTTATCGAAATCTGATTTCTAAATAAAACTTATAACTTAAAGGTACACAATACGTTACCACTGCCAGTCAAAATGTATACTAATAAAGACATGTTAGTAATCATGCCAAGTTCGATAAGAAAAGTAATTGGAATCAGTTGGAACCAATTGAAGATGGAGCTCTTGGAACAATTGGAGCCTTTTGAAGCATTTGGAGCCTTTTGGAGCTGTTGGAGCCATTTGGAGCATTTGGAGCCATTTGGAGCATTTGGAGCCTTTTGAAGCATTTGTAGCTGTCAAGCATTTGGAGCTGCTGGAGACATTTGGAGCTGTCAAGCATTTGGAGGCCGTTTGGAGCATTTGGAGCCATTTGGAGCTGTGTTAAGCATTTGGAGGCTGTTGGAGCCATTTGGAGGCCGTTTGGAGCATTTGGAGCTATTTGGAGCTGTGTTAAGCATTTGGAGGCTGTTGGAGCATTTGGAGCCTTTTGAAGCATTTGGAGCCTTTTGGAGACATTTGGAGCATTTGGAGCCGTTTGGAGCATTTGGAGCCATTTGGAGCTGTCAAGCATTTGGAGGCTGTCAAGCATTTGGAGGCCGTTAGGAGCATTTGGAGCCATTTGGAGCTGTGTTAAGCATTTGGAGGCTATTGGAGCATTTGGAGCCTTTTTTTGGAGCTGTTGGAGCATTTGGAGCCTTTTGAAGCATTTGGAGCTGTCAAGCATTTGGAGCTGCTGGAGACATTTGGAGCATTTGGAGCCGTTTGGAGCATTTGGAGCCATTTGGAGCTGTGTTAAGCATTTGGAGGCTGTTGGAGCTGTGGGAGCCATTTGGAGCTAAGAAGTAGTCGTTGCACGTCTATGCAGGGCTAAATGTTTATAAGATTGCTGGCTTTCGCAAGTGATTCTGTAGTAGGATAGAAATTGTGTAATAAATATTATGTTTGTAAAAGACTTTGAGGTGTTTTATTTCTCGAACCTTACACTTTTCTGGTACTTTTTTAAAATTAAAGTTGTTTTGTATCGGCCAGGGATCGAACCAAGGACCTTAGTCGATCTATTCAATCAGTATATAGATTACAAATTTATTTAATGAATTTTGAACTTTTTCCCGAATCTCTAGCATTACAATTACGAATTTCCAATATGGTGGTCTTGATGTCTGATAGGATGATGGTAGTAGAGGATTTAAAGTCTCTTTAAGAATTTTGAACATGGTTTATTGAAATTATTTTGTATGTAAAATTAAATGTTTTGCATCATTCAGGGATCGAACCAAGGACTGGAGCGGATCGAATCAATATGTAAGTTAATGAGTGATTTTTTTTTTATGAATTTTGGATTTTTCCCGCTTTTATAGCTACATTATTACATGATTTCAAGATGGCGGCCGAATTTCAAGATGGCGGGGGGGGACACCTCGGTAATAAATGATTACTGCACTGTAGCGGGTTAGAATAAAATTATCCAGATGGAAATGTACTCTATAATACAAGTACACACAAGATGGAGTACTTCAGCAGGTGGTAGCTCCTGGTAGCATGTACTGAACATAAAATGTCGAATCCATGATGGTCGACAAGGACAAAGTCAAATTTCAAGGACAAAGTCAAATTTCAAGGTCAAGGTCAAATTTCGAGGTCAAGGTCAAATTTCAAGGTCAAGGTCAACTTTCAAGGTCAAGGTCAAAGTTCAAGGTCAAAGTTCAAGGTCAAGGTCAAAGTTCAAGATCAAAGTTCAAGGTCAAGGTCAAATTTCAAGGTCAAGGTCAAATTTCAAGGTCAAGGTCAAATTTCAAGGTCAAGGTCAAAGTTCAAGGTCAATGTTCAATGTCAACAGTTGAGGACAAAAGTATCGTGAACAGATAATTATACTACATGGTATCGGCACACTCTATCAGACGAAAACAAGATGGTGGTCTCTAGTGGATGAAGACAAGATGGCGGACATGATGTCATACCAGTTGACGATATATATACCTTGGTATTGTTGGTGGTAGATCAGTCTAGGTAGCTTTCATGGAGGAAGGATCGACCGTTTACTCTCGCCGGGAATCGAACCAAGGATGTACATCGATATAATCAAACAGAATTCAATTACGTTAATTTTTTGATGAATTTTGGAATTTTTTTCATTAAAATCGGATAATAAATATAGATTTTCAAGATGGCGTCCAAATTTCAAGATGGCGTACATGACGTCATACTATGTGACGATATATATGCATTGGTAAAAGTGGTGGGGGTCAGTCTGCCTGCGTCCACTGTGAGGGAAGGATCGGTCGCCATTTTTATTTTTTTTTGCACTCGTCGGGTTCGAACCGAGGACTCCGAATTCCGTGTCGTAAAAGTATATTTTTTATAATTATTTTGTTAAAATTTTATTATTTGAATTTTTTTATAATTTTTAAAAAAAATTTCATTAAAATCGGATAATAAATAAAGATTTTCAAGATGGCGGACGTAACGGAAACTGCAACGGTGACGACATAATCCAAGATGGCGGTCATAATCCTAGATGACGTAAGAGGCTTATCGGAGGCTGTAAACAAGGATGCTTAAGCCTCTTTTAGGAATTTGGGTTCTTTCTAAGACAAAATGACTTTTGAGGATTTTCGAAATCCTAATTTTTGAATTGAGGAATTTTTTGAGATTTTTTGGCGGAATTTTTTTCCACAGAAATGGAAATTTTGGCGATTTTTGAGGAATTTTGGGCAAATTTTGCCCAATTTTGGCAAATTTTGAGGGTCAAAGGTCAAGGTCAAACTTGTCCCGTTACGCTGTGTCCCGTTACACTCCTCCAAGATGGCTGCCGTGACGTCACAATCCAAGATGGCGGACACCGGCTCCGGTTCCACGCGCCAGCGCCATGTCCCAGGACATACTTTCCTATACTACTACAATGGCTTCTACTTGGCGCAGTCTGCATTTCGTGGAACAGTGAAAGACTACTATTATCTAAATACGCTTAGTGAGTCGAAAGACATTTGTAATTTTCTTGACGATATCAGACAGAACATAATCAGCTTACTGATGAAGTAGCAACAAACGGACCGTTGAAATGAGTATTCCAGTTCCAAAACTCGCCTTGTCCTCTTTCACTGGAACAGAGCAAATCGAGAAAAACTGATATGCAAAGAGGTTGTGACATAGCCAACACACAGTAGGTATGAATCATTTCAAAAATTAGATTGAAATATGTTTCTTAAGGTCTTTGAAATGTAACAGTATACACAAATATTAAAACTGTTAAAATAAATTGGACAAGACGAGTTTTGGAACAATACTTTGGACAAGGTGATTTTTGGAACAGTATATAATACAAAATGAATTTTTTCGTAAGGAAAACCAGTAACCAACTCTTTGATTACATCTCGTATTTTAATAATGATACAAAGTACATTTTTTTAACAAAAAATAATATTTTTTCTAGTGCATATTTAGATCCTACACTGACTGAAGTTTCTCCTTATTTTCTCAATATTGTCAACTAAAAAGTATGTTGAACTATTTCAAAACATCATACTCTCAAATCTTCATCCACCATAGGTTCATCATCATCCTCTTCATGCACAGTTGTGTATTGTCTGGCAATAACATCTCTATAAAATGCCAAACTTGCATTCTCCTTCCATTCAGACCCATAGTGCTTCGACAGTAGCTTATTCACATCATTGGCTTTGGCAGCATTTGGGTGGAGTCCTAGTGGAACTATTACTGGGTTAATTTGTTGGAAACACTTGCCACGTCTGCAAATACCTTTACTTTCCATAAGGTCAGTTCAGTAATTGGGTTCCCCTCGAACAAGTACTTTACTTTCTTTTGATTTCTTCAAAATGAACCGCTTCGTGTTACAAAATTTGAAGTGCCATGAACTGGTAGGTCGCACAACTTCTGCAATAGCTGATTTCCAATCGTAGAAAGCAAAACCAGCATTGACAGGCTTGATTACAGTTCCGAACTCTCCAAATATATCAAAATATTATTGGGGTGACACTATCACTTCCTTTGCTTTTACCCGCTTTTCAATACGACCAAAAACACGGTCTGCTGGCAGGAATGAGTGTCCAGGTACGGGGAAAATGATGTGTACTTCCTTGATGTGTTGTGGTGCTTTACACTTTAACCATTTTGATACCATACCTACCATCATACTATTTTTATTTTGGCCTCCGCAGCCGTCAGCAAAAAGCATTATAGTTGTTATTGTGTAATCGATTCCAGTATTCTGCAAGCAGTGGTGAACACATGATGAAATTTCATTAGAGCCTTTGTGTGCATCAAGTTCTGTCCATGTGTAAATAAACGCGTTTGTTCTGTTTTAGACGATCCTTGACAAACAGTAAAATTATACACATAGAATTGTCTGCTAAAATAGGCACTTTGATCTGGTACCTTTGGTAGTACCATATTTTTTTGGCAATCAAAAGAAAATGTGATGGTATTATTATGATTTACTTTCAGCATATCATAGAAAGCTTTCGAACGGAGTTTGTGAACCCTAAATTCGACTCTCAACCCTTGTTTCACATGCTCATTGTTTTCAGTTTTATTTTACCTTCAAGTTCAATGCAACGAGAGCACTTATCTGTAGCTGGACTACGAAAGCTGACATTGTAATCATTGTCAAAAATTGTTTACAACAATTAATAATACTTATATACAGTTATACCAAAATATGAATATGTTTATGTGATTATAAAAAAACAGTTTTTACCTTCTAAAACAATGTTACATTAGACTTTATATTATGTGGACATAACCACTTTTGATTAATGCAGTTAGTTTGTCCATGGCTGCTTATAGGACAAGGCGACTTTTGAAACAGTTTTTATATATATGGACAAGGAGAGTTTTGTAACACAAAACCTTGTGGACAAGAAGAGTTTTGGAACAGTACCTGGTTTTCAAATTGTGTCTGTTATTAGACATGGGTAGTTGGGGAACGTGTTATTGCGCACTTATAAAAGCTGCACAAAAAAATAAATAACTCAATTTTCCTTGGTGATGGACAAGGCGAGTTTTGGAACTGGACTACTCAAATATAACTTGTGGTTGGACTGTATATATGGAAAGCCATATCCGTTCGATGACAAAGTGAAGAAGTGTGCATTCAAGACTTCGGCTGCAGTAATTTACAGTTCTGACGATGTGAAGCAAACGGTTAAACACGGTATCCAGAAACTCTGTCAAGAAGAGGAGTACTATGTCAGTAAAGGTTCTGGTTGGTCTCTGTCTAGTATAAACCGATTGGAGCTAAGGATTAGTTATTTCGCGCCTATGCAGGGCTAAATGTTTATAAGATTGCTAGCTTTCGCAAGATATCCTGTAGTAAAATAGAAATTATGTAATAAATATAATGTTTGTAAAAGAATTTGCGGTGTTTTATTTCTCGAACCTGACACTTTTCTGGTATTTAAATTAAATTTATTTTTAGCTTCGTCCATAGATCGAACCAAGTTTCTATTCAATATGTAAAGTAATGCTTGACTTTTTTTGGTGAATTTTGGAATCTTTCCCGAATTTCTAGGTCAATAAATACAAATATCCAATATGGTGGTCGTAGTGGCTTATAGGTTGATGGTTGATTTGGAAACTATGCTTCTTTTAGGACTTTGATAAATTTTTATTAAAACTGCTATTTTTACATAATATTAAGTTATTTTGTATCTTCCAGGGATCGAACCAAGGACGGGAATAGATCTAATCAATCAGTATTCTGATGAATTAATTTTTTTGATGAATTTTGAATTTTTTTCATTAAAATCGGGTAATAAATAAAGTTTTTCAAGATGGCATCCGTAACGATAATTGATACATTGGTGACAATTCAAAATGTCGAGTGTAGTGTAAGACGTTTTTATTACTTTTTATTGAGAATTTTTTAAATATATTAATATATTACTGGTTTACTATCGCCAGAAATCGAACCGAGGACCGAAAACAATTAGGTAACTAAATATTTGACGTAGGCAATTCTTTAAATATATTATGGAATTTTTTCGGAATTTCTAGCATTGAAATTACGTAATTTCAAGATGGCAGCCGTAACGAAACATGCTTTAATAATAGGATCCATTATGATGGTGGTCTAAACGTAAAGTGTAACGATGACATCGTACTCAACCAAGATGGCGGGCGTAACGAAACATACAATATTTATAAAATACAAGATGGTGACCATAAAGATAAGTGCAACAGTGGTTTTTAAGTAATATTTTATTAAATTTTTATTATTTAATTCGATTGATCAATTTTTTTAATGATTTTAAAATTTTTCCCGAATTTCTAACATAAAAATTACAGATTTTCAAGATGACGGACATGACGTCATACTAGGTGACAAAATATATACTTTGAAAAAAATGGTGGGTGTCAGTCTGCCTGCAGTCACCATGAGGGAAGGATTGGACGCCATTTTTATTTTATTTTTGCCCTCACCGGGTTTGAACCGAGGATTCCGAAGTCCATGTCGAAAAAGTAGGTTTTTTTAAATATTTTAATTTTATTAATTGAATTTTTTTATAAATTTTAATTTTTTTCATTTGAAATCGAATAATAAATAAAGATTTTCAAGATGGTGGCCGTAACGGAAATTGAAACTTTGACGTCACAATCTTAGATGACGTCAGAGGATTATCGGTGCTTGTAGACATGGATGCTTAAGCCTCTTTTAGGATTTTGTGTTCTTTCTAAGGCAAAAGGCTTTTGAGGTTTTTCGAAATCCTAATTTTTTATTTTTTGAGGAAGAAAACGAGAAATTTTTTCTCAAAGCGGTAATTTTTGTGTCATTTTGAGTCATTTTTGAGGAATTTTGATGATTTTATGGGTCCAAGATGGCCGCCTTGACGTCAGAACAATCGGTCATTGACCCGGCTCCAGCTCCACAGCCTTAAAGCCTGTCCCCAGACATACTATTAAATACTACTACGGTGGACAACCGAAACAAAATTTAGAACTTACAGCTAGAAACAATTTACACTTACACAAGCAGGTCCACCACATGCAAGCAAATCAACAGCCTCAAATGACGTGTTGCCATAGCTTGTCTCATCCACTTTTAATCAGTATGCTTGACGACCCACTAAAAAAAAATTACAGGAAATCAGAATTGATAACAACTCTTAAGGCCTAATGCACATGCACCACGTCGAAGAAGCAAAATGAGAAGAGGAGAAGAAGGGTGGGAAGGACACTCAGGGTGGAAGCAGAAGAGGGAAAGCACAGGGAGGTCGACTTTAGAGTCTCTTGCGATCTTCAGGTTTTGCTCTCGGTGCAATATCATCGCAATTTAGGCATGTTTTGTCCGTAGATTCGATGTTACTAAAAGCAAATAAGTTAAATCATTTTGAAAGCGTTCAAGCTGGGATAAGATAAACGCTACTTAATATTTTAGTTACATAATTTACAGCTGAAATTTCGCAAATAAATATTTAAACATTTGTTTTTAAAATTTTTAGTTTTTTAACACTACGCAGTATAACCATAACTGATTTAATACATTTCATTTGGACCTACTGGCAATGCATACATGTTGTTGGATGTGTTAAGTTCGAATGACATCGTAAAACCTATATAGGCTACAACTTCACAGCTTACCCTAATGGGGCGGGCAGTATCAGCTCACCTGTGACTGTAAAGTTGTTCGCGCCGTCTCAAGATTTCCACTACATTAAATTACTACGAATTCTACAAACCACGACAGAATTAGTTTATTCAGCAACAAAACCCTCAATGACTTCGATTTCATCGTAAAAGTATTGAGTGAGGTGGATCAGACAGAGAAGAGACTCGAATTCCAGAAACCCGGATATAAATCTGTTTTAAAGAAGGCAAATATTCACTATTAAAGAAAATATATCTCACGAAAACTGATGAAACCAATATAACATCTTTCGTTTCCTTCATAAGGTGACACACATGCAATTAATTATCAACCCCCAAATATGTTATTTTTTCGTGCAAAATAGAGGTAAGTCCTTTCTCGTGGAGATAAATCCTAATCTGAGTATGGTTTTATTTATCGTGGTTGAATTTGTGTTTATATACACAAATTGTTTATGCTTATTAAGTTATTATTATACAGTGATAAGTTCTGACTAAATAAAAAAGACAGATTGAGTAGATATACAACAGTCATCTCAACAAGCCTTAATGTTAGCAAAATACAATGTTTTGTTTACAGTGCGTGTGTGTTTGGTGTTGCGGTAAAGTACATCTGGCTCATACGTGCGAGGTCACGTGTTTATCTGGACCGCCTGATCCTGTAGTGATTTTCTTTGAAAGCAGTTTTTATCCTCACGACTCGAGAACACTGTTTTGGTTGCTAAACATATAGGTACCTTCCCCATTTCCTGCACTGTATTTTACAGACCAGTCAGCTGTTTTCCAGTGTCTTAAATAAAATTAAAATTTTAAAAAGAAACACCATAAAATTAAGTACAAATGATTTTATCAAATATCTTGAGAAACCATCTCGAATATAGTTTTATTCTATATACTGTTACATTTTAGAATTTTTTAGTATAACGTTATTGAAATCCGAGGTATTCCATGGTTCGGACTAGGCGTGGGTGCCACGGTTGTGACGGGAACACGGCAGCGAGCGCATGCGCTTCTTGTGCGAACACCACAAATTACTCTGTCTGGTGTTGAGATAACTGCGCGCACTGGTGCGACTGTGCAAGTAGTGTATAATAGTAGGTCCGAACGCTGGGTGCTGGGTGCTGGGTGTGATGTTGGTGTCGGGTTCTGCCATCTTGTATTGTGAGGTCACAGCGGCCATCTTGGATGACCTTGACTTTTGACTTTGACATTTCACCTTGACCTTCAAAATAATCCCAAAAAATTACCAAAAATAAAATACTCTAAATTTGCCATTTCCCTTAAATTCACCAAAATTTCCAGTTTTAAGGGGGGAGAGGGGGGGGGGGGAATTAAGCCAAAAATATTAAATAATCAGAAAAACGTCCCTGTTCCATGAGAATAATTCCGTTTTTAGGTAAAATTTCCCGTTTTATTCCCAAACGAATTCCAGATGCCTGAAATGACCCAAGGCGTCTTAAATTTCCCTTAGACAAGATGCCCTAAGCCACCTAAGTCATTACCTCGACCATTAGGATGTCATGGCCGCCATTTTGGATTATGTCAAATCCGCCATATTGAAAATCTATAATTTTTTAGCTTAGAGAACCGGGAAAAATCTTAAAACTTATAAAAAATTAATTATTCAAATTTTATAAAAAAAATCATGATGTCCTCGGTTCGAACACGGCGAGGGAAAAATAAATAACAATTGCTCCTTTCTCCATGGAAGCCACTGGTAGACTGACCATCTACCACTAATTTCAAGCTATATATTAAATCGGTATGATATCATGACGGACATATTGTTTTCGTCTAGTGGATGCCTCATTATTACATGCTTTATATTAGCTTCACCTGTATGTTTGTCTGTCCGTCTGTAACTCAGTCTGTCCGTCTGTAACTCTTTCGACTAAGAGTGAGTGACTCATCACTGTAAAATGTCCCACCCATTTTATTACGTTCGTTAGCCGAGCGGTCTAAGGCGCGCGACTTCTGTGACGTCAGCTTTCGGATTCAGCGATCGTGGGTTCTACTCCCGGCCACGCCGAAAAAAAAAAATATTTTTTTTCCGCGGTAAATTCTAATATTATATCCATACATCTAACTGCAAATGATTCGTAGAGACTTTACCATTTCTTTGTGACGTTGCAACTCCAAATAGTTATCTCAGATGGTAATAGGTAGTGTCGGTAACTCATTTCCCTATGATAATTATACATAAATATAGTTTAAAAAACTAAAAAAACATGCTTTTAAAGAATATCAAACTAAAAAGTAAAAAATAAATATAGTTTAAAAAACTAAAAAACATGCTTTTAAAGAATATCAAACTAAAAAGTTAAAAATAAATATAGTTTAAAAAACTAAAGAAACATGCTTTTAAAGATTATCAAACTAAAAAGTAAAAAATAATTTTAAAATTAAATTTATGACAATAGTATATAAGCAATACTAGTATAAATGAGAAAAAAGCATGGGGCGCTTAATATTCAAAAAATATGGCACAAAGCGCCTCAAGCTTTTTTCTCATTTATACTAGTATTGCTTATATACTATTGTCATAAATTTAATTTTAAAATTATTTTTTACTTTTTAGTTTGATAATCTTTAAAAGCATGTTTCTTTAGTTTTTTAAACTATATTTATTTTATATCCTACATGCGGAATGCTTACTCACTATCGTAAGAGAAGGAAGGCTTTGCTAGACTTCAAGGGAAAGGGAAATCATTTTCAATGATATCATTTCTCAACTGTTTCAATGCATTGTAATCGACTCAGTAATGAATATTTCATTCAATGTGTTGTACAGGCGGTCACTGTTTGGGGGGGGGGGGGGGGATGCGGAATTCAACATGTTTTTTGCTTACAAAAAGAACTCTTTCAAACATATACGATAAAAGCTTCGAACTGCCAGGCACACTTTATGAGCTAAACCTATTGTACTTGATTATTACTATAGGATGTATTGCAAGCATTTACGCCAAATATCTTCGAAATACAGAAAAAATTATGATTATACACCAATATTATTCAACCAAACCAATCATATTCAACCAAACCAATCATATTCAACCAAACCAATCATATTCAACCAAACCAATCATATTCAACCAAAGAGTCTCATAGTGACCGTACTCATATTTGTATCTAAAACCTAACAAAAGTCTACCGAACTATTAGTGATTACAGGTCTACTATTTATCCAACATTATTCAATCATTCTAACCTAACCTAACCTATCAATCGTATCATATCGTATCGTATCCTACTTTTCGTATCCCATCGATACTTTTCTCGCTGTATCCTACAGAGGCCCACAAAGCAGAATAATCCAGTGTCTCTTACTGAGCTCAACCAAGCAATATATTCCACTAATCTCATTCAAGCGGAATATCAAACCCATGTCATATAATAATACTCTATTGTTTATAGTATCTTCAAAATCGTACAGTCTTTAAATAACAACAATTACAAGAAGGCCTTATATTTGATAGCGTGCATCATTCCGATCATTGGCCTTTAAGAACATCAAATAAACGGTAAAATATATATTTTAACGCGAAGAATCAGATATGTTTTTTATATGCTCCATGAACGTTTTAAGCACCAAAACTTAAAGTTTGTATACAAGAATTATATGAAGTAAGAATCATATTTATTTTATTTTTAAGTGTATTATAATTTTTTTTTCTAAAAATATAAATTTGAAATAATAAATTGTAATTTTTATTCCATAAATCTCGCACTTCTGATTTCAGCTTTCTTTGATGATGAATAAATATTCAGAATTTTACGAACCAAGTAGAAGTCTTAGCCTGTGGTCCAATCCATTTGGATTGTCTCTCGATGTTCAATATACCTCTTCTGCTGCTGCTTCCATCTTTTTCACATATTTGTTATTAAAATTCTTAAAATATTTTATTCCCTACCACTATCACCAGTCTCAAAGTCATCATCATCATCATCATCATCATCATCGCAGCAAACAGCAATATTATCATGAGCTGTATCATTATCATTTAATTTGGCATAGCGTTTCCATATACTTATTTATTTTTAGAGATTTGCCACAGTCTTTGATCTTGAGAGTTTCACATTATTCTATATTGTTCTCAAATTAATGGCTAGATACATTCTCATTTTCTGTAAAAGCTAGTGTTTCCAGTATTATTATTTAATCCTTCGACCCACATCATAAAAAAATAAGTCAGTGAATTATATACGAAAAAAAAAACATCAAAATAATATTCATATACCTAATCTTAGGAACATTATCATTATTTCCCCCTATAGTATAGTTTCTTCGCCGAAATAGTCTTAATAACTTTCATTGTAGACCATGTAGTGTTCTTCAAGTGTGGTGGTATTTTAACTACCAGTTCCACATACAAATCCATCCTCTCAATTACATTTTCAGACTTTTTTTTCTCACAAGAAAATTAAAAAAAAAAAAACACTTTCAATGGATCCTTACATGTTTTATTAAATTATCACTTAGACCAAAATGACTATTACAATTAGTATTTCTGTAAAGACATTTTAACCATAATCTCTGAAAACAAACATATCCCATATTTAAGCAAAAAGCTGGTCAGAGAAGATGTCACACACCAAGTGCTAGTCATGAGGTAAGGGCCATGTGTTCGATCCTACCACAAGCATTGCAACAACTTTGTATTTTTTCTGGCATCATGTAGTAAAATAAACTCCAAAACATGTGAGTAGTATTAAAATTAGCGTCCTGCGCCAGGCTTCAGGCTGAGGAGGGAGAATGGGATCGGCCATCTTGGATTGTAACGTCACGGCGGCCATCTTGGATGATCTTGACCGAGACCTTGACCGTTGACCTTCAAAATTTGCCCAAATTTGCCAAAAATGACACATTTGCCAAAATTTGCCCACAGTTAGCCAAAATCCGCCAAAAATTCGGGGTTTTTTTTGGGGGGGGGGGGGGGGGGAATAATCTGCCAAAAAATCTCAAAAAAACTGAAAAATAAAAATTACCCTATTTTGAAGGAAAATGTCACGTTTTTAGTCCTCAAAAATTCAAAAATTTGAAATTTGAAAGACCTCAAAATATTTTTTCCTTAGAAAGAACCAAAAGTCAGCAAAAAAATCTTGAAATCCGCATCTACATGCCATTCTTAAGCCACCGAGTTCATGACTTGACCTTGACCATAAACTTGAAATTCTTTCATTTTTGACCAAAAAATTACGAAAAATTTCAAAAAATACAAGAAAATAGCTTACTTCAATTTTTTAGTTACCTAATCAATTTCGGTTCCAGTTCACTGCCCGGCAAAAGTAAATATGTAATTTATTAATAAAAAATTTAATAAATCATAATTAAAATTTTAAAAACATTTAATAAAAATTGCTTATGTCACACCCACCATCTTAGATTCTAGAAACGTTGTACTTTTCCTTACAGCTGTCATCGTGAAAATTAGTAATTATTAACCCAGGAATTTGGGAAGAATTTAAAAATTAATAAAACAATTAACTAATAAAAATTCTAATCAAAAACATTCCACCATCTTGAATTATGACATCACAATCGCTATATAAAAATCCGTAATTATTATCCAGAAATTCGAAAAAAAAAATAAAAAAATAAAAAAATTTTTTTATAAAATTTTAATTTAAAACGCACTTACGGCATGGAGTATTCAGTTAAAACCAGCCGAGGACAAAATAAAAATGGCTATAGATCCTTCCCCCACGGAAGCCACTGGCAGACTGACGACCCATCACTAATGCCAATGTTTATGTATAGCCAGTTAGTATAACGTCACGTCCACCATTCTTTTGCGACTTCTGGAGGCCACCATCATGTTTTCGTCTGCTAGAGTGCGCTACCACCATATTAGTTTAAATTTCACCCATTAGAGTGCAGTAATTATTTATTGCCAGAACGAAAATTGTAATTACAGGTAAAAAAATTACTTAATAAAATATGGTAAAAAATACCTAAAAGAGGTGTAAATCCCTCATCTACCAGCCTTTAAATGATTCGATCGATTCTAGTCCTTGGTTCGATCCTTGACGGATGCAAAAAATAAATTACGTAAAAATCACATATTTAATAAAACATGTTGAAATATCCTAAAATTCCTAGTTCAGTTCCTCATCTACCAGCTGTCATTAAGCTACCGATACCATATTGGAATCCGTAAGTTTTTTTAGAAATTTGGTAAAAATTCCAAAAATCATCAAAATATTAATCATTAAAATAATGATTAACTCGATCGACTCCCGTCCTTGGTTCGATTCACAGTCAGTGATAAGAGTAAATAAAACTTAATTTTTTTTTGTTTCCTATTGCCTTTTGGGTGGAGTTTATTAATCATTCTCTCTACGAAAAAGACTCAAAACAAGATACCTGTCCGACGAAATAAGTTTTCACTATGCCTACCATGAAAGTCTAATTTTTCAATGCTTTGAATACCTTCCAGCCAGATCTTGTACAATGTTAGGTGTTTAGGCCAAGTATCTTCGTACCACGATGCCAGATCATGTACAATGTCAGGCTATAGACCAGATGTCTCTGAACCACGAGGCCAATCGACTTACTACTGACGAAATGATTCAGAGTCAACAGTAGGATACGATCGGTCGCAATATGTGGTCGGATACAATGACTCCAAATGTATTTGCCTCCAGCTGTCTTCTGGCGCCAACAGTCTTTAGCTCCAACTTTCTTTGGCTCCAACAGTATTTAGTTCCAACTGTATTTCGCTCCAAAAGTCATTAGCTCCAACAGTCTTTGGCATCAAATATCATTAGCTGCAACAGTCATTGGCTCCAAAAGTCAATGCTCCAATGCTCGAATTGCTCCCACAACTCCAAGTGCTCCAAAGCTCCAAATGCTTCAATTTATCCAACAGCTTCAACAGATCCAATTGCTCCAAGTGATCCAATTGCTCTAGTGCTACAACTGCTCCAACAGCTCCAAGTGCTCCAAAACTCCAAGTACTCCAATGCTCCAATTGCTCCAAGTGCCCCAAAGCTCCAATTGCTCCAAGAACTCCAATGCTTAAATTTCCCCAAGTGCTCCAATGGCTCCAACAGTTCCAACTTCTCCAACTGCTCCAACTGTTCCAATTATTCCAATTGCTCAAGGTACTCCAATTGCTCTAAGTGCTTCAACTGCTCCATCTACATTTGGCTCCAACTGATTTCAATTGCATTTTTTGATCGATCTTGGCCCGATTGCTGGTATGACTTTATAATTACTCTCCATTTTGTCAGTCAACGGTGATGACGTTTACATCTTTAAGTTAGAATTTGTATTTCGAGAACTCGAAATTATATAGACAACATATTTAAAGAAATAAAACAATCACTTTTGAAATCCAAAATATAATTGTTTTTAAATTTTATACACATTCAAGTATGTACTACAAGTCATTATTGTATGTAGCCAGCTTCTCTCAGTTCTTTGAGTATGAAGGATACTTCTTTGATGTGTGAATAGTTTCCTGCACAAAGCGAAGAATGTAAAAGTATTAACCTGTCAATATTATGTTAGGATCTTCCCATGATGCGTAATCAATCTCGTCTGCTGCTATCATATTCCTTGCATGTTTATAATAAATATTATTAAGATCTCTGGAGTTTTCCGTTTTAACATCAGTCTCAAGGTCACTTTCGTCATCGACCCAGTGATCATTGCAAGCTTGATCAGAATAATTTATTTTAACATGTCGTTACCAACGTTTTGGTCTCAATGCTTCATTACAGTCTTCGACCTTGTGAACTTCAGGTACGTCATTACAGTCTTCGATCGTGTCAGCCTCACATGTGTCATCATAGTCTTCAATCATGTCAGCTTCAGATGTTTCATCAAAGTCTTCGTTCTTTTCATCTTCAGGTCGTTCTCCGTTGTTTCGCATTTTCTTGGAGGCGACTAGAATTTGGTGTTAATATCTTCTCATTTCCCATGAAGGTGCTATTTCCTTCTTTAGTTTTAAATTTGATATATTTATCTAGATCTAGGATAGTATTTTTAGCATTAGCATTTTTACATTCTTCGTAATCATTATAGTCGTCTAATATTTTGCCTTCATTCCATGTTCCACTTCCTCAGTGTTGTAGACCAGTCCTTGTTATCTTTAGTCAACTTAGCTGTACAGGTCTTGCAATGTTTATTCAAGAAATATTTTGACCAAAGGATTTCTGAAAGTTACTGTAACTAAATAGTTTTTGACAAGGACCCAAAATATACTCCCTTGTCTCATAACGTTTAGCATTTTTTCTCAGGGTAAACACCTTTCGATACAGCTACAGGCAACGAACCAGGATACATGTCAGCTTCTGCGACTAAAGTCAGATGCAAACTGATAGTTTTAAAATTGAATAATTTATTAAATAGAATTTTTTTAATTTTTCGTGATTGAGAGTTAATTTATCTCATACAAGAATTTTGTTGAAAGTAGTTCTGCTTTTGAACAACAGATGGCGCCACGTGTTGCGTATTGGTAAATATAATTTAATTTTTATGTGCGATGTGGGATGCTCTCTCTCTCTCAATCGCAAGAGAAGGAGGGCTTCACTAAACATAAAGGAGAAGGACGTTCGTCTTGCATGATAGTGTTTCTCTGTTGTTTTAAGATACAACAATCGTCTGGTAATGAATCTCTTTTGTTTTAATTCCACAAAATAAAAATATATATTGTAAGTGCTGATTTGGTAACAGTAATTCTCTAAAGAAACGAAACTCTGAATAAAAATTTGTACCTCATTTCGAAAAAAAATTACTTGCAGGGATTTTTTCCTCAGAAATATCCAGAAACAATCGGAGAATATCAGCAGAAGTCTCACTATGAATAATCAGGAGCACACAGGAACACCAGCAACAATCTTGTCAGAAATATCATGGACCACACAGATAAACCAAAAATATATTGACAGGAATATTCAGGAGCACACGGAGAAATCCAATAAACATTTTCTTAAATAAAGATCAATTAACCACAAAGAATAGTAAACAATAAAAAATATTTAAAAAATAAAATTAAAAAATTAAAATATAAATAAAAAATAAAAATTACAAACATTCTGGCTTGTGCAATGACTCTATCCTTGCTGAACACAGGGAAAGTTCACAAGCTGGCAGAAGCTGTTTTTGTAATTTTTTAGTGGTGGGACATCAGTCTGACGGTGGCTTCTGTGGAGGAACGATCTGTCGCCCTTTTATTTGGTCCTCACCAGTTTCGAACTAAGACTCCATGAAGTAAGTGCATATTTAATTTAAAATTTTATTAAAATTCGATTACTTAATTATTTTCCCGAATATTTTGAAAAATAATTACACATTTTCATTATGGCGACCGTGATATCTTAATCCCAGGTGGCAGAATGTTTTTATTAAAATATTTACTAAATAATGTATTTATTAATTTTAAAATTCTTCCCGAATTTCTGGGTTAATTATTACAAATTTTCAAGATGGCGGGTGTAACGATTATTGCAACGTTTCTATAATCCAAGATGGCGGGTGTTATATAAGCAATTTTTATTAAATATTTTTAAAATGATAATTAAGAATTTTTTTAAAAAATTATTAACAAATTATATATTTACCCTCGCCAGGAATCGAACCGAGAAACGAAATCTATTATGTAACTTAACATTTGAAGTAAGCTATTTTTTTTATTTGTTAGATTTTTTCGAAATTTTTTGGTCAAAAATTAAAGAATTCCAAGATTATGGTCAAGGTCATGACATCGGCGGCTTCAGAGCGGCTTGTAGATGCGGAATTTAATTCGATTTGCAGACTTTGGTTCTTTCTAAGGCAAAAGTCTTTTAAGGTTTTTCGAATTTCGAATATTTGAATTTTCGGGGACTAAAAAAGTGGACATTTTTCTTCAAAATGGGAAATTTTCCCTTGAAATAGGTAAATTATTATTTTACAGAAATGTTGAGATTTATTGGCAGAATGTTTTTCGAAATAACTTTAAATTGGCGTATTTTGGCAAATGTTGGCAAATGTTGAGTCATTTTGGCATATTTTGAAGGTCCAGGTCTAGGGTCAAGGTCTAGGTCATCCAAGATGGCCCCTTGACATCTCAATCAATCCAAGATGGCTGATCTCATCCTCCATCCTCAGCATGAAGCCTGGAACAGGACGTCCATTTGTGTACTACTCATGTCAATTAAAAGTATTAATGTAAGACTAGTCAAGATGCATAAATTAAAGCATGTTAACCACAAAGTTTTTAAAAATATTCATAAGGCAGATGCCGGCAGAACGATAATCGTCTGCCGACATCTGCAAATAAACATTGACCCCGCAATCCAGAGTTGCATGCTTGCAGAAACTTTATGAGACCGACCATCTGGCCGCTAGCTCGAGGCCTCGCTTCACTGCTATCGCACTAATACATAAAAGCTTTGCAGAAATCATGACCCTTTAAATATAAAATACTTGTAATAATTTCAAAACAATAAAAACGGAATGAGAATTAAAATCTAGTCTACAAATATGTAGCTTGCGAAAAAAAAAAAGTCGAAGTGTATACACCAGAATCGAACCCAGGTACCAATCTGTGTAGGTCATAACTTTTAAAATTATAAAAAGCAATACATAATGTGAGAGATAAATCATTTAAATAACGTTTAATGAAATCTGCTCATTTTTATTATAAAATGACTCCGCCTTTAACCGTACGTTTTTGATAATAGTTGAACCAATTAACATATAGATTTAAATAATACTAAATTCTTAAAAAAAAAATTCTTTGGGGTTTTTGCGGCAGCATTGCTTTCTGTATGCCGTTATGGCAGGTGTGACGTCTGCGGAAGGTAACGTTAGCCGAGCCTGTTCATATCGGAATCCACTTGTGGTTTTTAATACGACTAGTTTGACTTTTCCGTCTACTCTCCATCAGATCATAACATTCGAGGGGAACAATAATATTTTCATTGACGTGTATGCATGTGTGGACAGTAAGAGATATATTGTTTATGAATGTTTTAGTGGCAAATCTTATTCCTCTATCCAGCCTCTTCGCGTATCCTCTGAGCGAAAAGGAAGGCATGTAAACATTTTGGCGATTCGTTCAAGTGATGCGACAGAGCACCTACATTTTGTAACTATTAAGAGTATGTCCAGATTATTGCATTCACAACTGTCAAAGTGTGATCAGAATAAATGGATTTGCGAATGCTGTCTTCAATACTTCTCAAGTGAAGACAGGTTAACTTCACACACTGTTCTCTGCAGCCAGCATCAAGCAGTGCGTTCCTGTTTCCCTACAGAGGAGAAAAAGGTTTTATAGTTAACAAACATTGCAAAACAGGATCGCCTCGGTTTCATTGCATACTTTGACACCGATTCTTACCTTAAACCGATCTCCACCTGTTTGCCCGGTGACGAGTCTTCTAATACCACACGGGTAAACGACCATGTACCCTACACATGTAGCATTTTTTTAGTGTCTGGCAATTTTCGTTACGGTCGCCATATTAAAAATCCGTAATGTTTATGCTAGGAATCCTGGAAAAATGTAAAATTTATGTAAAAAAATTATTAATCAAATATTTATTAAATATTATTTAAAAAGCGCACTTATGACCTTGGTTCGAATCCAGCGTGGCAAAAATAAAAATAAAAACGACAGATCCTTCCTCCATGGAAGCCGCTGGCAGACTAACCTGCCACCACTAATCCCAAGTTATATACATATATCATCAGCTAGTATGATGTCATGTCCGCCTTCTTATTTTTGTCTGCTGGAGGCAAACGTCTTGTTTTCGTCTGCTAGAGTGTGTTACCATCATGTTAGTTTAATTTTTACCTGCTAGAGTGCAGTATTAATTTATTATTATTATTGTGGCATCCGCCCACTTAAAATTTAGGTGCTATCTTGGAAATTAGTAACTATTTAGCTAAAAATTCGGAAAAAAATCCAAAATTTATCTAAAAAAACACTTATTAAAATCAGATTCATGCGATCGGTTCCTGTCCTAAATTTAAAACTTGGTCACTGAAAAAAAAAGTAATTTAATTAAAAATACCATAAAATTCAAAAAATAGCAACACAAATTCAAATAAAAATATATTACATACATGCTACAAATACAAACAAGTAAATTACTAGCATTTCTCGATTTCTACAGTCTTTTCAAAAGGCGAAGCGACTCCTTTGCATACCTTGACATGTGTTTTCGAGTCAGTTATACATAATAGTTGATTAACCAGGCATGTCCAGTCAGCAACAGGGCACATTCAGTCCGTGGCCAGGCATGCTAATGATGGTCAGGCACATCCAGTAAGTGGCAAGGCACATCCCATCGACGGCCAGGCATGTATATTCAGCAGTCAGTAATGTATTTAGCGTACAGCCATATTCAGGTTGTTGGCTAGACACATCCATTTGGTAGTTAAGCACTTCCAGATTAAGTCAGGCTAACACGATCAGTTACTGGTCAGGCACATCCAGTCGGTGGCCAGGCACATCCAGTAGTTGGCTAGACACCTCCAGTCTATGGCCAGGCACATCCAGTAGTTGTTGGCTAGACACCTCCAGTCTGTGGCCAGGCACGTATATACAGTGGCCAGAAATGACATCCAGTAGGTGAGAAGATCTATCCAGTTGCTAGTTAAGCCTTTCTATTTAGTAGCCAGGCATATAATCGGAATCCAGGTGCATTCAGTTTGTGGCTGACATGACCAGTTATCATCTAGGCATGTACAGTCAGCAACAAGGCACATTCAATCCATGGCCAAGCAAGTATTTGACATTCTGGAACATCCAGTAGGTGCCAAGGTATGTCCAGTCAGTGGCCAGGCATGTATTTAGCCTCCAGTTGGTGGTTAGACACTTCCAGATTGAGGTCAGGCTAACACTATCAGTTAGTGGTCAGGCACATCCAGTCGGTGGCCAGGCACATCCAGTAGTTGTTGGCTAGGCTAGACACCTCCAGTCTGTGGCCAGGCATGTATATTCAATGGCCAGAAAAGCACATCCAGTAGGTGACAAGATGTATCCAGTTGCTAGTTAAGCCTTTCTTTCCAGGTGCCAGGCACATAATCGGCATCCAGGTGCATTCAGTTTATGGCCAACATATCCAGTTATCAGCTAGTGTTTTCCGGTCAGCAAAAGGCACATTCAGTCGGTGGCCAGGCACATATTTGATGTTCAGGCACATCCAGTAGGTGACAAGGCACGTCCAGTCGGTGGCCAGGCAATAATATTCAGTGGTCAGGCATGTACGACAATTAGGTGGCAAGTCATATCTAGTTGGTAGCAAGGCGCATCCAGTAGGTTGTCAAACACATCCAATCAGAGGCGTGCGCACGGTAGGTGCCACAGGTGCCTTGGCACCACCATTTAGGCCAGTAAAATAAAGGTTTCGGTGACGAATAATTAGAGGAAAGCTGGAATCTGTTTTAATCAACGAAGTTCATTCGTAGTAAGAGTATCCTAAGTTTGCCCCGATTTACGAGTGGAGCGTTGGCCGCCATTTTGAAAAAACTGTAGATTTTTTCATTTTTTCCTGAATTTTCTCAAATTATCCGAAAACGAATTTTCCAATCAAAAAAATTGTTCCGAAGATAAATGTAGCTTATTAAATTACGATTCGAAAGAGTAAAAAATACATTGAAATGGGTTATTTTGTAACTTAATTAACACTTTTTGAAAACCACCTTTTAAAAAGTATTTTCTAAATATTTGATTTTTTAGTTTTATTACTAGCAATATATCCGAAATAGCCCATTCTAACCGAAAAAGTAATGAAATAAAAGTTGAAGAACATTTTATTATGCTTTTTACGAACACTGAGTTTTATTTAGTACACATACATTTGTATATATAAATTAATAATTTGAGCCACCATTGCAAAAAGGTTATGTTGTGAGAAATCTTTCTTTTCGAGTAGATTATTTTTGATAAGCAGATATTTATTTGGTCAAACACAACATTTACCATCTAATTTGATTTGGTAGGAAACGCAAACTTTATACAACATAGGATTAAAAACACTTTAAAAATGATCACACATGCTAAACCACTTAAGTGATATAAACTTTTATTTTACTACATCTGTTGTATTGAGAATAAGAAATGGTTTTGTGACTTAATAAATATACATTAATCACTGAAAATAAGGTAATCATAATCAATGGAAGACTGGGTGCCGACAAAGGTAAAAAATAAAATAAATGTTTCCTAATCCGAAATAATTTTGACAATCGAAAAAGTTTTATCGTTACTAAAATTTAAGGAATAATATACATACTTATTCGTTTACACACGATACATACAATCCATTGAAAGTTTTAGCACTTAAAAATTATCATACATGATGGATTTATTGGATACTCGTAACATACATACTACCGAAAATATAGAAAAACAGGGATTAATAACAGCATTAAAATGTTTTACCAGTAACTTTATAAATAAATACAACATACTGATTATCAAATATAATATTATAATAAAACAAAAAGTTAGAAACTGGTTCTATAAAATATATTCAATATAACGTACAATGGCTTTATCAGTCTCATGACAACATTATCAGAAACTTGTTCATATCAATTAGCACTGTGCATTCGTGGAGAATTAAACAGTTTCTCTTTAAATAATAGCGATTCAAAATAAAATATTTATAACACAGAGTATACAATAAACACATATGATAATGATTTAAAGATGGCCAGTTAACTCGACACTCAGAATATATGACATATTATTACTTACATAACCACACATGTGATTTAAACAAAACACAAATGATATGTTTACATATTTTCAAAATAATATCACATCAGAAGGGAATTCGTAATACATGGTGCCTCTAACTCTGTAGATTTACCAATCTCCCTTCTCATCTTAAATCAAATCATTCAGCAGTGCATCTATGATAATCAAGAGACATTTCATTATCATTTATATTGTACAGTTATAACAAACAATTTTTACAAACAAAACAGTACATAACATGTGAGCTAATAAATCACTTTTTAAGTACATAATACACACACTTATGTTTTCTTTCTTTTAGAACAAGGTAATTCAGGTGGCTGCTCTAAGGTCTCATTATCGTAGTCTTATAAACACTTGTCTTCTTGGAGGTCTACATGCTCTTCGTTGCAGACGAAGTTTGGTTGAACAATGTCGTCTACTTGGGAATTGGCGCACGATAGGCCTTTGCAATTCTTGCAGATCGTTGTACATTTCAAATTACTTTTTCGGCAAGAGCAGACTCCATGACAGCCTTCGGCACACCTGCAAGACACAGTTTTGAGGAGCTCTTCGGGTGCTGCAACTCTATTTGTTGTAGCAGGGACTAGACCATGTTTGGATGTCTTCCAGCCCCATAGCAGTGTATCGGTGTGGTTGTTGCTCCACAGTTGCACTTGCAAATATGTTCTCAAGGAATACTGGCGAGCAGCTGCTGGAGTTGGAGGCAAAGAAGCGAGGTTAAATTCATTTCTTTGTAGCGATTTCTGAAACATCTCGTAGCGTATTTCATCTAGTGGTATATCACTACGTCCAGAGTAGATTGCCGCAATGAATTTCAGTCCTGCCACATCAACCTCATCTGCAGTAGTTTCGGCTTTGTTTAACATCCTTACAGCTTCTTGCAACTGACTCTCTTTCTCCAGCACCTTAAGGGGCCCGCCTCGTCAGGGGTGAATGTGTGTTAGTGAGGCGGGATGATAAGCGCGACGCTCGCCGGTGCTTCCAGCGCGGTATAGCCTCTAAGCGCAAGTCTCTGAACTGGCGCGCATTCGTCTCGTCGTCACAGGATAACTGTGAAATTTGAGCGGTGACCGTAACATTATATGGCGGAGAAATGAAGATAAAGGTGTTATGCAAGCCCCTTAAGTGCTTTCAAGAATCTGTACTGATTGTTTTATGCCTAAAAATTACTCTGAAAACACGCGTTTTAGGCATTTTAACGCTTCTAAAAATACAGTTTAAAAACTTAATCTGAAATTAAAAGTACTTTTCGGTCCTCAGCGAACTCTTAAATGCTATTCGTAAATAGGCCCCACTCGGATATCTGGAGTAGTTTTGAAATCGCGTTGTTTTTCCTGAAGCTCTGCACACCGTATGTGTGCCCAGGTAGGCGGGCCCCTTAACGAATTTCAGTTTTCCTTTTCTGAAAAAAGCTGATGTAGTGTCGCAACCACTGAATGCATGAAGGAATAGGATATTATCCTTAGCAGGTTCGGATGAATTGAAATTGCGTGCATTGCTATGTTGACCCTTTCCTGGCTTCAATAAATATATGTTGGGGGAGTCTGGAGCTAATGCTGTCAAAATCACCAACAGGTCAGTATATTCCCCCACAATAACCACACAATCAGCATGCTGGGTGGGTCACAATTAGAGTGTCAGCATCCTCCTTCGTCTGCTTTACAACAAACTGCTCAGCTTTAAATTTCTCAGTCAACATGGAGATAAGACGATTCTTGTTATGTTCATTTGATAGAAATAATTCTTGTGGCATTGTCACCGACATTGTCTCATCAAACATAACATTTGCTGCTGTCAGCTTATTGCCTCTTCGAAGTCGTTCCGCAGATTTTATACCCTTCGCACTTGTTTCATCTAGATATCCATCGAAAACAATGGTTGCACCTTGTTCAAAGTAATGTTTAACATACTCGACATATTTATTTAATATTGACGAAAAGGGTTCTCGGGCCTGCCACAACACTGGGTGTAAGAGGTAGCCTCCATCTTTGACGTAAGCAGAGTTACTCATATCAATTGAATCCTTTTCAGGAGTAAACAGGTCGTAGAATGCTGATTTGCGTGTTTTACCAACTTCGTCAAATAAGGACAACTGATACGGAGCCAGCTCAAATTGAAAGTATTGTTTCAGTTGTTCATTTGATTTTTTATGAAACGAAATTCTTCGGAAAATCGTATCAGGGTTGACAATCATCCTCGAAATGCTGGAATTTCCGGCTTCATAAGCTAGGTGGCAGTTAATCTTCTCTTCTCCTGTCAGCCCACTACTTATGGACATTACTTCTTCCTTAACTGGGAATGGATCATGAGAGGTAAACCAGTTCAGCAATTTCTGTACATCAATGTCGTCTCTTAATATACGTGATGCCCTGGCATCAACATGCTGCTCAGTTGTCGCAAATGACACTCCACAGAATGTTTCAATTTGGTCTAAAATCTCAATAGTAGCAGGCATTGAAGAGATCCACTTTGCCAGAGTACTGTCTGTAATACCTCTTACTTGTACATGTAAATGGTTTCCATATTCATAACTTAATGAATATCTAATAAAATCAAATGTTTCATATACTTGATTTTAACCTACATATTTACGATGAATAAATGCAAGCATTCTACTGAATTATCTATAAGTGGGAAAAAACCACAATCATTCACACCTCAACATGTAAAATCGCATATACATGTTAATGTAAAAAATTATTAAAATAATTAGGTTTTGCTAAATATTGAAATAAATTTCCTATAAATGATGTACCCCATTTTTTTGTTTAATTATAAGCCACTTCAAAGATGTTGAACGTGCAAAACCGATATATTTGGAATTTCCCACAAATCTAAATAAATGAGTAATTTTCAAATTGTCTTCTAAAGAAAACGCAATACCCCTTTTCGTATATATAGTATTCATTTGAAGCGAAATTCAACTATCTAAATTTAACATCTTTACATACTTTTTGATTGGTCGCTTTGTTTTGGAGAAATTTGAGAAAAACCTCAAAAACAAACAAAAATATTCAGTTTTTTTCAAAATGGCGGATGAAGCTTCACTCGGAAATTGGGGCAAACCTAATGTGATCATACTAGGGGTATGCTGAATACATTAAAACAGTTTCCAGCTTTCCTCTAATTATTCGTCAGCACTGTCTTTTTTTAGTCTAATTTTACTGGCCTACATTAGGGTAAACGTTATTTTGTTTTTTACAAGCAGAAATAATACATACTTTAAAATATCCGTATTTTTTCCAATCGTGTCGAGTTACAGATATGTGCTCATAACACTATCAGTATATCAATTATCAATCGAACCAACTATACACACGGAAACAAGCCAGTTTCAATTACTTGTGTTGTACACGCGGGACGCGGCTACGAAACTTCTGAAATGTAAATACTTCTCATAGTTCTCCTCGAATTACATAGAATGCGCGCTCGGTGTCCACAGAAAACATATAAGTACGGTTTTTCAAAGCCAACAGCATGAATTCCGTGCAATTTACTTTATGGCTCAACAAAGCTTAAAACTGTAAATAGTTTAGTAGTTTTCCTGGTGATTATAACGTTCAAAGTCATAATTTGTCATTAAAAATGTTATAATTGTTACATCTGTGTATTTAATGTTTTTGTTCGGAAACACCTTAAATAGCACCATTTTGCGCTTTCAAATCCAAATTTTTCCGGGGGAGGACCCCCGGATCCCCCCGCTTTAGGCTCGGGGTCCGTGAATGACAGGGCCGTTGTGTAATTTGGCACCACCAATACTGAAGACCTGCGCACGCCTATGCATCCAATCAGTGGTCAAGAGGTATTTTTCATGGATACACTCGATGATCATTTTAAATAGTTCATGTACAAAATCATACGCATAGGCCAAGAGTTTTCGAATCAAGAGTTTTCATTCACCTATATGCGACCAACATTTTAAACAGATCATGTTCAATGTCACGCCAATATACCAGTCGTCTCCGAACCATAAAGCTAATCATATCCTGAGTACAGACTTATATATGCGCATTCATCGACAAAAAGGAAGCAGTTTCTAAAAAGAAAGCACATTAGTAAAAAAAAAAGAAACACATTAAAAAGGCAGTCCTATTAACAAAAAAGGAAACAAATATGCACGAAAATTCGATTTGATGTGATACGATCTCGTCACAGGAATGCGATCTCACCAATATATGGTAGGCTCCAACTGCACCAATGCTCCAAGTACTCCAAGAGCTCCATTGTTCCAATTTCTCCAAGACCTCGATTTTTTTAATTTCCTAACCTAACTAAAACTAAGTGTATTTGGGAGGGGTCCGGGTTAGGGAGGGACCTAAGTGCGTCTCAGGCCAAGCCTATACGCCTAGTCATGCTGGGATTAGCCATGCAGGGAGAGGGTCGCATGCATCGTGTGCTTAGGAGGGGATTGGCCAGCTAATGCTCCAACAGCCATTGGCTCCAAACATCAATGCTCCAAAGCTCCAATGTTTAAATTGCTGATGAAAGCAAAATGTCAGACATGACATCATACTAGCTGACGATATATATATATACAAGTGCGCGTGCACACCCAGTTTTCTACAGAACATTTATTTATTTTGTAGAGTTAAAAGTTCCTTTTTATCTACTTTTACCAGTGGCAGCTACCAGAGTTACACTTGTCGCTTTGTTTGCATCTGTCACGGACGTCTGTTTTTATTTATTCGATTGCGGCGATACGGCAACGCTGTAGTGTTCACAATGGATCTGTGCACGAAACGTGCTGCCTGCATGCCTGCCTCGGTCCTTTTGCGCATGCGCACGAAGGAATTACGTCACCTCCTACGGGACATTTAACACTGGACGAGTGCACGACTCTGGTGTGCTCGTGATAGTCCTGGCATTTCGTCGCTCATTGATGTAGTTCCAAATTTCAGCACGCACAGCAGCACTGATCAGAGAAGTAAGTCATAACTTATTAATCAGCCCGGTAGATGCCAGTATTGTCCACTCCAATGCTATCACCCCTAACCAAACAAACTTTTCGTTTTCAGTTTTTTACGTCCAGTAGAAACAAGTATTTGCGTGTGGTTCAATGCGCGTGTAAATATCTTTAAATAATTAGTGTGACTGTGCGTTTGTAAAATATTTTTCTGTGCCTTATGCAGGACAACATTTTTCTGAGGTATGTTATAAAGTTTCCTTTTGTTGTAAGACTTTAACTGTGAGGCCGGGTTTATAGAAAACGCAAGAACGCAGAAACGCAAGAACGCAGGACGCGACAACCGCAAGAAATTCACAGTCGTTTATAAAAAACGCAAGGACGCCGGCCATCGCCAACGTCAAAAAATAAAATTTCAGGAATAAGTCATGATTATTTTTAAAATCTTTGTTGTACTTATCGTACAGGCAGGGAGAATTTTCGATAAGCTGAACAAGAAATTCGTCAGCTTCCTCCATTGCACTGTATTCACTAGAAGAATGCCAGCCCAAAACATAAATAAAGAAACACAAGCGTAACGATTACAATCGCAGAGCCTTCTATATGCATTACATGACAGTTTCAGTTTCCACATACTAAAGCAACCAGTATAGAAGGCCGAAACGCAAGGAGAAAACGCAAGAAGTAGAAAGTTCAACAACTTCTGCGTTGCGTTCTTGCGTTCTTGCGTGTCTTGCGTTTTTTATAAACGTGCTGGTAGAAGAGTTAAGGTTGGACTTTTACCGTAGTTGCGTTTCTTGCGTTTCTGCGTTCTTGCGTTTTCTATAAACCCGGCCTGAAAATGTGACTGCGTTATTTGGCGCGTATAGCAAACATGTACAATTTTTAAAAATCACCATACTGAATTCCGTACAAACAATTTTAGCGAACAGAAAACTTACTACAAGGAAAAGTTAACAATTAAAAATTTAGGAACACTATGTCATAAGAAAGACTTACTGCTTTAGCAATGTTGTCAATAGAAAAAAGACTAATAAATAGCATGCATGATTTTAATCATAGAGTCATCAACAAGATTGCTCAGCTTAAAACCAGAAGAATGGATTTTTTTTTACAAATAAATAATGGTGCAATACCTTTGTAGCATTAAAGTTTGTAAAATCATATTTTTTAGCTTCACATTGCTTTCAGGCGCAACACTTTGATAAGCTTAAGCCCAGCCACAAATTTGAAAAATCAAGAACATCAAACATAATTTTTTATTATTTATGTGATGCTTGATCAGCGATCTACCATTTTGAATTACAATTTAAAATCTCTTAAAAAACAACTATTCTGCTCAATAAGCTTCGTTGTGTTAGTTCGGGCTACAATTACAGACATGAGTTTGTGTAATAAACGAAATATATCTTTCACGACTCCAAGATAAGCAATAACTGCTACGGTGCCGCACCAACACAGATAATCTGACACCAAAACAGTCTTCAAGAACGCAGTAAGGTAGGAGTTCTTTTTTTTTTTCTTTATGAGTGCATATGTGTTAGCATGTGTGTATGTATGAGTGTGTGAACACCCATAATTTAACATCACCGGCCGCTTCTGGGTAGGAGGCCTTAATTCCGACACATTGTGCTGCCAGCCTGGGCATGTCAATCATTGGCTAGTCCAATGTTGCTTATTTGCACCGCAAGATGTGGTCAGGCACATGGTCAGAATCCTATTAATCAATACTTAATATTATAACTTAATAATAATATGCTAAATACTAAATCTGAATCTGACGAGCTGCCAGAAATACAAGTGTCACTCTGTGCTGTACTACAACTTAGGAAGAATTTTCTTGCCAGTCCACAACCGCAGTGTTGGGGTATGGCCTCGGCTGCGCAGGTGTGCTGTGATTGGCCGGAGCTTTCAGCCAATCGCAGGCCACTACGGTGGTCGGTGCGCCAGGATGGATTTCAGGCGTTTGTATTTTGTGTTATGTCGGGATCGTAATTTCCGAGTGAGGAAACATGCGGATTTAAGTAGTTTTCGCATTTATCGTAGAAAGTTTGTGTTGTACGAATGTAAAAGTCTTTCAAAGTTTCCGACTCGGTTTCCCGATACAAAGCTTCTACAGGACAGTAGCGTGGGGCATCTGTAGCGATTCGAATACACCTGTTCTGAATTCGCTGTAATTTTAGTAGGTGTTTAGGGGCAGCTGTTGCCCAGGCAGGGGCTGCATACGTGATTATGGGGCGAATTAGAGCTTTGTACAGCAGTAGGCCGGTTTTAACCTTGCTGCCGCATCGCCTGCTCATAACTAGATATAGTGCACTAATCCTACCCTGTGCTTGCACTCGCTTAGTGTCAATGTGGTAGCACCAGAGTAGTTTTCTATCCATGTGTACGCCTAGATATCTCACTACGTCCTTATGCGGTATTTGTTCGTCAAACAAACGTAATTGCGGCCTGTGTTCTGCAGGCGGGAGATCTTTGCGGGTAAACACAATGGCCTCTGACTTAGTTGTGTTTACTTTGATACGCCAAGTCGTGCACCATCGTTCAAACTCAGTGAGCGCGACTTGCAGTCTGTTTGTAGCTAGCCGGAGGTTGTCGGACTGATATACAGCACTGTGTCATCTGCATAGCAGTCAAGCTTTACTAGGCAGTGTGCGGGGCGTGGCTTGTCACTGACATATACATTGAAGATTACAGGGCCTAGGATGCTTCCCTGTGGAACACCTGCTCTTATTTGTTTTAGGTCAGATAGAGATCCTTCGGCAAATACTCTAAAGGTTCTGTCTGCTAAGTATGACGTGACTAGCTTGATATAGCAGTCCGGGAATCCTGTTTTGTAGAGTTTGTAGATTAGCCCCGCATGAAATACTCTGTCGAAGGCTTTTTCTACATCTATAAACGTAGCAACTACGTAGTCTTGTACGTTAAATGCGCTTGTGATTTCCTTAGTCAGGCGCACTAGCTGATGCACTGTCGAATGTGTGCTGCGAAAGCCGAACTGTTCATTCGGCAGTATGTTATGTTCGTGAATGTGTACGTTAAGTCTGTGTAGTATGATACTCTCTATATTCTAATACTAATTGAAATTAAATCAAAATTCCCCATTGAATGAATAATTTTAAGAAATACCCTAGATGGCTAGCATTAATGGTGTAAAGCTATCACCACACAAAGCTATTAAGCAGTAAGGGAAAACAAACGAAACTGATGTCTGTAATTCTGGGGCAGTGTTTTGTTATTGCCTGACTTGTGGAAGACTATAACTCTAGCCTATTTCTATTGTGAGGGGAAAATATTTAACCTAAATATTGCATTTATGTACTCGGCTAGATATTCTAGTGTTTCATCCGGGAGATGTTTGAGAACAACAGCCTGTATGCGATCGTTCCCGGAAGCTTTTCGCGGCTTCATTTTTTTGATAGCACGCTTTATTTCTTGCGCCTGTGTTAGCAGAGGCGCAGAGATTGTGGGTAGTCGCAATTTAACACAGAGTTCGCGGTAGATTTGCGCTGTGAATAGCCTATCGAGGGGCTGCATGTTGGGCTGGAATGCTGTTTCCAGTGTGTCAGCGAATGCTTGTGCCTTGTCACGAGGCTGGAACACTACGCCATTGTTTGTTTTAAGGGGCGGTATTTCATCCGATTTGTTTAAAATTCGCTTCGTCATTGTCCAGGTGCTTCCATCCTGGGTGTCGAGTCTTGCGATTTTAGTTTCCCACTGGCTGCTTCGCCAGAGTGAAATTTCGTCGGATATTACTGTTTGTAATTCATTTATTCGGCATTTCATCTGCTGTGTGCAACGCCGTGTGTTCGCGCCGCAGTCGCTTTTTTGTGAAATCATGCTGCGGATGTATTCTGGCAGCTCGTCGTGTGCTAACCTAACCTCCTTTTCTGGGATGCACTGGCTAATGCCATCCTGGATTTTCTCTGTTAATTCTAGAATCGCGTAATTTAAGTTATCACCGTTTTCAATGATTATTTCGGCCACGTTAGGGAGATTTATTGGTAAATAGTTTTTAAAGCGTTGCCAGTCCGCATTTCTGTAGTCCCTGATTTTTCGTGGTGGGTTTGTGTCTGTGTTGGCATCATCGAAGATCAAATGGACTGGGAAATGATCCGATGACATGTCGTGTACAACCTCGAGTTAGAATCCCGTGTTGACACGTTTATTCAGGGCGATATCTAAAATATCGGGCATGTCATTTAGTCGACCAGAGTCATGTGTGGGCTCTGAGGGAGCATGCACATGGTAGTTTCTGCTAAGTTGGTGAGTGTAGAGTAGTCTGCCATTCACTGTTGCGCACCTGCAGTTCCACTCTATGTGATTGGCATTTATGTCGCCTACAGCGAGGAAGCTTGGGGCAGCCCCATACAAGG
Source organism: Bacillus rossius redtenbacheri (assembly GCF_032445375.1). NCBI lineage: Eukaryota > Metazoa > Arthropoda > Insecta > Phasmatodea > Bacillidae > Bacillus > Bacillus rossius. The sequence goes on along the minus strand of NC_086331.1, from coordinate 91,209,720 downwards.
CGTCCAGATCCGCCCCGCTGAGGGACCTGCCTGGTGGAGCATACATTGAGATTATTTTAATATTTTGTCTATTTATGTTTATATTAATTCCTATAGCCTCAAGGTGTTGAAAGTCAGGGATCTGGCAAGCAGAGTGTTTGACACTTGTGTGGACAGCAAGGGCTATGTGTGTCTCGGTCGCGCCTATATATGACATAATTAAGAATAGTCAACCTGTCTGTCGGTGTTAGATACGTTTCGTTTATCGCAGCTATTTTTATTTTATATTTATCCAGATGCTTGATAAGTTCCGGTAATTTATTTTTAATGCCGCATGCATTCCAGAATAGGAGGGAATGTAACTTATTACTAATGGGCGGGTTGTGATGCAACTCGGGGCCGAATTATTGCTGGCCATGGGTGGCTTCAACAAGCGCACAGACACAGTCCATGGTGGCTCGAAGTTTTTCGCCCATGGATTTGGCTGGATCTAGCCAAATTACCAGTATTTGGCAGAGAGGGCCGATGGTACTCTGCAGGTTGGCGCTGCCCCTGATGGGATCATGTGCCTGCAGGGCTGCTTGTATGTCCAGGAGCGCTGGAGCCTGGGCGCTAGTGGATGGTGTCGGCTGGGCAGTCAGCTGCGTAGGTGCTGCGTCAACTGCCATGGAGGCCTCAGGTGCGGCCTGCGGCTGGGTGGGCGCAGTCGTCATCTTCGCCGGTGTTGGTGCAGGCTTGGTTGCTGCCAGCTTGTCCTGGGCGGGCTGTTGGGGCCTGTCCTGGGTGGGGCGCGGGGATTTTCCTTGGCCGTTCTTGTGGCCCGTGGGGTTCTTCTTGAATCACCTTTTCCTTTGACATGGGTTGTTGGCTAGGACTGGGTAGTCCAGCTCATTGTGGCTGGGCTCCCAGTGCTGCTGCAGGGGCGCGAACCGGCTCCCGCTGGCCTGTGCCAGGTACTCGCCAAAGCTCGGTGGCAGAAGGCCCCAGGGGTTGTGTCTTGGGGGGGCCTGGTGTCCCTGTGGTGCTCGCAGTTGGGGCTGGTGCTGGTCGGTGGCGCGCTTGTTGTCGCGCATGTCACGGCGAGATTGTTGCTCCCGTTTCTTGTGCTCTTGGGGGGAAGGTGCCTACACGTCTCCTTCTTGTATGCACTGCACCCTTTGTAGTTGGCACAGTGCGGTTCTTCGCAGTGAGCACACTTCTTATGCTCCTGCTAGCCCCCATGCGGGCAGTCGGTGGCACTGTGTGGGCCGCTGCACCATCGGCAGGCTGCTGCTGCGCTGCAGCCCTTGCCAACGTGGTTAAAATGTTGGCATTTGCTGCACCGTGTGGGGCCCTTCGGTCGTCTGTAATCGTCCACGCGAATCTGCATTCCTGCAAATCCGCGCAGAGCCTGGATGTGTGCTATGTCGCACGACTGCGACACCTCGATGACAAGGGCGTCGCACTTTTCCCGCCTCTCCCTGTTTTCCAGGAACCAGTGGTTCTGGACAGGCAGATTCAGCACGGCGAACTCCTCTAGGAGAAAGTCCGATGGTGTATGGCGATGCACGCCACGCAGCACGAATTTCTTCGGCACTTCGTGCTGTGGCAGCAGCACCGAATGTTGCGCCCCTATGGCCTGAAGGGCCTTAATTGCGCGCTGATATTCCTGGATGCTGGCGGTGTGCACCAGTATCTCGTCCCTACCTTGGTTCATGCACGAGAAGTGTTCGGTGAGGTCGTTTTTCAGAGTGTGGTATATACGCGGGTATTGATGTCCCTGGTCAAGGAACACGGAGAGTGGCTTGACACGAGGGGCTTTGGGTGCTACCGCAGGTGGCTAATGGGTGGGGAGCGGGGCCAGCCTGCTGGGCTGAAGTAGAGGCCGCCATCTCGTGGTGCGACCTCTTCGCCTTCTTTGTGACGACTGTCTACCAATCGCCGTTGGTAGTTTCCTCCTGAAGGGAGGACATAGTTACGTCCATTTCCGTCATTGTCCCTGTTCTCGTCAGTGCCTCACACTCGTAAGCACCCACTGACCATCCCTTAGGGCTAAGTTAGCCGGGTTCAGGCTAGGCTACAGGGGATCTAACTCCCCGGGTGTCTCAGAGCTCGCTGGTCGTCAATAATATTACCATTACCTGTTTACCGTTACCGTAACTGCCTGCCTGCTCACACTGGGTGCACTGCCTACCTTACAAATATGCCACTGGGTAGCACTGACAAGTGCTACACACAGCTTAGGCTGGAAGATCTAGGCGAGCAGCTCCAGGACATTTCCGTCCTCCTCCGAAGCGCAGCTGGAACCTCCTTTTCTTCGCCAGCGAAACTTGACTGACTGGACTGCTAGTACCTGGTGCTGATAACAGATGGCATCACAGTGAGCTCTTGAGCGGACAGCCTGTTGCGCGTGCGCCTAATCCTAATATTTGTTGCGTGTAGTGATTCCCTGTGTGCATAGTGCAGTGCAGAGAGAGATACAAAATGAAGTTACATTTACATTTAGGCATGTAGCATCGGTCGCTGTGTGAGTGTGTTAGTGCTATACAAAATGTAGTATATTATAACTCATGCAATGTGACTTTTACGATTGTACGAACAATTCCAAGAATTCAATAGTTATCCTTGGTAAGTCAAGTACATCCAGTTATCTGCTCTGCAGTTTAAGCACATGTAATGTTGTTCATAACGTATGTGCATGTGCCTGTTTCCATGTTAAAATCAGTCTCTGTTGTTACACAATACCACGTCTACAGTCGACCATCAGTCAATGTATATATTAAATTAATTTAGGGTTGTGCGAATGTTTGGTAAGTTACTTCGAAATCGAAATTTCGCCACTTTAATTTCGATTTCAATTAGAATTTCAGTTATCTGAATTCGTAAATAAGCGATATATTTCAATCTAAACAAATGTTTGATAGCTTACCAAAGTTCGTTTCGTTTTAATTGATTCAGAAAAAAAAATTATTCAATGTATTTTAACCACATTCACATATGCAAGTTATGCAAAAAATGTAGGTACTACCTATTTGAAAAGCTTTGCATTAAGATTTGGTTACATATGCTGGGCTACAGGTAAACACTCAACAAATTAAGAAGTAAAAATTAAGGCCTTGGAAGTGTTAGCCCAGAAAACAAAAACAACAACAATAATAATCACAGAGGTGCCCAGACATCGTACAAAAGAATTTCATTTATAACCTACTAGGAACTCTAAGAGGCAATGTGGATCGAGGATGAATAATAATGACATAACAAGACTGATGGTTTGATTTATATAACTGCCCTTTTACTAAAATAATTTACTTAGTTTTTTTTGTATCTTTTAAGTACACATGTATTAAAATATATTAATTACGAAAAGGAGGGAGCCCCAGGGCAACAAAATACATATAAAAGTAAAACAATCACGCATCTTGAACTTGACTCTGGTTTTAAGTGAGCTCGCAGGCTCAAAAGAAAGAAACAACTACATTTGGTTTTTAATTTTCTTTTCAAATGAAATTTAATTATATCCTGTGTCCTGGCACCGGAGGTTCCGGTAGATTAAATTCCAGAAGAAATCATTTTGTGTAGAAAGTTGTATCTCGACCGGAGAGGGGAGAAAACTTCTGACTGCATGAGCCCAATCACGGACTGCTAATTTGGCAGTGAAGTTCCATTCTAATTTGGGGTCTCGAAGATAACCTTGCACATTATTCTTGCGCCTAATCTTGCAGCTAGTTTTGCAGCTAAACTTGCAGCTAAACTTGGAGCTAAACTTGGACCCCGCCTGCAACCAAAGTCCCAAATTATTTAGACTGGTTAACATGCGGCTAAGCCTGGGCAAGACTATAACCAGGGAAAGGCAAAAAATGGGGGGAGGGGAGGTATGACGACCACTTACCCAAAACAGCGGGGTGAAGTTATGGAGGCTGGCTCCAGGAGCAGAGAAGGCAGCTCCCGGCACGGTAGTTCGCGGTAGTCACGATGAGAGATAATGAAATAATTTAGATTAACAAAAAACTATTACAGGCAGCAAAATTTAAAAATAAGAAAATTGAGGCCTCTATGCCTTGACGTTGGCGACTACATGACGTAGTGTCGAGTCTTGGACGAACAACAGAGATTGACTCTCGCAAATCGCGACGCATAGTCCGCACAGACCAGATGCTGCCCACCGAATCTTCGAAAATGGCGTCGGAGCGCCTAATTAAAGGAAGTAACTGCCCCCATTCAAAGAAGGGGGGGGGGGTAATTGCCCGAAGGTGTCCGGGGATGCCTGAAGGGGCGAAGCAGACTGCAAAATGTTCGCCGCGCTCTCACACGAGTCGCAGGCGAACTAAGATCGCAATCGCACTGCGACTGCTGCCAAGGTCGATTGTGACAAGCTGTCTCTTATGGGAGGGATGAGTAGTGCGCTCTGGTGGCCAAAATGAGAACCTGCCTGGAGGGTCACAGAAACGTCCGCTGGAGTGCAGTGGGCGAACTCGCGACCAGCGCACAGAGCAAGGTTATGGATTTTTCCCGCTGCTAGGCTTCACTGAGGGCTCTGTTTGACAATGGCGAATGTCCTTGGGGAGACCATGTACCCTGAGGGGGTTCACGGGAGGTCGTTGCTCCGAGTGGAAGTTCTAGTAAAGCCACAGGTGGCTGATGAGGGGAGGGGGGTTTAAACTGGCTAAGTCGCCTGCGAAAGGCGTCATGTGGACCGTCCCTAGGCGTCGCCGAGGGCTGTAACTTAATTCAGTACGTGCTGGCAAAAGCCTTACCTATGCTTGCCTCCGAGAAATGAAAGTTGCTAGCAGTGGCAGCGTCGGACTGGCCATATAGTCGAGGTGGCACTTGCCAGCCGGGCCCCAGCCTGCGCGGGCCCCCACGGGCCTGGCTTGCGGCAACCGTAGAATAGGAAGCCCGCGCAGGCTAGGTCCCAGCTCTTGCGACCTAAATGTAATACTATATCAGATAGTTCGTTCATACAATTAGAGAGAAATGAAATAGAAAAAATAGAAAAATGGTTGAACCTGAGCAAGCCACCCCCTGAAACTAGTTTTGAATTTTTTTTCTGAACGGCAATAACTTTTGATCGAATCAACTTATTTAAACGTGTATCATTATAGTGTAATGCATTACATTTTACATTGTTTCATAGATATTAAAAAAAACGAAATTTAATTTTGCATTTTCTTAAAAACTCGATTGATTCGGTACTGCAGCATTTATAAATAACAATTAACGAACGTAACGTATTTATTCACTCTCATCTCATACTTCTGATGAAACGGAACGCATTACGCAAGTAAAGAATCTTGTGTTTGGGGAATCCCCGACGCGCGCTCCTGGCTCCGGGCACCGTATTCCATTGTTTTGTCGGTTTGTATTGCCGTTATCGCCGATACTCTAGTTAGTGCAAGTTAATAATATTACGTTTTTTTTTATTTGTTTATGGTTTTTCATGTTTGGATGTGTGATGTGTGTAGTTTGTTTTAACTCTCCTTATATTATGTTAAATACTTAATACATCAAAAAACTGAATTGTCCATTACAATGGAAAAGATAATTTGCATATTATTTTAATTGCCTTCTGAAAAAAAGTTACTTTGGAGCCTTTGTACATGTCTAATATTATATATGTATTTCTTACTAAAATTGATATACATAATGGTTTCAGTCACATTCAGCGGCATATAAACACAAATCTGGTTCCGAGAAACGGAAAAATAAAAGAAAGATCGAATTACAAACAGCTGCTTCGAATCCAAAGCAATCCAGGCTTTCCTTCACGTCTACATCTCAAGAGCTTGAAGATCCTCAAAATCGGAGCGAAACGCAACCAGGTTAATAGATTAATTTTAATACAGATGTTTTTTTCTAATTTAACAAATCTTTTCATATTTGCTAGTTTTACCCGTAGTTTCACTTTTTAATTCCTTTTTTATATTCTAAAATCTGTCCAAATTACCTGTTTTAAGCCAAAGTTACGTCTTTTTATATATTTGTTCAGTTGTATGAATTTTAAGCTACAGATAGGTTCGAAATATTTTAAATAATGCTCAATTTTTAGAAATATTAATGTATTATATACAAAAGTCCTGGCTGATTAAATCATTAATGCTCAGCCCAAACCTTCGGACCTAGATAGCTGAACTTTTGTAATGAGGCTCCATTTACTCGTATTGTTGTAGAGGAAAAAAGGCGGATTTTTATTAAATTTCCGAAACCATGCGCAAAGATTTCAATGCATTTTCGTGAATGTGTATAGCTATAAAATATGTATATACAATATTTTATTTTTATATGACCCTCATCATCATTATCATCATCATCATCATCATCAATATTTGTATCAGACGAAAAATTGGATTCAGTTTCGCATGCAAGTACTTCAGAACAGAGCATGGTAGCGGCGGCTGTACCGATACTAATCACGCAGGACACAGCATCACAAGAAACAATTGCATGCATTTCTAATCTTAAAGACACAATTACTTCAATTTCTAGCGATACCGGAGCTAGTGCAAATATCGATAGCGTTGCGCTAAAACCACTTACATTTACAGACGATGATTACAGTGAAATTCAAAAACTTTCTGAATTTGCTCCGCCAAGAAAAAATGCTACAACTGCTGAGAAATTAAGTTTCTTATCTGTTCACCCTATGCAACCTTCGGGTGATAAAAACAGTTTGCCTTTTGATGGAAATCGGGTTTACTACCGAAAGTTACCAACAGGAACTTTAATTCGACGAGAATATGTCTCTTATTCTCTTGAATTAAATAAGCTATTTTGTACTGCCTGAATGTGTTTTGCATCTGACGACAAAAAAAAAAAAGGAGGAAGAAGAAGTCCATCTATTGATGGTATTACTCCGTCCAAAAAGTATATTTATGAGCAACTCGACAAACACGAGGAAAGCCACAGTCATCAGTTAGCCGTGGTCGCCTTGCTTACAGCAAAAAAAAAGGGGGTGGGAAATGTGGAACAACATCTCACGCGAAAGAATATGCATGAGATTTCCAATATGCGTCTGGTCCTGAAAATAATAATTGATATAATACTATTTATATCTAAACAAGGCATTGCTATCGTGGAACAAGTGAGGCCTTCTAATCATTAACGGATATCGCTGACGACAACCAGAAACAGAAGCACGGAAACTTTTTAAATTTAGTTGTCTTGTTGTCGAAGTATGATCCAGTTCTTAAGGCCCACATATTCGATGCAATTACTAAAAGTAAAAAAAAGAAAAGACTCAGGAAAAGGTAAGGGTCGAGGTAAGCTTGTTACCTTTTTGTCAAAAACACTATAAATTAATTAATAAATATATGTGCACGTCAAGTTAAAAAAGAAATCGTTATAGAAATCCAGGTGGCGAAATCTTTTAGCCTCAATGTGGATTCTTGTCAGGATGTTGGCGTTGTTGACCAGGCTGCAATTTGCGTACGCTATGTTAAGAATGGGATCTCACAAGAACGGATGCTCAGCATGGTCCCTGTCCGGAAATCAACAAGAGAAAATTACAGAGCTCTTGTAAGCAATGAAGTAGTCCAGTTAGGCTTAGATTTACAAGAACTTATTAGCGTGTCATTTGATGGCGCCGGAAATATGGCAGGCAGGTATAATGGTTTTCAAGCAAAACTGAAGGAAGAAGTGCCAAAATTAAATTTCACGCATTGTTATTCATATGTTTTAAACATAGTGCTAGTAGGCGCGACGTCAAGCTGTACTGAAGCAAAGAATTTATTTAGGATCTTGGAGTCTACCAGTGTATTCATTCATGAATCATTTAAGCTCACATCTCTATGGGTGGACAAAATTTCAGAATTAACAGCTGGACAAGACAAATTGAGACGATTACAGAATATTGTAAAAACGAGATGGTGGCTAAAGACAAAGCCTTGACCACTATTATGGAGAAAACTCGATATGTCGCATTAATAAACACTTTAAGTGTGTCATATCTTCGAGCACGGAGTTCGAGCCAAAGGTTTCGTTCCAAGCAAAGACATTGATGGATTCCTTTTTGAAATTTGAAACTATCCTGACAGCCTTCACATTCAAGAAAATGTTTGACCTATCAATCCCAGTAAGCTATTATCTCCGAATCCCTATATTGGATCTTCTTAAAGCTTGGGGATTCAGCAAATGTTTAGATATGAATTTACGAAGATATTTAGATACTTTTGATGATGTTTTCAAAGTTACAAGTTTATTTGCATCCGATGTTCAAGACTTAATGTACGCCGAAAACATTGATCTCGACATACAAACCACGTTGCCGTTACGAAGAATTTCTAAAAAAAAAAAACGAAGAAACATTATGAGTTATGCCAAGATGAAGCAACATTATTGGCTACAGACCCAAAGAGATTCTATTCTATTTCTGTCTACAAAGTCATTATTAATACAGCTTTGGTTAAAATAAACGAAAAATTCATCTGCAACGAAGATTTAATGAAAGATGTCGTTTGTTTGGACCCGAAAAACTTCAATAAAATCAACGAAAATGGGATTCATAATGATGCACTAAGTCTCTCGCATCAATTGCAAATGTCGATCGAGAGTTGCTGTCAAAAGAACTGAAATTTTTGCAAATAATATTAATGAACTGTCTAAAACTCTTTGGGATGAGCACATTTCACCTAGGCAACATAAGCAAGACTCAGATTCACAAAGTGAAGAAGAAGACGACGAAGATGTCTTAGACTTAGACCAAACAGCAAAGGATGCCATGTGTTTTTCCAGAAGTGGTTTTGACGTCTTTCAAAGTTGCGTACCATGTGCTGACGCCAACGTCAGTGCTCCCTCTGAGAGCACAGGCCGTTATGTGTCCTCAACACCTGATCAGTGCCGCGCCTCGAACGCGCCCGTGCGTGCAACATAGCGCAGTGCCCCGAACGGCGTGACGTCAGTCACGGCCCCCTACGTGCGCAAAGCGCCCGGCCGGGTGTGGCACTGCGCAACTAAATAATTTGTTCATGCATTTGTTAAGACAAACAAAAACTAATACTTGTAAAATAACTAATAATTAATGTTAATTTAATAATCATTTTGTAAACTAGGATCATTCACAAAACTGGCCAAAATCATCTTCCCGCGCTCCGCAGTTTCCCGCGGAATTTTCCCCCTCCCTGGCCCCGGCGGCCAGGGAGGTTAGTCAGTCGCCATCCAGCACTCGCCAGGGCCGGCAGCCCACGCACGGGGAGCTCTCAACTTTCGCGCCAACTCCACCAGTCACTACAATAGGTAAATATAGTCAAACCGTTTAATTCAGCTCCCCGGTCGGCCCGAATCGGCCGTTCGAGATTTCGCACAGTCCTTTAATATAGTGTGTAGCCCGATACCGGGCTTTTCGTGTGCTACGTAATCAATTAGGTGACCCCTCGTGGCACCTGCGCCTCATGCTAGTGAAATCCCACCTCGGGAAATAGTTCTTCGCCCACGCGGGGCGGCACTGCGCCAAACGCGAACCTAAGTGTTAAGACGAGTCATTAACTGGGACGTGCCACTGTCGCGAGTGCGATATCCTGCCGGATTCCGCCGCGTCCGTACCCAGCGTAACGTGGCCCCAGCCACCACACGGAGTAGCCGCCATTGTATAACCACCTGTGTGGGACACCCGGACCTGGTCCGAACCCGGGACTAACCACAGTGACTGTAGTGTAGTGTTTTGTATTAAGTAATTTTGTATGGTCAGTCGCCCACGCATTTCACGTTGCGTTCCGCAGACTTTCACGTAGGTAGGAACAGACTTACCGTTCGCCCGAGCATCCCACTCACAACTCGCCGGGAACAACCCCTATCAACGTACTTGCCACCGGGTTACCGTGTGGCCGTAACAAGTCCGCCAATAGAGGGTGGCGTGCGTGGAGCTTAGGTCGACGATGAAGCGGCCAGTTACGTGAGCGTGTAACGTGTAAAGTGTGTGACGGAATAAACCAGCTAAAAGTACGTGTGTGTTTTTATTAATAAGGCGTCCTGGGAGGCCATAACAACCTGGGGAGTCCTTTGTCGACTCGTCCCTGCCTGCAGCCACGAGGCCAGGAACCCCGCCCTTGAGATCAAAATTAATCAAAACATTTCTAATTCACGTAAAATTCAGATCAGGCAACGGGGACGGCGTCAAAATGGCGCCCAACGTGGGGCTATAACATCACCAAACTCTTTCGACAAACAAGCCAAGAAAACAAAACGGAAAAATTAGCAGACAAAGGGCTCGTGTAGGGATAGGGCAACAGCGCGCAGCGTGGCAACACCGCGCGACGGAGCGGCACCGCGCCGGCCGGACAACCCCCCTCCTGCGCTACCCACCCCGCGCAACACCTCTCCCCTCCTACGCCCGGTACCACCCCTCAACCCGCACGTCACTCCGCTCACCACCCCTCCCCACCACGCACCACCCTTAGGCCAGCTGTGAGGGGTGACGTCACACGGCTGCGCCACCACGGAGTCGGGACAGCGACGTCACGACCCGCCGCCCGGGCCGTCCTGCCGCGGCGCGATGCAGACTGACGTCACGATCGACATGGGGGAGTGGTGGAATACGGACTTCTTGACAGGCGGGGCGGAAGGAACCATGAGGACAGAAGCGCAGACCACACGGGAAGGCGGCACGCGGGAAGCAATGGCCTAGATCAAAAGGGAGGTCAGGGTCGTGTCGGCGCGACGCTACCACGCCGTGGGGTGCCACCGCCAGCTCGAAGAGATAGCCTACTGCCACCAGTGCGGCACCACTAGACACTGCACGTGCACGGAAGCTAGGGAATTCCTGAAGTTTCGCGATGGCCTATTCATGTGCACGACTTGCGAGGTCAAAGTGAACTCGCCTGCACCCGCGACCGTCGTGAGCGAAACCCGACGGGACAACATCCGGGTCAAACTGCCAGAATTCTCTGGGCACCCATACGAAGACCCGGAGAAATTCACACGGGCGTGCCAGGACCGCCTGGCCAGGTACGGCGTACCTAAGGAAGAGTGGACGGAACGCGTCACGGAGCAGCTTAGGGGGCCAGCAATGGACTGGTGGTCCATGACGGGCGAATACGGCGTGGAACGGGAGGACTTTGCGCCACGCCTGGAAGCTCGGTTCAATGCCGCCCGCGCATGCGCCCAGTGCCAGCGCGCCCTGTTCTGCGAACCACAAAGAGCAGACGAGGACGTGGAGACCTTCATCCGGTCCAAGGTGAGGCTACACCGACGTCTAGACGCCGGCGGGCCGGTCAACACGGCGCTTGACGTGACAGTAGAGCTAATGAAGAGGGAGCTGCGCCTGCACCTGCGGGGGGCCGTGGACAGTGAGCTCGAGGACTTCGTCCAACTGGCGAAAGAAATCGAGCAGGACCTACGCCTGTCACCGCGCCCGCGGGACACCGCAGCCCGCCGCCAAGGGGCATCCCCATCATCCACGACGGCCCCAGAGGATGCGTGGGCGGTAGTACCGTACGTGAACCTCCATTCCCCTTCCGGCACCATCCGCCGGGGGGGCGAGGTCAGGGAGAGAAGGGCCACAACGCAACCCGCCGTGCCCTCGGCCAACACCACCACACCGCGGGCCGCGCGCGCTAACCCGCGGGCCGATGGACAGCGAGACCGGCCCCCACGGTGCCATTACTGCAGGGAGGAGGCCTACCACTGGCACGAGGTGTGCCCCACCCAGGCCGCGATATGGCAGGACCTCCGGCCTGGCGCAACGCAGTCGGGAAACGCTCGCTAGGGAACAGGATACCGGCGGGCTACTGTTCCTGGATCACGGCCAGCGAATCAACCACGAGGCCAGTCCGCACAGCAACATCGCTGCCCGTCAGACCGGGCGGTGGTGTCCCCCAGCACCCGTCAACGTCCCGCACCGGGTCGTCGGCGAGCGGCGCCGCGTCACTGGCGCCCCCGACGTACCCGGCACCACCTGTGGGACCTGACCGGGCACCATCGCCGCCCGTCAGACCAGGCGGTGGTGTCCCCCAGCACCCGTCAACGTCCCGCACCAGGTCGTCGGCAAGCGGAGCCGCGTCACTGGCGCCCCCGACGTACCCGGCACCACCTGCGGGACCTGACCGGGCACCATCGCCGCCCGTCAGACCAGGCGGTGGTTTCCCCCAGCACCCGTCAACGTCCTGCACCAGGTCGTCCACGAGCGACGCCGCGTCACTGGCGCCCCCGACGTACCCGGCACAACCTGCAGGACCTGAACGGGCACCACCGCTGTGGCTGGGGCGAGCGGGAAACACCACGGACAAGCTGATGCGGGTGCCCGTCCTGCTGAATGGCCAGCCTGTCCACGCCCTGGTGGACACCGCGGCGAGCCACACCTACGTCGTGGCCCACTTGGTGCCCGAGGCGGACCTGGAGCAGCAGGAGGGAGGCGTCCAGCTGGCCACCTGGGGAGCTAGCGCGCTCATGACGGGGCGCGCCCAGGTAAGGATCGCCGTCAGGGATATGTGCAGTCGGACAACAGCCCTGGTGGTGCCGGAGCTGAGGGACGACCTGATCCTGGGACTACCGTGGCTCGTACAGGAGGACGCCGCCATCGACGTAGGTGAGGGTAGAATTCACGTCGGGCGTCAGGGAAGGAGGACACTGTACAGTGTAAACCAGAGGGGGACAGTCCCGCCAACCCCCGCCATCACCCTAGCGGACCTGCAGAATGAGGTGCCCCCTGAGTACAGGAACATGATCAACGAGGTACTGGCCCAACAAGCGCAGGTGTTCGCCGCTGCGGACATGCTGCGGCGGACCACAGTCACCCAACACACCATCCCGACACGACCCCACGAGCCCCGCTTTGTCAAGCCCTTCGGTTTCGGACCAAGGGAGCGAGAGGCGATTCAAACCCAGATCGCGGAGATGTTGCAGGATGGGGTAATCGAACCAAGTGATTCGCCGTACAATTGCTTGGTAGTGATGGCCAAGAAGAAGGACGGCTCACTCCGGTTCTGCGTAAACTTCAAGCCCATTAACGCAGTCACCATCCTCACCCCTCCACCGATCATCAACATCACGGATGCCCTAGCCGGGTTGGGGGAAGCAGGAATATTCACCTCACTGGACCTCAAGTCAGGGTACTGGCAGGTACCTGTCTGCCCTGAGGACCGGCCGAAGACGGCCTTCACCGCGCCCGACGGCCGCAGGTTCCAGTTTTGCGCCATGCCGTTCGGGCTGATGGATGCCCCCGCGACCTTTCAGACCATGATTGTACGCTCCCTGGACGCGTTCGTGGGCAAGTTTGCCGCGGCATACCAGGATGACGTCATCATCTGGTCGCGAACGTGGGAGGACCATGCGCACCACCTCGCCATGGTCCTCGAATGGCTGGCCCGCCACGGCCTGACCTGCGCGCCCCGCAAGTGCCATGTCGGCGCGGTGGAGCTAGCCTACCTGGGACACATGGTAAGCGCGGACGGGTGCCGGCCCCTGCCGGCCCAGCTCGATCTGATTGAGTCCAAGCCTCCCCCACGTACCCGGAAGCAGTTTCAACAGCTGGTGGGGCTGCTCAACTGGCTCAGGAGCTTCATACCCGATTTCGCCATCGTCACTGCCCCCCTGACCGACCTTCTGTCGCCAAAGTACCGGTTCCGGTGGACCCCGGAGGTCGACCACGCCCTGAACGCCGTCAAACGCCTGTTTCGGGAATGTCACACCCTTGCTCGTCTACAACCCGCAGAGCACATCTACATGCAGACCGACGCCCGCCAGGAGGGCATGGGCGCGGTCCTGTATCAACTGGGTCCCGACAGGGAGCGGCGCGTCGTAGAATACGCCAGTTCCAAGTTTGGGCCGGCGGCGCACCGCTACCACGTGAACGAGCAGGAGTGTCTGGCGGTCGTGTAGGCCGTGGGATGCTACCGGCACCACCTCGAGGGTCGGCCCTTTACACTCCGGACTGACAGCCAGTGCCTGAAGTGGCTGGATTCGGTACAGGGGCGGAAATCCAAGTTCACCCGGTGGGCGCTCACCTTACAGACCTTTTACTTCCACGTAGAGGACGTGCCGGGTCGGGAGAATCAACTGGCCGACGAGTTGTCACGCCACCCTGACCCGGGCACAGAGTTCGAGGACGAGGGGACGTGGGATGAGTTGTTGCCGCCACCAGGAACTTCCCATGACCAGCCCGAGGGGGAGGAAACAGCCACCCTGTACGCCACCCAAAACCCCGCAACCCCGGAAACACCCCGGGCCTACAATCTGGTCAGCCTCGTCCAGGTCGTGCGTCACGCACAACAGACGGACGCGACGGCGCTCGCCGATGTGGCCGCGTGCGCGGCCGGGCACCGCTCCTTCCAGTGGTGTCTGGACGGCGAGCTACAGACACGCGCCCCCGGCGATATGGAGAGCTGGCGCACATACGTGCCCGCCGCCGCCCGTCTGGCGGTAATGCACTTCTATCACGACCACGACTTGGCGGGGCATCCAGGGGCGGAACAAACACAGGAGGTGCTGCGGCACACCTTTCACTGGCCCGGGGTAGCGCGGGACGTACGAGAGTACGTCAGAGGCTGTCAGATGTGCCAACAATGCAAGGCCCGGAGGGCCGACGGGGTCGAACAGCAACAGCCCCGCAGGCTGCAGGCACCCTTCCACACTCTGGCGTTAGACGTCATGGGCCCGTACCCGAGGACACCCAGGGGGAAACGCTTCCTCGTGGTCGTCACCGACCTCTTCACGCGATGGGTGGAGGCGTTTCCGGTGTCTAACGTCCGGGCTCGGACGATCACCAACCTGTTGGAGGGAGAGGTCTACTCCCGTTACAGTTTCCCGAAGGTCCTCCTGACGGACAATGGAAGTCAGTTCATGGGCAAACAATGGCGGGCGGACTGTCGTCGTTGGGGCATCGCCCACCACACGACACCCACGTACCATCCCCACGCCAACCCTACAGAGAGGAGGAATCAGGACATCAAGGCCCAGCTCCGGCTACGCCTGGGGGATGACGACACAAAATGGGACGTTCACTTACCAAAGATTTTGTATTGCCTGAGGCGGCGCGTCAACGCCGTTACCGGCCACTCTCCCGCGGAGCTCGTGCAGGGGCAAAACCTGGCACTCCCGGGGGAGTGCCGAGTAGCCAACACAGCCACCGAGGACTGGTGGGGAGAGGAGTTGCGGCCCCAGATCGAGGCCATGCGAGAGCAGGCGAGGGAGAGACAGGCCCAGTTCCTCGCCCACAAAACGCCCACCACCACACACGCCCCTGTCCCCCTCACACCCGGACAGTGGGTCTACGTCCGCCAACACCACCTCTCGGCGGGGGCAAAGAACTTCTGCGCCAGGCTGGCCCCGAAGTGGTCCCCGCCACGGCAGATACTGTGGAAGAAGGGGCCGTCCACCTACGCCGTGCGCACCCCGAGCGGACGCCCGGCCAAGATACACCGGGACGATTTAAGACTAGTAACTACCCTCCCAGACGCACCAAACCCCTACGACCCCGGACTCAGTGGGGACACGACCCGGGGCGCGGGACACGCGTCGCGAGGTGACGAAGCAACACCAGGACCGGGGCCAACCCCCGACACACCGATCGGCGGGACAAGGGAAAGACGCGCGAGGGGCTCCTATTCTCCTGAACCCACTGACGTCAACCTCCCGACGAGTCCAGGCACCGCCCCCACTGACGACCAACCTGACGAGGCAGGGGCAACGACGCCCTCCTGTAACCCTCCCGCTACTAGCCCTACCGACACGGGCGAGACCACACCCATCGTTAGCCACCCGGACGACGAGACCTACGTGCCGGAAGCGGACGAGGAGGACGAGCCGTGGTGGCCACTAGACCTGAATCTGAGCACGTCAACGTTCCGAGTAGTCATGGAGGAACCGGCGGCCGAATAAGAGGATGAGGAGATAGCGGATAGGAGGTATCCACGCCGGAGGCGGCGTCTGGTACGACCCACATGCTGTACGGGAGAGCCGTTGGCAAGGGGGAGAAGAGACGGGGCAGCTGGCCCGCAAGCTAGGGCAGTCAGGAGCACGGGGAACCTAGACGAGCAGGCCGACACAGGGACGGTCCGGCCCCAGAGGGACCGGCGGGCCCCTTCGCACCTGGGTGACTACATCACCAGCAACCAGGCCAACAGGGAGGCAAATAGCAACCGAGAGGCCGGGGCCCCCACTTGTGCCCACCTGCCCGAAACTGAGCCCCCAGGTCCCCACGGCCGTCTAGGCCGCACTCGCCATGCCCCAACCCACCTCCGGGACTACTTTCTGGGGACAATCACGTCACTCACCGGGGGCACACAGCCAGGAGCTCCCAACATCCACAAGGGGGGAGAACCGCCCTAGGGACCCCACACCGCCGGGACACGGTACAGCCCACCACAAGGGGGGCCCCTATTCACCTGGAGGGACCACACCTCACCCCAGTACACTACTCACAGCTTAACCAGACCTGTGTGCAAACCAGTGCAACGTCAGAGTGCTGCGATCCACCGTGTGTAGAGGTTTTGAGGCACAAAACGGCCTCGTCGAGGGGGGGGCATTTGACGCCGCCGTCAGTGCTCCCTCTGAGAGCACAGGCCATTATGTGTCCTCAACACCTGATCAGTGCCGCGCCTCGAACGCGCCCGTGCGTGCAACATAGCGCAGTGCCCCGAACGGCGTGACGTCAGTCACGGCCCCCTACGTGCGCAAAGCGCCCGGCCGGGTGTGGCACTGCGCAACTAAATAATTTGTTCATGCATTTGTTAAGACAAACAAAAACTAATACTTGTAAAATAACTAATAATTAATGTTAAATTAATAATCATTTTGTAAACTGGGATCATTCACAAAACTGGTCGAAATCATCTTCCCGCGCTCCGCAGTTTCCCGCGGAATTTTCCTCCTCCCTTGCCCCGCCGGCCAGGGAAGTTAGTCAGTCGCCATCCAGCACTCGCCAGGGCCGGCAGCCCACGCACGGGGAGCTCTCAACTTTCGCGCCAACTCCACCAGTCACTACAATAGGTAAATATAGTCAAACCGTTTAATTCAGCTCCCCGGTCGGCCCGAATCGGCCGTTCGAGATTTCGCACGGTCCTTTAATATAGTGTGTAGCCCGATACCGGGCTTTTCGTGTGCTACATAATCAATTAGGTGACCCCTCGTGGCACCTGTGCCTCACGCTAGTGAAATCCCACCTCGGGAAATAGTTCTTCGCCCATGCGGGGCGGCACTGCGCCAAACGCAAACCTAAGTGTTAAGACGAGTCATTAACTGGGACGTGCCACGGTCGCGAGTGCGATATCCTGCCGGATTCCGCCGCGTCCGTACCCAGCGTAATGTGGCCCCAGCCACCACGCGGAGTAGCCGCCATTGTATAACCACCTGTGTGGGACACCCGGACCTGGTCCGAACCCGGGACTAACCACAGTGACTGTAGTGTAGTGTTTTGTATTAAGTAATTTTGTATGGCCAGTCGCCCACGCATTTCACGTTGCGTTCCGCAGACTTTCACGTAGGTAGGAACAGACTTACCGTTCGCCCGAGCATCCCACTCACAACTCGCCGGGAACAACCCCTATCAACGTACTTGCCACCGGGTTACCGTGTGGCCGTAACAAGTCCGCCAATAGAGGGTGGCGTGCGTGGAGCTTAGGTCGACGATGAAGCGGCCAGTTACGTGAGCGTGTAACGTGTAAAGTGTGCGACGGAATAAACCAGCTAAAAGTACGTGTGTGTTTTTATTAATAAGGCGTCCTGGAAGGCCATAACAGCCTGGGGAGTCCTTTGTCGATGCGTCCCTGCCTGCAGCCACGAGGCCAGGAACCCTGCCCTTGAGATCAAAATTAATCAAAACATTTCTAATTCACGTAAAATTCAGATCAGGCAACGGGGACGGCGTCAGTGCATGTAAACTGTTATCACAGTATAACATGCATATCAGCACGTACACCACCTCATATGTTGCATATTGTGTAATTCTCACTATTTCATTCACGCAAGTGACTTGTGAGGGACGATTTTCAGCGTTGAAGCTCATTAAAACGAGACTTCGCTCTCTACTGGGGCAAGAACTGTTGGATTAGTTGATTATATTAAACACAGAATCGGATCTAATCAAGCATGACGAGAACAGCAGCTTTTACAATCGAGTCATTAACTGCTTAGCTGAAAGTTCTCTTTAAAAAAAAGTTGATTGGCTAGCTTTATTTATTATTTGTTATACTTATTATTTTCTTTTCTTTATTTATTGAGATATCCAACAGCTTATAATTAATATACATGTTTGAATTGTGTTATACATAATACAAAAGCCAATAATAGGACATCATTGCCAAAGTAGCCAAGCACTCAATGGTTGCTATTTTATGTAAGTGTAATTTAAATCAAAAACAATATTTAAATGTATGTAGTAGGTAATGTACATGTGTATTAAATACTAGGAAAATAAAATAACCTACTGCCCATTGATGTTAGAGGAGGGACTATATAATTAATATCAGTCTCTTGTGTCGAGCAATTTTCAAAGAACGCCTTTCTTAAATGTGTGTTTAATATAATTAATAATTATTGGAATATCTATCAGGTTACTATACTTTGACCTTGAACTGAGCTCGAGTTATAAGAAACTCGCCTATTAAGGGAGGTCCTTTTATACTGGTAGTGGGTAATTTGATGTGCTATTGTCCGTACCTAATAATTTATTACATCGTTGATAATTAAATTTTATATTTTGTTTATCTCAATTTGTGTGTCTCAGTATTTTCCGATAGTATCCCATCTACCATTATCTAGTCTCGGGCCCCGGGCTTGTGGTCAGCCACCCGGGCCCTTCCGGCCCAGTCCGACCCTGAGCAGTGGGCTTGGGGTAGCGTTCGTTAGCACGAAAAGTCATACTGTTACAGGAAGAAAACGTGATTCAAACCGCGGTTGAGATGCTGCAATCACAAATCGTCAGCAAACATTATTTAATTGAAGCCTGCGAACAAGCGCAGGTGGACTGGGTTGCACAAGATTACGTCGGAGTGTACAGTACTGGAAACAAAATTAAAGAAATAAAAAAATGCAAATCTATTATTTGGTTTCCTTCTTTAAAAATTAAAAATTAAATTAAAAATCGTACATTTGTGCCTGAAAGTAGCACTGAAACTGCACAATGTATTTACATGCAATTTAAATAGTGTGCGTGTTTATTTTTGCTCTTCAGTGAAATTGCAATATAGTGTAAACAAACATAGCCAACAATGTGAATAGCAAGGTACTATTCAGTCAGACGCTGACAAAAATAGTACCCATTGCACTAACGTTGTGGCATTGTAACAAACTCATGAAAGATTTTAAAATATACCTGACTCATTTGTGCAATCAAAAAGCAGAGTACATATTTACTTCTGAATGTGCAATTTTGAAATGTGCAGAGTGGTCAACTTTAAATATATTTTACAAACTTTTTCTCTTTGTATTAAAATGTTTATAATATAGGTACAGTCAATAAAAAAAGGCTGGATTCATCTAACAAGAACTTTCGTTTTCGTTTCACTTTCGCGAAACTTCATAAATTTTCTTTCGCTTTCGTTTCGTGGGGGAAAGGTTACAATCGCACAATCCTAGAAATATATAAGTTTTAAATAGATGCAAATAAAATTAATCCTTTACTATAACCAACCTAGTAAAATCTTTTTAAACTGATAATTGTATTAGCATTAAGTTAACTGGTATTTATTTTAGGTATGATTATTTTTTAGGTGGTAACTATCATGGAATACCATCATAAATCTGGGCACAGAAAAGAAAAGAAAATGCTGCTCTCGGGACAAGATTTTTAGTCGTGGCCAGAGATATATTACAGGCTATGTAGTTACAGCTAAATCGGAAGACAACAGATCAGACGTGGAAAAAGTTAATGATAGAAGCAATCAAACTGATGATATTACTCATGGGTTAGATGACAATGTCATGACATGCAGTGTTATCGCCAATGTACGCTCTGATAAAACTGAAAATGCTCTTAGTAGTGTCACAGAGAGTTCACGTGACGACCTTGCAACAAGTGCTAACACAAATGGTGGTAACTTGGATAACGAAGTACCCTGCAGTTCTCATAATTTGATGCAAAGAGCAGCACCGCAGGAGAATTTTGCAGATGGCCACATCTTGATAGATTCAATTGGTAACTCATCTTCAAATCAAACAAACAAAGAAGACCCAATCCGTGGGGGAAAACTGCTGGATTTTGATATTGGTCTGCTTAAGACAAACCCCTCTTCAAATTATTTTGCAGATGCTGTTCGGCGAGGGCCAAAAGCAAACCCTAAGACACTGCCTACTGATGCAGGAGACCATGAATTCCCTGTCAATATTCTGTACCGCAAATTGAAAAATGGAGAAGTTTTGCCACGTGACTGGCTTGTATGGAGTGATGCCAAACAAGCTTTATTCAGTTTTCCTTGCAGTTTGTTTAGTAAGTTGCCACCATCAAGTCGTTCTGTTCTGTCGACTTCCATTGGTTGGGGACCCTGCAAAAACTGGAAGAGGCTTTATGACAAACTTCCAAAGCAAGAAAGCAGCATCAATCACAAAAGCTGCTATGTAGAATGGTGCAGTTTGGAAATAAAGCTGGGTAAAGAAGTTACTGTTAACAAATTACTACTGCGCAATATTCAGTCTCAAGTTGAAGTTTGGAAACAATTACTCTGTAGGTTTCTCGATGTTATCATATTCCTTGGAGAACGTGGCTTGGCTTTTCATGGGGAAAGTAATTTAATTGGCGATCCCAAAAATTGAAACTTTTTGGGAATATTAAAGTTGATAAGACACTATGATCCATTACTTGCAAAACACTTAATAAAAGTAAAGGAATCTCAAATGGAACATAGACGACTTCAGGTGCATTATTTGTCAGTAGAAATTCAAAATGAATTCATTGAGTGCTGCGCTAACCATGTAATAGGCTGTATTTTAAAACAGAGAGAAACTGCGAAGTACTATTCTATCATAGTCGATGCAACACCTGATTCAGCTCACATAGAACAAACAGTCTTCATAATACGTTATGTCTACTTGTGTGATGAGAGTAACAAGTATGTCATCTACGAGAGATTTTTAGATTTCGTCAATTGCAACCAAAAGACTGGTGCTCCATTGCAGATCTAATAATTCAGACATTAGCTCATCATCGTATACCCATTGGTGATTGTCGTGGTCAAGGATACGATAATGGCAGCAACATGAGTGGCATGTACAAGGGTGCTCAAGCTCACATTAAGAAGGAAAATCCACTTGCCATCTTCTCACCTTGTGCATGCCATAGCTTGAATTTGTGTGGAGTACATGCAGTACATAAAATTTCTCGAGGTGTTACAGATGTTGTTCACTGTTTTTTCTGCAAGCCCTCAGAGATGGCAAATACTGAAGGAAAATACTAGCTACTCTCTGCATAGCAAGTCTACTACTTGCTGGTCTGCAAGAGTTGAATGTGTTAAGCCTTTTGCATCACACTTACCAGGAATCAAGAAGGCAATTGATCAAACTCTTGACTTGAACCTTACTGTGGAAGTTCGAGCTGATTTAAATGGTATCCAGAGCTACCTGGAAAATTTTGAGTGCATTTTAATGGGTTCAATTTGTTTTAAAGTCCTACCTTATATAAATTACACCAGTTTGGTTTTGCAAGCAAGAGATGTTACACTGGATGTAGAAGTAAAAAAATATTAATAAGCATTTGATTGAAAACATTACGGTCATAAGAAATAGCTGGGATTCGATTTGGGCTGAATGTAAATGTGTTGCAGAATGTCTAAATATATTACCAGAGTTATCAAAGGAGCAATCAAAAAGAAAATGGTGCAGGAAACTGTTTGCACGTGAGAGTCTTTCTGAAGATGCTTTCGAACAAGCAAACCCAGAAGAACATTTTCACTGGCAAGTATTTAATGTACTGTTGGATGCTGTTATTGGAAATTTGACGAAGCGTTTCTGAAGCAGCTAAAGACTTGTGTAACATTTTCAGCATCTTGTGGAAATATCCTGAGATAGAACAGGATCAAGTTTGTGAATGTGGAAGGCAAATTTATGAGAAATATAGTGTGGACATAAGTGAGGAAATATGTGAGGAACTGTTACAACTCAAAGTAATTCATCTTCCCAATCTATGACAGAAAATTATTCCACCTATTGATTTGCTGAATGAACTGCATTAAATGAAACTGGACAGTTTATTTCCTAACATTATTATTGTTGCTGTGCGATTATTTTCACATTTCCAGTGACTGTAGCACAAGGTGAACGATCTTTCAGTACTCTGTCTAGGATCAAGAATGTACTGTGATCTACTATGTGCAAGGACCGTCTGATCAACCTAGGAACATTAGCAGTGGAAGGCAGACTTGCGAAAAAATTAGACTTTAATCAGGTCATTGAGATATTTGCTAATCGCAAAGCTCGCAAAGCCTCATTAAATAAGGAACTCTGTGTTCAGGCAGTGATAAGAGTGCTGTACTTGTGCTGTGTACTTTCATGTAGGTCCTATGTAAATTTTTAATGTTAAATTTACAACATCTGTAATCTGTGGCCCAGTATAATTTTTACCTCATATTTTTTTAAGTAATTGAATTACGGTATGTGGAATTTGCAATACATGTGATCAGACTGTGGCTTTCATTTAAATTATTGTTAAATTTGTAACATCTCTTATCTTTCTGTGGACTAGTTTTCGAGTATAATTTACTGTACTCCAACTTTTATGTAATTTAACTAGGTATGTGGAATTCGTGGTGTTTCTTATGCTTATCTCATTGTGTTCGACTTTAATTTGTATGCAATTTTTCATGTAAATTATTTATGTAGAATTAGGGCCGGTTTTATGACCCCCGGCTAAATCTTCAGGTTAGCTAGCCCTCCGGTTAGGCTAGCACCCGATTAACGAACGAGGGGTGTATTATGACCCATACTTAGCCTGCGGTTGGCTAACTGGAACCTGATGAAGCATGCGGTGTAATAATGGGTGTGTTGGTAATGAAATAAACCAGAATTTGGTAACTTTTGTTGCAAGACAGTTTTTTTTTCTGGTATAATGTTAGTCAGCTGTTTGTTTGTATTGTGAATCGTAATGTTTACAGCTGCAGAAAAGAAATATGACGCGAACTTTATCTTGTAACATATATATAATTAAATTAAACAAAACCTACTTCCACGTTAAACTTGCTTTGAATTAAACCATAAAATTACAATTTAAGATACAAAACCATGTGTTTTCATCTTTATTCTTGTATTTAAACTCATGATTTTGTTAGGTTATATATTAAGCCAAAACTAACGAAGTAATTCTATACAAACAAATAAATAGGGATAAGACATTTTTGCTAGAGAACACTTATTTCTGTCATAAATTTCTTTCATAATCAAATAATATAGACCCTGTTTCGGGAAAATACTTGTCGATATTCATTTCATTGGTTTAGGTTTCATTTTTGTACTAAAAGTTTCGTATCACGTATCCAAATTAATCCAATCCTGATGGAATTAGTTTGTGGTATAGGATGCTTGCTGTTTTAATTTAGTAGGTCGAGAGATCCTAGACATATTCACTGGTGAAATAATTATGATTGTAATATGTATACGAAAGAAATACATTTTTACAAGACCTGACATAATTTGTTTTCATCGTGATATGTTAGGTATTTTGTGTTATGTGCAGGATATTTCAACATTCTAAATTAAAACAGCAAGTATAATGTAAAACAAGACCAACTTATAAAGGGTCATGCCGATAGGATCAAGGGATAAACTTGGATACGGGAAACAGAATAATTCCAGTGCTGTTTTCGTTTTGCACTTGCGTGGCAGGTAGATAATAAGTACCTAAAGGTTTGTAAGATAGGGAAGGGATAATTTGGTAACATTTTTTTTCACATTCAATTGTATTAATTGAATTAGAACCACGTCTGAAGTCGTATGAAGTGCATTTCATTCCCGGCATATGTCCACTGTATTACGAATAAAAATTCACAGATACAACTTCCACGAAAACACGTATTTTATGGGTAATAATAACCTTCGTTTTGCAATTTTAAAATGCACTAATTTACACATATTCTTAAGCAGGAACATTTAAGTTTATATACATTGCATACGTTTATGTACTTGGTGATGAATTAAAGTCAAATAATAATATACGACTCGACAAGAATCGAACAACGTGACTACACTTTCATGTAATTTTTAATAAAACTTTGACGAATACAACGAAGCATTTTATATTTAGTATTAAATTATTCCATCACATCCTGCAAATATTCAATAGAATTCCTCAAATAGTCATCATCACTATCAACAACTAACCTCGCCTGATACATCGCCATTTTATTTTCTGTTGCTTAGCCTCCGGTTAAGCAGCTAGCGGACGGTTCATCCACTCGCTAGTTTAGCCGGAACTTTAACTGGAAGGTAGACGTTAACTGGGAGATATAAAACCGAAATAAGAGCTAGCCTGCAGTTAAATTTTAGCTGGAGGTTTAGCCAGGGGTCATAAAACCGGCCCTTTGTGACTTCCTTGTTCAGACTTTGACAGAGTTTATTTTGTACCCCATGTTTTTATTAAAATTATTAATGTTAGTTTGAAGTAATTTACTGACTTTTAATAACATAATTACATGCCATTTCTTATTTTACATGTTGTATTTTAATAAGAGAATAAAAAATTTTCCTTTCACTGTTGATGACATTAGGTATTTTTAACAGTGATGTGAGGGGGCCCCACTGTTAGTATCCCCTGGGCCCCGGCCTGCTCTCGACGGCCCTGTTTATGTTACATCTATATATTTTCCTAATCTCTGGTTACTATATATCTGTCCTATATTAGTCTGTCGTCGTCTGGGCTGACTCTTGATAAGGAAATTGAATTATTTTCCCAGTGAGATCTCAAGGAGCGTTCCTGGCGATGTGGCTGTATACAGCAATTGAATGAAAACAGGACAGAATGCAAAATGGTGTGAATTTATTACATAATGGTCACTCGTTCATGGTGCTACCACAGCACACAGCCCATTGAATTTCGGTGCTGGAGCATGGCCATGCGTACTGGTGGAACCAGAAAATTATGGTTACGACTGCAACTAATTTGCAGGTTTTAATGTCTGGTGGCAAAGTGGGATTAATGTCCATGGATGGTAATGCACAGTTACAGACTTAGTAATTCTCAGAAGTTCGTGATGTGGCACATAACAAACTCTAATAATTAACATTAGAAGAAACACTAGCATTATATATATCCTGATTTAAACACTTGCGCGAAAGCTAAGTGTTTAGCGCATCTCGCGAATAGTAGAGTTTAGTTCAATTACGTTAAAAGTTCTTAAGCATGGGCGAAGTCTCTCCGTACACATTTCTCATTTGTGAAGATATAGACTACAGCAAAGTCCCATGGAAGTGAATTTAAGATGTAGGAAATTTCAGTTAAGCATTTGCACATTTCGTCCATAGACAGCCCAGTGTGAGCGACGAGGAAACATTCACAAGAACGACCTTACTCATGAGGATAGGGTGCACATGTGGCCCATTAACTACAAATAAAATGCGAAACATGCAATGCGCGGTTGCAAAAGTTACATTTAAGTGAAGTGGTTAGCCCTTTAAAACTACACCGTAGTTGAGACCGGCCACGAGGCCAATGGAAAGGATTAGAAAAACATACATTATGGCGGTTACAATCGGAGAGAACAAAGCGTTGATGACCACGTGGTGCATCTGACCCTTGGGCTGGCTAAGCTTGGTGCGCCTCCTGCAGTTCTCCGCCGCCTAAGGCCGCGTTTCCCGCGCGAAGTACACAGATTGCAGGAACTTTTGGGCTGAGTTT
Organism: Bacillus rossius redtenbacheri; assembly: GCF_032445375.1. Classification (NCBI taxonomy): domain Eukaryota; kingdom Metazoa; phylum Arthropoda; class Insecta; order Phasmatodea; family Bacillidae; genus Bacillus; species Bacillus rossius. The sequence continues at coordinate 91,184,021 of NC_086331.1, read as the reverse complement.
TATGGCATATTCACACAGTGAATAATATTTGTTATATTAAGAAATACAAATGATGATGATATTTAAATTGCATTTAACAATTCAAGGAAAACATAATAAAGTTTGGTGATTACACTTAGCGGATTGATACATGAGATTCCTGAGGAGGAACACAGAAGTGTCGCGTGATAACTGCGCAGATGGCTATCAATTTATCAGCTGCAGGGCCATTCCATTTGCTGCACTTTCCTGAACTGCTGTTTTGTTCATGGCATGCTCATGGTACAGGGCAGGCATCGATGTGGCATAACAGCCTAAGCAACAGAGGAGCACAGGCAGTTAGTGTCAAGTCTCTAGTGTATTTGAGGTGGCTTAATAATTCCGATAGTTTGTGACAATTTTTTTTACCTACCTAATTCGTCTAGGGAATGTTAAATAATAGGGTTTAGCAAATCTCCGTCGGATTTAAGTAATTCCTCTATAGGAATTAGCCCGACAAGGTCAAGAATAGGGCCACAGACTAACAATTTTATATATACATGGCCACCACTTTCCCATCAGGAGCAGGAATCCTTGATTTACAAAGCATCATCTGTGAATCTTTTCCTCTAAGGAATAAACACAAATTAAAAACTCATAATAAAAAATAAATATACATTACTATTTAGTTCATGGATATTTATTACACTTTTATATTATACAGGTTATCCGAAAAGTCTTTCCCTGATTACACAAATTTATAACTTCGGCTAGATGTGGTGTCAAAATGTTAGGTCATAACTCAAGTTTTTTATAGGTTCGCAGTAGTTGTGCAGTGTCTGTGTAGTGCCCAGGAAGCCAGACATGATTACCAATCAGGAGAAAGCGCAGTGTATCCTGTGGTACCACGAGACATGATCACCAATAACAGTATAGAGAAACTTCCAGACCACATATGGAAAGATTCCCCCTGATGTCAAGAGCATTAAGACATTGTATGAGAAATTCAAGACCACAGGATCGGTTGCTGACCTTCCGAAGTCTGGTCGACCATCAACCTCAGCTGAAAGGGTGGAAGCTGTGAGACAGTCATTTCTGCGAAGTCCGAAGAAATCTGTGCGAAGGGCCTCACGTGAATTAGATGCCAAAAAGCTCTCTCCACGATATCCTACACAAACATTTAATGTTTCGTGCATACAAAGTGCAAATCGTTCAGGCTCTGTTGCCCATTGACAGTACACATCGATATGAATTTGCAGTCGAAATGTTATCACGTATGGAGGACGATAATGGCTATCTCCAACGAATTGCCTTTTCTAACGAAGTGACTTTTTTTCTCAGTGGAGTAGTGAATTGCCATAACGTTCGCATTTGGGGCTCACAGCCCCCTGGCGAGGTGATGGAGTGTACCAGAGGAAGTCCAAAAGTGAATGTTTGGTGCGCGCTATTGCATGACAGAATTATCGGGCCATTCTTCATCGCTGAGGCAACCATCACATCTCCAGTGTATTTGGACATGTTACAAATTTATGCTGTTCCTCAGCTGCTTTAGTATCATCCCGCTGTCATGTTTCAACAAGACGGTGTACCACCTCATTGGGGTTTGGATGTCCGTGCCTATCTTGATATGACCTTTCCTGGACGATGGATCGGTCGTGATGGACCAATGTTTGGCCTCCACACTCTCCTGGCATAACCCCATTAGACTTCTTTTTATGGGGTTATGTCAAGGACGAGGTCTACCGAACACATGTACCAGATAGTGCAACCCTTCGACAACGGATAACCAGAGTCATTGCATCGATCCCTCTAATGATGTTGGCTAATGTGTGGACGGGAATTGAATATCAACTAGATGTGCTACGTGCTACCATAGGTGCTCATGTGGAAGTGTACTGATGTTTGAAAAAAAAAACTTGGATAGTTTCTCAACATTTTGTCACCAGTTTCATATTTTTATCTTACTTCTAGCCAATGTTATTAATTTGTGTAGTCAGGGAAAGACTTTTCGGACATCCAGTATAATATTTTCGTCTTTCCGGCACATTACAGTGAGGACGTGCTCCTACAGCACTCCGTATTACAGGCCAGGCTGATATCTATTTTTTAAGGGTTTTTCAAGGTCAGTACATTAATCCATATATTTTAAAACATTTATTTTAATTTTCAATAACTATAATTATTAATTAAATGGCGGATCTCTAATGTACAAATATTTATTTAAAGTGACCTGTTCCTGTGTTTGCAGTACCATAATAGGTAGCAGCATACTCAACGAATAATTGTGCAGTATAGGAAATTTGTGTTTCAAGTCTCTGAATTATATGTTCGTTGGTTGTTATAAGATTTTGTGTTGCGGCAATAAAAAATTGTTGTATTTGACTTTAGCAAAAGAATGTAGGTTTGTTGAAAGGTTAGCTAGCAGAATGTGATATTAAGTATAAATTTATTTCAACGTCCAGGAGTTGTGTTTCTGTATCATTTGGTGTGCTGTATTTGCTGTTTGATCATGGCCTCTACACCCGGCGATAAAACTGTTAATAAAGTTGCCTTGTGTTCTGCTATATTTGCTGGATTTGCTTATGTTGGATATTCGGTGGTCAGGACTGCATTTTGTCGGAGGCTAGGTCGGCGTGAATATGAAGGTAAATGATTTTTAATTACAATATCGATATTAATGGTTGTGTTTGGGATTAGTGTATACACCATAAAAACTCATCGTTTAATAACAGTTTAAGTGTATACTTTATGGATAGTTTTCGTTACATTCTTAATTAAACCAGGGATTTACATTAGTTTGAAACTAAAATGGGATCTGTTAGGGAATTAATACATGTAGCTTATTCTGAAGAGCCACACAAAAACATTCCTGACATGTTTTCGAATGATGTTAATTTTCTCACTTTGCGGCTTTATGGTAAAGAAAATAATAAAATTCTGAAATACCTTTTTTTGAACACTAAATAAGTTCCTCTATTTATCCTGTAAACAGCTTTTCTTAATTCCTACAGGTTTTTGAGAAATTACCATTTGTAGTTCACATTTGATAGCTTATGCAGTGAATCGGCCGCCATGACGTAAGAAAATTGCGGAATGATTCTGTAAAAGTATTTGATACTCATTGTTAACTAACCGGGAGATCTACATCCATAAAATTAAGCTTATAGAAAGGGTCAAATTCACAACACGATACTGTGAACTATAGAATATGGAAGTTGGCCATTGATCATAAACTTGACTGGAGGAGTGAAGGAAAATACCTATAAGTAGTGTGTAATATTGGTAACAGTATAAGGCGTAATAGTAACGTGGGTAAAATAAATAACGGATATTGTGAGTTGTGGAGCGATAGTAGGTAGTGGCTTTGGTATGGGTAGGAGTGAAGTAATAAATGGAATGGATATCTGTATAAAGTGAATAAATAAGTACACGAAAAGTATTTATTAGGTAGTTAGAAATTTATTGGAAATGTGTGGTAATTAGTGTAATAATTAGTGTAATATTCATGAGAGAAATGCAAGGTCGTATTTATTTATATTGAATTAATTAAATTGTACAACGTAGTAAAATAATGTGTAGTTGTGATTGTAGTAGTGACCAGGAAAGCAACTTTGTGTTATGCAATATTGAATTACTTAAATGGTGGATGGCAAATTTTTTAGCAACAATTTAATATGTGTGAGAGTCATATTATCAGTAGGTAAATTGTTATTGCCATTAAACCAAAAGAGGTGAGAGTTTTTGTAAGGTTTCTTTAATGTTTTTAATTTGTAGTAGTTTATGTACATTTTGTTTGCTTTGTTTCGATAGCGATTTTCGGTGAATAATTGGTTTTCTATGGTTAGGTGAAGCTTATCTGCTTATTCATCAGCTCAGCTTTGTCGAAAGTGTGGAGTGTTGCTGATTGTCCAAGTGGAGTAGGATTGCTTATTGCTAACAAAACGTTTTGTAGTGGCACCGGACGTTCATCCTTCTTCTTTCCTGATTCCTGTGGCCACTGAAACCCTTTAGCTGACTTACCAATACTTCTCCAAAAACCAGCTTTCGTTTAATATCTTTATCAACCTTCCGCCCTTTCAAGAAACCATTTACTTTCATTCTAGGTGTAGCATTCTTCTTGTCACTTTGGATTTTTGCAAGCAATCTTTGGTATCGCTTTCGATACCTTGATGCTTTTCTTTCACCTTCACACAATTTATTTTTAAGGTTTTGAAGTTCTTTTCTCCTTTTTCTCTTTCCGGCATTCATTCTGCCTTCAACTTTCGCACAATACGTAGACGCTACATTAAGTGATTAACTGGTAGAGTAATTTGTTAATTGTTGAAGTTTAGAATGTGTGAAACAATTTGAAAGTTCACATTCTGGTATCTCCCGTATGTTTTCCGAATCATTGCATGGTGGTGAATTATTGGAGAGAAATATACATTCTTCTTCTGCTTTTTTCTTTCTTTCACGGTTTCTTTGAGTTTCTCGCCATGTCTTTCTTTGCTGTCTTTTTTCCCTGTATGTTTTTTCAGCAATGGGTTTTATTTGACCTTTTTTCTTCCTGTTTTCATATTTCTGTTTATGTTTTATCTTCTGTGCGAGCAGCAATTAAGGATTGCATTTTATCTTTTCTTGTCGCTTTATTTCAGCATCTCGTTTTTTCTTCCGTTGTTCCTCTCTGCTTTGTTTTTTCCGTGGAGCCATAAATCTGCAACACAGGAACATTTTCTATGTAAATTCGTAACTTTGTTGATACTAAATTGTCAAATAGGCCCTCATTGTATGCATATGATAAGTGTATACTTTAAAAGTTTTATTTACTGCTAGGCAAATGTAGAAAAAAAAAAGATTTTGGTCTGAGTGTGTCATTATCCTGGATTTGAGTCATTCTCCTGGTAAAATCAGAACCTTAAAAATCCAGGAGAATGACATTATCATTGTTTTACTCCATGGCTGAAGTCTTAGAACATTATTTGAGGTTAGATTTCACCTACAATGAATTGCCAATTAATATATCTACATTTTAAGTTAGAATAAAAACTTTTATTACTTGAACTTAAGTTGAAAAGGCATACAGGAAAATGACAGTAGAAATAGTCACTTACCTGAATTCAAAACTTTGCTGTTCTTCAGAAAAAAACGCAACAAATCACACACATTTTCTTGCAATGTCTTTCCCTCCAAAAAGTAAAAAAATATTCAGTGTACCAACCACAACACAAAATGTCTCAACATTGAAACCTATTTTCAGGAAACTTCCCTTGTTACAGGAGAATGACCTTGAAATATTGAGACAGAACTACAAATTGAATAATAAATTTCTCTCGGCTTATAAAAATCAGAAGAAAAAAAATTAAACTTACCATTGAATTGTTCATATTAAAGGAAAAAAATATAAATGTGCCAATTTTCAATAAGACTATTAATGACATACCAGTAAGTTGCACTATCTGAGATGTGGGACATACCAGGAGAAAGACATATTTAGTATATATAATTTTTTTTATGCATAATGCATTACATTAATAATATAACTTTATGATGTCATAACAGTGTGTTATGAAAGGAAAATACACACATTTAATTATTTTTCCCACCTAATAAGTCTAGCTATAATTTTTTTGGGACTTTAAAATACTCACTTTCGTGATAATCACCCAGCCACGTTTATTACTTGTGAAATATTAGAGTTAGGCCTCCTTGGAACCAAACTGGGTTTTTCTTGGTAGTCCTCTGTAGTCCTTAAAGATATGTAAAAGTTAAGGACAGATATAATACAGTACCTGCTTTGGTACAGCATTGAATAACACTATCACAGAATTAAAATTGGCTGGAGATTGATGGCTAAGGTACATGTTGAATGATGCATTTGTGCCCTTGCAATTGATTTATTTAGACACAGTGTAGTCTCATATTTACTGCAGTTTTCAAATGGGACTAAGCTATGTAAGAAGACATATCAGAGAAATTGGAACATATATAATCAACTGTGTAGCTAAATTATGCAAATCCATATCTAGTTTGGGTTTCAAAAGCAAAAAAAAGAAACTGAACTAGTGTGAAACTTTTTTCATGCATAGTGTATGTTTGAATTTAAAAGATTTAGGTAAATGATAAAAAAAATTGTGCGCGTCTGACATGTTTAGCTATTTAAGGGGTATTACAATACTCAAAAAACTAACCAGTAATTTACTGTTTAAACTAGTGGTTATGTTAGCTATATTTAAAAAAAACTTATTGAAGACACTATTTTAGACATAACCATTCCTAATTTACACTGTGTATCGTAAAGTAAACCTGAAGAATGGGCAAACAAAATATGAATACACAAACATCCACACACAGAAAGCCAAACCAAAATCAGCCGATGTGTATTAATGCATAGACAGCATAAATAATTCGGTTGAAGGAGTGAGTCAACAAAAGGCTGTCCATGCATTTAACATTTGATATTCACTTATTTTAGCTTGGTTTACTGTGTGTGTGTTTTCAACTTATGTTAGTCTGTTTACACATTTTAAACTAGCAATGGTGTATGTCCAACATAATGTTTTTAATCAATGTTCCTCATTGCAAGAATCATTCAAAGAAAGTATTAAAAAAAATGTTCCTTCTCGTAAACGGTTGGTTAGGTAAAGTCAGTTACATTTAAAGTACAATAAAATAGGGTGGGTGGTCAGTTAGCTTAGCAACAATTAAAAATTAATGTAGCTAACCTCCTAATCAAGCCATTCACATGGTTTTGTAGTACTTTTACTTTATCTTACCTAACCGACTATCCAACCATTTATTTTATGTTATTTATAAATTACCTAACTTATCAAACTGTTAATCGTGAAAACTGTCAGGTTAGCTACATTTAATTTACTTTAAAATAGTGTGGACAATTAGCTACATTAAAAATACAGTGTATGTTTAGAACTGTTGGTAAGAAATTACCTGGTATAATGTTGCTAACTTAACAAAACTCCATTCAGTTTCAAAGTAATTTACATGTAACTGACCAGCTACAATTTTACGTTATATTGGATGCAACAAACCTGATCTAACAAACTATTAGAACAGTAAACTACTATAGTATTCTATTTCCCCTTACAGAATGATTCAAAAAGATGTCATGATGTAAGTAAATGAATATTTGAACAATTTTTATTATCAAAATGTTACTCTGAACCAGAGTTACTTAAAATTGGCATCACAAGTACCTTGTGACTAATGTTCACTACGGTAATAAACACGTGTCATTCCAAAATACAAACAAATTTGCAAAAAATCCATAAATGTTGAAAATATAGACTCTTTAAAAATAAAGCAAATAATAACTAAAGTCATGGGATGATAAATGTCAGCTACATTTATAATATGTGACATCTTTGTTAAAATACTTTTGTTCCCCTTCAAAACCTTTCAATTTTTATTACTGCTAGCCTTATTTCCCAGGAGCAGCTACTTTCCAAATGTACCATATTGTCTTCAAGTTCTGTTTTTGTCCCCACCCATTTTCCCATAGAGACTTGAAATATATTTAAGGCAAATAAGCATTTATAGCTAGACAAAATTTTATGGTTTTATTTTTAGTCCAATTTTGTTTTTAAAACAGAGGATTTCAGTCTTATTATTTTTATTTTTATAAAAGCGGTTTTTTAATACTTCACTAAGATAGGAGTAAAATTTATATGCTGCATTTTTACAGTAAAATAATTTTTATTGAAGTACCCTAAGGCAGTAACATTTAGATTTATTTATTTATTTATTTTATTTATTTATTTATGTTCCATTGAGCCTTCTTTTGGTAGAAACCATAAGGCTATGGAACATGTCATTTACATATTTACAGTTATATATATGCATACAGTTTTACATACACATTTTTAAATACACATACATATTAGTTTTACATACATATACCTTTGAAGTAAAACAAACATTGATAAAAAATTTTCAGATAATCTGAATTACAAATATTACATTAATTCTTTTATACATACCCAGACATGATATGTCAAGCAATTTATTATATTTATTAAGTAAGAAGAAAGAAAAAAAATTAAGCAGGATTTAGGGTATAAGGATATTGTAGTTGCTGTAGCCAGAATGCTTCCCCTCTTTCAGCAGTATATACTCCATAAATTCTTTTCAATTGTAAAGAAATTAGTTATCATTTGTAGTTTTAATTTTTTCAATAATATAGCACAATTTAAAAATTAAATATTTTTTCCAATTGATGCACTTGGCACAATTTTTTTGTCGGAAATGTCATTCCTTGAATTTCCAACATTAAAAGATTACTTTTTTTATGATTTGAATTAAGTTTTTGTTAAATACTACTTAATTTCATGATCTAACTTGCATTTAGGTGCTATATGGTGTATTTACTTGCATTTAGATGCTATATGGTGTATTAACTTGCATTTAGGTGCTATATGGTGTATTAACTTGCATTTAGGTGCTATATGGTGTATTAACTTGCATTTAGATGCTATATGGTGTATTAACTTGCATTTACAGACCTGCCAACTCTCACGATTTTGGTGTGAGGCTCACGATTTTAAGGTCCATCTCACGCCCTCACGCCAAAATAGTGTTTCCTCACGATTTTTTGGGGCCCCAAGATTTTGTTTGTAAAAGTTACAAAACAAATTTTACAAAAGCTTACAGTAACGAGTTTCCATCAATACTCGAGTCACGTAAAGGAAGCAATTTTGCGTTTTGTAGCGTGTGCCGTGCTGATTTTTCTATCTCGCATAGTGGAAGAGGAGACATTGTGAAACATGTCGCTACAAAAAAACACAACTAACACGTGAAGTGTATTGCTTCCAATAAAAAAATCAATTTTGCTGTGAACAGTGATAATAGTGTTACACGAGCATAATGTTATTTTACATCTTTTTTAGTTGCGGCCCTGCATGATCACTACACGACAGCGCTAAATTATGTTCAACTAAATTAAATCTGCAACCTATAATTTGTTGAAATAAATTTTGAAGCAGAGACCATGTAACATATGCACAGGTATGTCACTTAAATTTAAAGATTCTCATTTGTTGTTTTTTATATCTAACCTGTATTTATGGGCCTGGAAATTTTTATCGAGGGCCTCATGATTTTTTAAATTTGAATGTTGGCAGGTCTGCATTTAGATGCTATATGGTGTATTAACTTGCATTTTGGTGTTATGCAGTGTTTTTACATGCTTTTCAATGTTATTTCAGTTTTATCGCAATTCTCCGTATAATCTTGTCCCTATTTATAGCAGTGATCAATTTTATTATCTACCCTTATATTAGTAGAACTAAAAATATCTATTTATAATTTATAAAAACTGAACCAATAACTTGAGAGATAAGTGGATTCTAGAAGAAAATGAATTATAACTAAAATAATGGTTGGTTGGATCCTCTACTTAAACAATATATAAAAGCATTGTCAAAATGCTATTTTATGTACCTTTTATTGTAGTTAAAATGCATCTATTTCCCAGAACCTGTTTATAGTAGTACCCTGAAAAAAGATCTGCAATTTATGTGAGAAACAGATATTAACTCATACATACTATAATTCCTGGTGACTTATTGTTTTTATGTTTTTATTAATTAACAGTTTACCACATCTTTGAGACAGGTCCCAAGAAGTAGTGCCCAATGTATTAACTTCTTTTTTTACTTGGCGAGTTTACCCAGTAGGTCTATTATACCATTGTTGTGTCTGTTAACATCTTTGTCATGCCTACAAAAACCAAATTCTTGATGAAATCCTTTAAATACACTTAACTATCAGCAAATAAACTTTCCATTTATAAATTCTAAGGGGTGGTTAAGGCTAAGATCCATAGTTTTGCAGCCACCAGGGAAATTATTTCTCCCATGAATATCATTGTAGGTAAACAAATGTAACAGCCATAGTTTTGTAAAGAAAGCTTTGAATTTTTAAAATATGATAAAATTTTTCTCAAACTTTTTTTATTAAATTTTAACTAAGAAAATTTTAAAACTAAATATTAGGTAGGTATATATAAAAACTGTACAAGGCTTTTGCTTTTCACACAATGTAAATTAAGTATCCTGAACAATTCTATGTCGCTTCAATGATTGCATACCGCACAGAATTTAAATTGCGTTTAAAACTTGTTATTTAACTGACGTGTGTAGCTCGTGAAATTGAAGAATGTTGTGCGAGTTCAGCATTATGCCGCTAGACGTCAGACACAGTTTTCCACGATGAGTTTAGAGTTAGCCTGCTAGATGTCCCAACTATCGCAGAGTTCTGGAGGGAATAACATTGCTTTGAAACGATTGACTACAAAACTGGTGTCGGTGACAGTAAGTCGTATTTTGAAGATAGAAAGAAGCTAATCGACGAAAACTCTTACATTTCCTTCAAACTATATTGAACACTGAAACATTTATTTCCTAATATTTCACAGATTTTATTTGACGGTACTCTGTAGAACTTTAATTATTAACATTTTATTCTCTATCATGGTAAAATTTATTGTATTTATATTAATAGCCCTATTGCGTGAACCAAACGTGACCTATTATTTGATATACATTCAAGATATATTATACATAAGAAAACTAGGGAAATTATGTTGTTAGGAATCTGAAAGATGTACTAGCAAAACTGTGCCATACCAATGTAGCAGTTGTACGCTTACAAACGTGCAGTGTTTGCTAACACATTTTAATTATTTGGTTTCAAAACTGCATAAATGTATTTTCTTTATTTTACTTTTGACAGAAACACGCGTCCTCTTTCGCTCCATGGTTCACTCTGTGAATATCGGGTCACGCAATATTTTAAATGTTATTGTAATTTTAGCAATTTAAAATCTGTGATTTATGTGCAGTAAAGTAATTTTGAATTTTTATAATTTAATATTTTTATATTTGGTTGGTTTTCATATAATAAACTCATCTTTTACTACTGAAATGTTTCCATAGTATCTTCAAACTGCAAGAACTATTTCTCTGCATACGAAAGGTAATAAATCCAATATATAAAATTATCATCTGATAGCAGTTACGTCTAGTTTCGGAAAAATATATTTGAAGACTGTGTTAATATTATATGTATGAAAATTATAAAATACTATATAATTTACAACAGCTAGAAGCACTGAAACAGCTTTTGCTTATTTTTTTTTATAAAAGATACCAATACAAGGCAATTGATGATAAATCACTAGGAATTTTTTATAAAGCGTCTAAGACATTTTACACGATAAATCAAAATATAATGTTGAATAAAAATAATTAAATTTTACTGGGAATATTTTAAAAAAACACAAATTATTACAGTCTTATCTTAATGACATGAAGCATATAGTACCCATTCTACTCAGCCTGAATGATTGGTTCCACATTGTCAATTCTGATATCCAAAGAACAAATATCGGGGTTGCCCAAGGAAGCATTGTCCTGTCCTATTAATGAATACGTGAATGATGCGTAAGAATCAGTAAAAATAAGTATCTCATTAGCTTTGCGGATGACTCCAACATAATTCTTTAAAAAAACCCTAATATTCTCAATGTACAAAAGTTTGTTTAGATACTATTTAGAAGATTTGCGATAAATTGTATCAGATTTGGTAGTAAATTTAGTAAGGTACCTAGTTAAGAAATGTTCTGTTCTTTAGACACTATTTTTTTCAATCTCTTACAGTATTGTTTGGTCGTATAAAGTATTATTTCAGGGGAAAGTTGTAGATAATATTTATTAAGTTTGCAGAAAATAAGAATGTATTTTATATTGCAAGAATATTATAATTTTTGTTTGTATTTCAATTCCAATCATTTGAACTCCTTGCAACAATGTTTAGACTTATCAAAAATCACTTCATAAACATTTTTTAGATAACATCTAAAGTTTACAAACAATTTGAACTGATTTGATGGCGTGCCTGCTAAGGAAGTTAAGAAATTTTTTTATTGTTTAACCCCTTTTTATTATTCCTTGCAGTTATTTTGACAAAAGTTTTTGGTATGAATTTAACGAGGTATATAAACTCTTCATACGGATGCGGGGATTATAGCAATTGTCCTATTAAGATAAACCTTCCCCATTTCTGCCCCATTGGTCGGATATTTGCCATTAACAAACTCAACCGAGATTTCTCAATGGTTTTTTTTTTTTTGTGCAAAATACGTCAGTTATCGTGTTCATTAATATTTACGTGTGTGTGTGTCTATATATATATACACACACACACATACACTGTATCAAAATTCATGTTACAACGCTTGAGGGTAGAAAGCCCTTATTATTTGCAACCATTTTTCCCAATAAACATGTTGCCGGAAACACGTAGTTAAGCCCCTTTAGCCCCAGAAAGAGTCAGCGTAGGCAACCCGTTGTAGAGTGTTATATTGTGAATGTGCGGGCGTTCGAGTAGAGAAATAACCTTTATAATCGTGGCACAGATTTTAATTTCACTCTGAAATCAATCACAGCTTCGGCTTTGTTTCACAACATTGAAATTGTTGCATACGTTTTAACAACATGACAGCCTAAAGCAACGGCTCAAAAACAGGTCCACCTTGAGCGACACAGAGGTGGCAACGGCGAATCATGTTTTCACGGATACGTTGGAGCATGTGTGGAGTCGACCTTATGATTTCGAACGCTTCAATGATTCTCTGTGTAAGCTCTTCTACCGTTTCTACTGGCGTAGCGTAGATAAGCCCTTTTACGTAACCCCACAGAAAGAAATTTAACGGGGTTAGGTCCGGTGACCTTGGCGGCCATGCGACAGGGCCCGCTCGTCCAATCCATCGGTTTGGAAATGTTTGGTTTAAATACTCTCGCACTTGCAGGGAAAAAAGAGGTGGTGCCCCGTCATGTTGGTACCACATCACACGTCGGACATGCAATGGAACATCTTCAAGAAGACCTGGTAGTTCATTCTGAAGGAAGTGGACGTATCCGGCGCCGGTGAGTCATGGCGGAAGAAAAAAAGGCCCGATGAGTACGCCGTCAACAATACCGGCCCACACATTAACTGAAAAACGTTCCTGGTGAGCTGTAACACATGTTGCATGCGGATTGACATCATTCCAAACATGACTGTTGTGCGAATTGTGAATAGCGTCTTGAGTGAACTTGGCTTCATCGCTGAATAAAACCGCTAACTCGGGGTTCCTCAATACTCTTCGAATGTACCAACGAGAAAAGGTCATGCGAAGAGGATAGTCCGCCGAACCCATGTGTTGCACTTTTTGAAGGTGGTACGGGTACAAGAGTTGCTCATGAAGAACTCGCCAAACAGCCATTTTGTCAGCGTCCATATCGGAACCTTCTGCCCTTGTGCTTGTATCCGGACTCTCCTCAAATCTCTGAAGTGCATCTTCTTCAAAACTGGGAGTACGAACCCTGCGTGGAGCACCAGCATTTGGTCTTGTGACGGCACATGTACCAGTATCACGCATTCGCTGAGTAAGTCTTGCAAACATGGTGTGAGCTGGAATCCTACGACCCGGATATCGCTCTTCTTACAGACGACGGGCGGCTTGTCCATTTTTTCTAGCTTCCCCGTAAACAAGCAGCATGTCCGTGTACTCACTAAACGTGTACTCCATTGAGCTCCACTAAAACGTAGCCCTTTTCAGAACCACAGCGAAAGAAATGACACCACGAGTTTGCTTGTACGACAGAACAGTCAACGACAGACCACCAGTGATATAAAAACACACTGCGACACTGCGATGTCACGCTGCGCAGTGCTATGGCACGGCACGAACAGAAGAAAGATGTGAGGGCGCCACCAACGGAAGTAAAAAGGGGCGGGGGTCAGCATTTGACATCGTACAGTCCTCTCGAGTGCTGCCCGGTGTCGTAAACACGTAATTCACCACAGCATCGTCTGTCTTGCACAAAGCCCAACGGGTTGCCTACGCTGACTCTTTCTGGGGCTACAGGGGCTTAACTACGCATTTCCGGCAACATGTTTATTGGCAAAAATGGTTGCAAATAATAAGAGCTTTCTACCCTCAAGCGTTGTAACATGAATTTTGATACACCCTGTATATAAATTAAGAGTGAGATAAATAGGTTCATAAGGATAGCCCAATTAATTTTGTTCAGTTTTATTTGCTACTAATATTTGCATTACTAATTAAATCACCATACTTAAGGGGGTGCCTCCCATTTCAGGTCATGATTTTATATTTATATTAATCACTGATCAACTTTTAGACTTTTTCAGTTGTTTAACTTTCACGAAATGAAAAATATATACAGCGCATACTTTTTCATAATTAGCTGCCAAAGTTACATTTTGAACATTTTTGCGTTGTAAAAATAAGGAGAATTTAATTTATTGCAGAACTGAAACTTTTTAGGTTTAACTGTAATGCCACTGGCTACTTCATGCTATGGTTTGCATTTCTATCACAAGAACCCATTTCATATTTTTGGGCTGTCAAAATCGTAACAAATTTGAGAATTTTGAAATGCCATGTAAAATTAATTAATATTTTCTGAAAGAAATTCAAGCCATTTCTTGAAGTAGCCAGTGGTATTGCAGTTAAACCTAAAAAGTTTCATTTCTGCAATAAATTAAATTCTCCTTATTTTTACAATGCAAAAATGTTCAAAATGTAACTTTGGCAGTTAATTATGCATGAAGTATGCGCTGTATATTTTTTTTCATTTCGTGAAAGTTAATCAATTGAAAAAGTCTAAAAGTTAATCTTTAATTACTGTAAATATAAAATCTTGACCTGAAATGGGAGGCAACCCCTTAATGTCTGTTCCCTAATCACTAATTATCTGTCAAGTCCACACACAGTTCACACTCTTCACTGGAGCTAGGCTCAACAGTGGTTCGCCCCTTACCTCGCACCTGTCCACACATACAGTCTTGTGCCACTTGGTGACACAGGAACGGTCCCAGTGTCTGCACCGCTCACAGAACTCACTTCTTGTAATTCCAGTGAAGGCTGGTATCGCTGCTTTTATACCCATTGGCCATCTTTTTTGGAACTGACTTGAGTGGTTGAGATGTGTTGCATCATCCCGGGCTGACCCAATGCTCAAAGCATGCAGAACAGCAACACATTATCCACGCCACTCCACGTGGCGGCTTCAGTAAGCCCGCAGAATTCCCAGGCCACTAAGGGATAGATAACAGTGTCAAGGAAGGAGGGCATGGGGATAAGGCAGTGATGAGGCCAGGTTGTTCTAATCATTGAAGGATGTGCGTGTAATGTCAGTGGCGGAGCAGGGCTGCCAGGCCGCTCAGGTACCTGGCCCGCATCACGCCCTTAACTCCTACGTTAACATTGTCCGCTCAAACCTGTTTGTCCCAAACAGGTAACACATCTCGTCCGCATTTCTCTCAATCGGTCTAAATGTA
This sequence comes from Bacillus rossius redtenbacheri, assembly GCF_032445375.1. Taxonomy (NCBI): domain Eukaryota; kingdom Metazoa; phylum Arthropoda; class Insecta; order Phasmatodea; family Bacillidae; genus Bacillus; species Bacillus rossius. The sequence continues at coordinate 91,168,721 of NC_086331.1, read as the reverse complement.
TTACTTGTTCGTCCCTCTGAACCCGTAGACCACATCATTTTGCTGTTTCAACACTTCATATGGGCCTCACCATGCCACTTGAAGCTTAGGGCACCTGCCCTTCCTTTGCTGCCGGTTGTACAGCCACACCGAATCGCCTTCCTGATAACCAGTCGAGATAGCCTTCCGGTCATACCGCGTCTTAATTTGGTTGTCCGCTAATCGGAGGTTCTTACAAGCCGATCATGTATGAGTGCCATATGCTTTTCCAGACAATTGACATAGTCAGTGGTGCTGGTCGGCTCAGGGCGAGGACGGCTGAACTTGATGTTACAGGGCAGCGTCAACTCCTGTCCATATACAATTCTGACAGGGATCTGTCCAGTGGAGTCATGAATGGCAGTCCTATATGCCATCAGGAATAACTGGATATGTTGATTCCAATCATGATGATGGTCAGCCACAACTTTGGCAAGGTGTTCCTCGAGAGTTCTGTTGAACCTTTCCACCATGCCATAAAACTGAGGATGTAGGGCTATAGTCCTCATTTTATTTATTCCCAACTCCTAGTTTCCCTTACTGTGTTTTTGATTTCCACAGCCATGTCAGCACCTGATTGTCAGTCCGTAATTCGAATTCTAATGCCTCTAGATAGTCGGTGAATTTCTCACATGTCTAGTCACATCCCAATGCGTCCTTCTCGCATACTGAATACCTTTTTTCGGCTCCTCTCGACAAATGACTCCCATAAGCTACTGGTTAGAGGTGCCAGTCACTAGTGCAAGTTCACGAGCATCGACTTGAAGAACGAACTTACGTGAAAAGACAATCAGTTGTATCACTAAAGCAGTGATTCGAGCTTTTTTCATTAGTTTGAACGTGCTCTGTTGCTCTTCCTCCCAAATAAAAAATATACCTTTTCTTTTAAGCTTGTTCAAAAGTTCTGTAATTTTGGATACTTTAGGTATAAAATGGGCATCGTACTATACCATACCAAGGAATCTGCGTACTCCCTTAACATTCTTTGTCTGATTGAAGGAATTCACGGTATGGATTTTCTCAAGGTCTAATACCATTTTGTCTCCCTGCATGATAAATCCTAAGACTTTCACATTCTCCTCCCCCATGTCACCTTGTCTGGATTTACTGTTAGCCCTGCTTGATGAAATGCTTACAAAACATTCCTGACATGTTCCACATTTCTTCCATTTTCTGGTTGTAAATAATGACATCATCTATATAATTGGTGACATATTTACCAATGAAGGATTCCAGTATCGTGGCAAGTGCTCGGCATAGGGCTAAAGCCCCAAAACTTACCCCGAAAACACACTATTCCACTTAAATAACCCCAAAGGAGTTACAATTGCTAGCACATTTTTGCTTTTCTCATAAAGTTGGCACTGGTAGTAGGCATGGTTGTTTAGGTCTAGCACTATGAAATATTTGCCCTGATTTAGATGCTGAAATACCACCTCTGCTTGGCTTATCGGATAGGGTTCTACTATCATCCTACTTCCGGCCTCTCTGTAGTCAACCACAAGTGTAAATTTACCTGCCTGGTTCTTCTTGGCTACCAAGAACGCGGAACAAGCGAACATGCTCCACGACAGCTGTATGATACTATCTTCAATAAACTTATCTAGGATACCCTTAAAAATCTCCCTCTTTGACCCTAGTACTAAGTAAGGTTTACATCGGACTGGAACATCATTTTTCATGGGTAAAACATATGGGAGCTACCTTGCACTTTTCAATTTTGTCACACACCACGTCACTTAACTCTTGCATAGATGTTTCACTTCCTTTTCTGCAGTGTGTGTCATGCTTTGATCTTGCATGCAAAAATTTAAAGGTATTATTTCCTCAGCAAATCTCAACGATAGTTGCTTATTTTTAACATCAAGGTTCACACCTATTGAGCTCAGAAATTCAACTCCCACAATAATGTCAAATTTCAGACCTTCCAATAAGAGAAAATCAAAATACCAACGAAAATTACCTATTTTAAAAAAGGTATGTATGTATTCCATGTAATGATTGAACTATCCCCCAATTAGCCAAACAGAAATGTTTGTTTTCCACTGTGTAAATTTCAGAAGTTTATTTTCTAGTCCTCGTTACTTTAGTCGCCGCTCTAACCATTGAGTGCTCATTATGCTCTTACTGGCCCCAGTATCTACGAGAGCTATGGATTTATCTCCCCATATGTTAATATCCACACATGGTAAACTAACTGCTTTATCACAGCTTCTCTTCATGAGATTAACCACCTCTGTTTTCAGTCTGTACATTTTCTCACCCTATGTCTATTTTCACCACATCAGAAACACTTGGATGTCCAGATTTGATTGTTTCCTTCTACTAACAATTTGTGCTCTGTGTTTGTCCGTTCTACTCCGCGTTTTTTCTTCAATCTGTTGTTTACCACGCGGCCGGTAATAACAAACCCGGGCTATGTGATTACTTTTACCACAAATATAACACCATCTTGTGTACTCACTGTTTTTAAAATGTCTACTATCTGTTTCAAATTCCTTTTTTAGGACTTCATCTTCCTTACTATTTCCTTTGAGACTTTTTCAATGTCCGTGACTATGTTACACAACTCTTCCAGTGAACTAAGCCTAACTTAAGTGCTAGACAATAGTGTTTGACTTATTTCAAGATTGATTACTATTTCAAATAAATTCACATCCAAATAATGATTCCCAAGTACACTTAAATAGTTTACAATGTCATTTAAAAACATGAAAGCAGTTTTCCCATGTCTTTGTTTGCGACATAAATACTGTCATTGTAACTTTTCTTTCATTCGCCATTACAGCAAAAGTTCATAAATTTGTTTGCACTTATTCCCAACTATTGTTCTGTGATTTACATTTAGCTTCTACTCTTAAAGGCTGCAATTCATTTGGAACATTAAAAACTAAGGCCTGCAACAAAGCTTTAATGTTTATTAAGTTCAGTTTTATAATTTCTTGTATTTTATTTAAGAATTCAACTATGTTTTTGCAAGTACTGCCTCTCAGTACTGGTAACTTCCGAATTAAAGGCTGTACCAGAGTTTTCATTACGTCACTATCTAGTCGGGACTGAGAATTAGTGTCATCACTAGTTACTTGTAAAGAATGATCGTTTTTGTAGCACTTATGAGCCAACTGCCTCAGTTCCTCCAACGCCACTGTCTCATTGTTGAAGTCTCCGACCCCAAAATTGGTAAGTAGTTTCTTTAGTGTCTCTTTTCTCTACGTGCTATATCCTTGATCTCCCTTGAAAAGCCATACTGTGTGAGCAGGATAATATCACATTCAAATTTACACTCAAAGAAATTTAGGTAAATTATTGAACTTAGTTTCCTTTTAAGTGAAGAGAACATGATTGTACACTGCGACTCGCACACTTTCTCTACAGCAGAGTGGTGCATTTTTCTTGTTGCCCCCCAAGAGGGGAAACAAGGGAGTTAATTAGAGAAAACACAAAAAAAAACTGTGTTGTGAGAGATGCAAAAATATTTATTAACAGAACTTTGTTAAGAAACAAGTTATCAATCTGAAGGACCATACATTTGCTCTTGAGAACATAAGCATACTTCTTATTGACTCTGTTGTTCGCAGGCAGCGTGTGGCTATTTACAAACAAAGAGCAAATGTAAGAATCCAATTTTGTAATAGCCAAACAGACAAAACACAGCATAAAAAAATGATTCTACTGGAACTGCTTGTCCATCAACAATACAATAACAATTACTCATTCCACAGTTGTGATATACTAAATCATTATTGTGCCCAGTGGCTTAAATTACTGTAAAACAAAACAACTGCAAAAGTATTCTACTATCAGCACAACATGAGTCAACTCGCTCTGGAAAGTGAACATTACTTAGGTATTGCAAAGGTAACCAGAACTTCCATCTTTAAAACCATTATAAGTTATCCTAAAATACAATATACAAAAAAAATTGATACATATATGATTTTAAATTAAATATTACCATAGGGTAATTATTCAAAATTCATGTGTCTTACTTGGGATTTATTACCACAGTGAAAAACACCCCCTTGACCATCTGGGTCAAAACGACAGCAACACTCACCTTAAAATTCTGCTAAGACCATCAAGTGCTGAGCTTCATGTTAGTCTGTTGTCTCGTCGACGCGTCTGCTGTGTTGCGCTCTCCTTTCCCCACAGCACACACCACAAATTGAAACATGAAGTTTGAGTCACCTAGGGAAACCACAATATCGTTGGCTAAGTCAAAGTCGGTTATTTATGCACTGCCACTGAACTACCACACTCATGCCCACAGAAATCGACAGCATATGCCCTTGTTTCACCAACCTGTTACGAAACTCGCTTTCTCCCACTCGTTCAATGAGTACTTTATCCCAAGTCAACAGCGAGTGTTTTCCAACCTCAGAGTTACTTCACTGATCCTTGGGTGAGTTACCTTTGTTTATTCTCGGCGCTGTCTCTCTTCCAACACCAACATGAAACACAGCGGCACTGGTGCTAAGTCTGAACTTGTTCGAAGAAAATCAAAGTCCTTCTTACCAAGTTTCTCGGGTTAAGTCCAATGTGGTTATAGGCAATCAAGTGGTTGTCAGGCAGAGTGATGTTCTTCCAGTGATGTTGTTCAGGGTGGCGGCAGGACGTTGGTCGTAGTTGAGAGCTTCCCTCAATCAGCTCTACCTAGGCTAGCAGAGGCCTATCTATACCCCTTTGACAAGGGGGGGTAAGCTCATTTGTAACTGTCACCAACATATGACATGTGACAAGTCACTTCACTTGGTCATCCCCTCCACTTTGGCTTTGTGTCCTCACCGACACAAGATGAAGCCTTGCCGGGTGGGCAGGGCTGTCGAGAGCAGGCCGGGGCCCAGGGGATACTAACAGTGGGGCCCCTTCACATCACTGTAAAAAATACCTAATGTTATCAACATTGAAAGGAAAATTTTTTACTCTCTTATTAAAATACAACATGTAAAATTATAAATGGCATGTACTTATGTTATTAAAAGTCAGAAAATTATTTTATACTATAATTAATAATTTTAATAAAAACATGGGGTACAAAATAAACTCTGTCAAAGACTGATCAAAGAAGTCACTAATTCTACATAAATAATTTACATGAAAAATGGCATACAAATTAAAGTCGAACACAATGAGATAAGCATCAGAAACACCACGAATTCCACATAATTTAATTACATAAAACTTGGAGTACAGTAAATTATACTCGAAAACTAGTCCACAGAAAGATAAGAGATGTTACAAATTTAACAATAATTTAAATGAAAGCCTGTAATCTGCCACAGTCTGATCACGTGTATTGTAAATTCCACATATTGTAATACAATTACTTAAAAAATATGAGGTAAAAATTATACTGGGCCACAGATAACAGATGTTGAAAATTGAACATTAAAAATTTACATAGGACCTACATAAAAGTACACAGTACAAGTAACAGCACTCTTATCACAGCCTGAACACAGAGTTCCAAATTCAAAATTATTTTAATGGGGCTTTGCGAGCTTTGCGATTAGCAAATATCTCAATGACCTGATTAAAGTCTAATTTTTTTCGCAAGTCTGCCTTCCACTGCTAATGTTCCTAGGTTGGTCAGACGGTCTTGGCACATTGTAGATTGCAGTACATTCTTGATCCTAGACAGAGTACTGAAAGATCGTTCACCTTGTGCTACAGTCACTGGAAATGTGAAAATAATCGCACAGCAACAATAATGTTAGGAAATAAGCTGTCCAGTTTCATTTAATGCAGTTCATTCAGTAAATCAATAGGTGGAATAATTTTCTGTCCTAGATCGGGAAGATGAATTGCTTTGATATGTAACAGTTCCTCACATATTTCCTCACTTATGTCCACACTATATTTCTCATAAATTTGCCTTCCACATTCACAAACTTGATCCTGTTCTATCTCAGGATATTTCCACAAGATGCTGAAAATGTTACACAAGTCTTTAGCAGCTTCAGAAACGCTTCGTCAAATTTCCAATAACAGCATCCAACAGTACATTAAATACTTGCCAGTGAAAATGTTCTTCTGGGTTTGCTTGTTCGAAAGCATCTTCAGAAAGACTCATCTGCAAACTGTTTCCTGCACCGTTTTCTTTTTGATTGATTCTTTGATAACTCTGTTAATATATTTAGACATTCTGCAACACATTTACATTCAGCCCAAATCGAATCCCAGCTATTTCTTATTGCCGTAATGTTTTCAATCAAATGCTTTTTTTTTTTTACTTCTACATCCAGTGTAACATCTCTTGCTTGCAAAACCAAACTGGTGTAATTTATAGAAGTCAGGACTTTAAACCAAATTGAACCCATTAAAATGCACTCAAAATTTTCCAGGTAGCTCTGGATACCATTTAAATCAGCTCGAACTTCCACAGTAAGGTTCAAGTCAAGAGCTTGATCAATTGCCTTCTTGATTCCTGGTAAGTGTGATGCAAAAGGCTTGACACATTCAACTCTTGCAGACCAGCAAGTAGTAGACTTGCTATGCAGAGAGTAGCTAGTATTTTCCTTCAGTATTTGCCATCTCTGAGGGCTTGCAGAAAAAACAGTGAACAACTTCTGTAACACTCCGAGAAATTTTATGTACTGCATGTACTCCACACAAATTCAAGCTATGGCATGCACAAGGTGAGAAGATGGCAAGTGGATTTTCCTTCTTAATGTGAGCTTGAGCACCCTTGTACATGCCACTCATGTTGCTGCCATTATCGTATCCTTGACCACGACAATCACCATTGGGTATACGATGATGAGCTAATGTCTGAATTATTAGATCTGCAATGGAGGCACCAGTCTTTTGGTTGCAATTGACGAAATCTAAAAATCTCTCGTAGATGACATACTTGTTACTCTCATCACACAAGTAGACATAACGTATTATGAAGACTGTTTGTTCTATGTGAGCTGAATCAGGTGTTGCATCGACTATGATAGAATAGTACTTCGCAGTTTCTCTCTGTTTTAAAATACAGCCTATTACATGGTTAGCGCAGCACTCAATGAATTCATTTTGAATTTCTACTGACAAATAATGCACCTGAAGTCGTCTATGTTCCATTTGAGATTCCTTTACTTTTATTAAGTGTTTTGCAAGTAATGGATCATAGTGTCTTATCAACTTTAATATTCCCAAAAAGTTTCAATTTTTGGGATCGCCAATCAAATTACTTTCCCCACGAAAAGCCAAGCCACGTTCTCCAAGGAATATTATAACATCGAGAAACCTACAGAGTAATTGTTTCCAAACTTCAACTTGAGACTGAATATTGCGCAGTAGTAATTTGTTAACAGTAACTTAACTTCTTTACCCAGCTTCATTTCTAAACTGCACCATTCTACATAGCAGCTTTTGTGATTGATGCTACCTTCATGTTCTGTAAGTTTGTCATAAAGCCTCTTCCAGTTTTTGCAGTGTCCCCAACCAATGGAAGTCGACAGAACAGAACGACTTGATGGTGGCAACTTACTAAACAAACTGCAAGGAAAACTGAATAAAGCTTGTTTGGCATCACTCCATACAAGCCAGTCACGTGGCAAAACTTCTCCATTTTTCAATTTGCGGTACAGAATATTGACAGGGAATTCATGGTCTCCTGCATCAGTAGGCAGTGTCTTAGGGTTTGCTTTTGGCCCTCACCGAACAGCATCTTCAAAATAATTTGAAGAGGGGTTTGTCTTAAGCAGACCAATATCAAAATCCAGCAGTTTTCCCCCATGGATTGGGTCTTCTTTGTTTGTTTGATTTGAAGATGAGTTACCAATTGAATCTATCAAGATGTGGCCATCTGCAAAATCCTCCTGCGGTGCTGCTCTTTGCATCAAATTATGAGAACTGCAGGGTTCTTCGTTATCCAAGTTACCACCATATGTGTTAGCACTTGTTGCAAGGTCGTCACGTGAACTCTCGGTGACACTGCTAAGAGCATTTTCAGTTTTGTCAGAGCGTACATTGGCGATAATGCTGCATGTCATGACATTGTGATCTAACCCATGAGTAATATCATCAGTTTGATTGCTTCTATCATTAACTTTTTCCAAGTCTGATTGGTTGTCCTCCGATTTAGCTGTTACTACAAAGCCTATAATATATCTCTGGCCACGACTAAAAATCTTGTTCCGAGCAGCCTTTTCTTTTCTTTGCCCCAGATTTATTATAGTATTCCATGATAGTTACCACTTAAAAAATAATCATACCAAAAAAAATACCAGTTGACTTTGTTGCGGGCGGGGGTCGATCGGTCGGCTTTAAGGTGGAAGGTTAGTGGGCGCCACCACGTGGTGCGGCACGTGGACCCGGTGAGACTCCTAACTCAGGGCGTGACGTCGCCCATGTGAGATGTGATATTCCCCCTTGAAAACATCTAGCACTAATTCCTGCCCGCTCTCAGCGTCGGGCACGCTTTTACCTACGCAGTGGGCTCTCAGGCGTCCCACACGCCGTCACACTCCACGTGGTCACACAGATTGAAAATAAAAGAATAATACGTTAAATTCACACACCTGATTTATTCCGCTAATTCAGCTCACACACGTACACAGTTGAAACTGTACAAAACGCCCGCGGCACAAATCGGTTTAGGGGTGATGAGCCACCACGTGGTCACATATTAAATTACGTAGTACGAGGAAACAACCGAGACTGGCCGTAAACTAATAATGAAACAGTCCCCCGACCGAGAGTAGCTCCGAGGACTAAAAGAAAGCAATTGAGACAAAATTAAAGTTAACAGAATTACTTGGCAGAGAAAACAAGCGGTGAGGTCCCCGGAGTGCTGATGCGTCTGCTCTCGGTCGTTGATGGCGGAAGACTGGGGATGAGATCATGGCTCGCTCGACTAACATGGCGTCCTCCCGCCGAAACAATTGCCGTTAAAAGATATTTGCAAATTCGTGCCACGGGAAACTAAATTAACATGACAAGAATGCATTAAAAATTATGTGACAATTTATGAATAAAGAGAAAAGATTGTACAAATTATAATTATTAAGATTTAAATTTAATTATTGTCTGGCTTCGGGTTTCCTCGGGAATGTCCGGAAACGCTATGATATTTTAATACATTATTTTAAAATAAAAGTACATAAAACCCTCCCGCCCAATCTGCCGTCACGTTGCACTTAGGGAATGTAAAAACAAACAACACAATTACATATACTTATGTTTTAGGGGTACGGCGCACTGGCTCGACAGCGCCCTCTTGCCAGGCGAACACACACGCACGCACACGTACGCACGGGTAGGCAGGAGGTTTGAATGGAGGGTGGATGGTGTTTGGGCGGTGGCATATCGGACTTAAAAGGGGCGCAGGCCCGGACGATGTCAACTTAATGCTAATACAATTATCAGTTTTAACAGATTTTACTAGGTGGGTTATAGTAAAGGATTAATTTTTTTTGCATCTATTTAAAACTTATATATTTCTAGGATTGTGCGATTGTAACCTTTCCCCCACGAAACGAAAGTGAAAGAAAATTTATGAAGTATCGCTGAAGTGAAACGAAAACGAAAGTTCTTGTTAGATGAATCCAGCCTTTATTTATTGACTGTACTTATATTATAAACATTTTAATACACAGAGAAAAAGTGTGTAAAATATAAATAAAGTTGACCACTCTGTACATTTCAAAATTGTACATTCAGAAGTAAATATGTACTAGACTTGTGTAGTTCGCGAACGAACTAGTTCGGAAGAGCGCTCCCACAGACGAACTACGCGAACTAGTTCCCAGATCCTTCACTCCTCAGTTCATTAGTTCGTTCTTTTTCCGATCTCCTTCTTTTAGTTCTGTGCACATGATCTGGCTCTTATCAAAAGTCGTCACTCGTTCTCCCTTTCGGGTATTAATTACGGCTTTGTCGCTGGTCTTTTTGGCTGGCTATCGTTATCAGCTCGGGTCGGATAGCTGAAATTTCAGACGTCTAATGGATACTGACTTTACAAAAATGTTGACTCTTGATCGTTGCAAATGTTTACTGCGATGAAACATTTTCGGATGATGGCTTTATACTCGTGTCTGAGCACGCTAACTTCGCGGTGGGGAAACCGTGGTGTATACTGAGAACAAGTCAGACATAATTACATTAGGTAGTTATATCAGTGTTTACAAATTGATATTAATATTAATAAAATGATTTTGACAGCTGATGACAACTTTAATATTAAAATTTTGACTTATATAAAACCATTGTTAAATAAACTTATTTTTGACGTGACGTCTAATAAATTGATGAACGCCAGCTGCACGCACGAAAAAGTGTCCCGTTATGCACATTGTCACGTTATGCTGTATCCCGTAACGCTCATTGTACGCTTGCGCCGCATCTATCTCTCTTCCACTCGATTGGAACAACCATCGATTGGACTTTTTCGAGGCACATTAAACTTGAAACACTCCCATTCGTTTCCTACTTTTCCTATCATCGTCCTATCCTTAACAGAATAACACAGATTGGAAGAAGTTAAATAGCAAACATGTATAAAAGTTATAGTTAAAATAATATCTTCATTAAGTAATAAACATATTTGAATTAATGAGTGCAAATGAAAGTAAATTTATCAATTAAATAGTAGATTTTGTTTCACTCATTCTTTGTATAAATACAAAATAGTGATAATTCAATAACGATGATTAAATTTTATTCATAAATGTATTCTATCATTTCATCAATGTTTTGTAATGACGTTACGTTAAACTTTCATCCGTAAACCGACTTTACAGTCAAACAATTTTTTGTTGATTATTTCTAAAACTTAAAAAAAAAATTAAAATTTGTATTTTTATAGGCATACAACGGTACGTTATTCACTAAAATAAACACATTTCATAAATAATATTTCTTAAACTAGCTAATAAATAAATTCTTTTAGAAATTAAAATTTTTCGATTGTAGTGTATGTTAAGTGTTGTTGAACTTGATAAATTTAGTGAATTTTATATAGGTCCTAATGAACATACACATTCTTAAGTAATATTAGCATACAATCTTACTTAAGAGTTTTTATTAGTTTTTCTATGTATAATTGTAAGGTAACAAATTAGAAGAGTAATGGGCCTATTTCTTAATAATTTACGTAATTTTGTAGCCTGTACATAAAAACACATTTTTTGTTGATTATTTCTTAAAAAAAATATAATTTTTATATTTATAAAACAGTATTTTATTCACTAAAATAAACGCATGTCATAAATAATATTTCTTAAACTAGCTATAAAATAAATCCTTTTATAAATTCAAATTTTTCGATTATAGTGTATGTTAAGTGAAGAATAAAAACAGAACTGTTATATGCGCCATTTTACCCAATTATGTAAATTATTGTTTTCTTTACTCATTTGATGTATAATAACCAAAAAAAATGATAATAATCTAGGCGTTCACAACACTGATCATTATAAAAAATAACTATTATAACATACAAAGAAGATCGCCTGCAGTAGCAGGAGCAAAGCGAACGAACTATCTGTGACCTGTCTTCTTTGAATTCGAGATGGGAGCGGACAAACTAAAAGAGCGACCTAGTTCGCCAAGGAGCTGCGAACTAAAAGGAGCGCTCCCGGTCGCGAACTATTATGCGCAAGTCTAATATGTACTCTGCTATTTGATTGCACAAATGAATCAGGTATTTTTTTTTCAAATGTTACTTGATTTTGTTACAATGCCACAACGTTATTGCAATACTATTTTTGTCAGCGTCTGACCGAATAGTACCTCGCTATTCACATTGTTGGCCATGTTTGTTTACACTATATTGCGATTTCTCTGATCAAAAATAAATACGCTCACTATTTAAATAGCATGTAAATAAATATTAATGCAAATCTTTTCGAATAGGTAGTATATTGTTTGCCTAACTTGCATATGTGAATGTGGTTAAAATACATTGAATAATTTTTTTTTTCTGAATCAATTAAAACGAAACGAACTTTGGTAAGCTATCAAACATTTGTTTAGATTGAAATATTTCGCTTATTTACAAATTTAGATAACTGAAATTCTAATTGAATTCAAAATTAAAGTGGCGAAATTTCGATTTCGAAGTAACTTACCAAACATTCGCACAACCCTAAATTAATTTAATATGTAAATTGATTGATTGTATACTGTAGACGTGGTATTGTGTAAACTGCAGAGACTGATTTTAACATGGAAACAGGCACATGCACAGACGTTATGAACAACATTACATGTGCTTAAACTGCAGAGCAGATAACTGGATGCACTTGACTTACCAAGGATAACTATTGAATTCTTGGAATTGTTCGCACAATCGTGAAAGTCACATTGCATGAGTTATAATATACTACATTTTGTATAGCACTAACACACTCACACAGCGATCGATGCTACATGCCTAAATGTAAATGTAACTTCATTTTGTATCTCTCTCTGCACTGCACTCTGCACACAGGGAATCGCTACACGCAACAAATATTAGGACTAGGCACACACGCAACAGGCTGTCCGCTCAAGAGCTCACTGTGACGCCATCTGTTATCAGCACCAGGTACTAGCAGTCCAGTCAGTCAAGTGTCGCTGGCTCGCTGTTTGCTAGACAGTACATAATTTACAGGTTTTTTTATGGCAAGTAAGAGCTTTTGAAAACCATCACTACGGGAATAATATCCAATAACATATTTTATAAAGGTCTCGGACAATAACATATGATTGCAGTGCAAAGTATACATGCATTTAATAGTCATTTAAATCTACCTTTGCCTTTTCAGAAGGAAAATGCACAGGACTGCGAAGGGAGGACGATAATTGGTGTAAACCAAGTCAAGTCCAAGGAAGAAAATACACCAGTTTTGGAACGCAAAAAGCAACCACAAAACATTGATTATTTTGTGTGTGCCTGGGAAGAGTTAAATTTGTATCAGCTAATCACAGGAGCAAATGTTATAGAATTTGAAAACTGCTAGTTTATGGTGGTTATGGTTTTTTAAAATATATTTTGTGATGCTTAGTGATGCTATTTTTTTATTTTCATTCAAATACCTTTGCTGCTATTGCTCTTTCAACAAAACATCTGGAACAATTTTCACTTGCTTATACTGACATGATACACTATTTTGGTATAATTTCAGTACCAATGAAAGTTTTATATAATAATTGTCATTTGGCACTACACCATCTAGACACCTCTTACTCCCCTTTCTATGTACCAATTTTTTTGTATTTATTTGTAAAATTCTTTTTAGGAAAAGTGCTGGAAAATCATCATAATCTTTTTGAAAATGGAGAAATGTTTTGTGAATTTTAATGTCCCTTCTGCAAAGTGCCTTAACTCTTATTGTACCAAGCATATAATTTTCTGTATGGTATTTATTTTTTTTATTGTTTGCATTGTTTGCAGGTTATCCAGATGAGCACCGGTTGTATTTTCGCCGTTTGTCCCAGACTACACAAACAGACGTGCTTTTGGGAAACCTAGACATGACAGGCTCTGGAAAAGTGATACTACGTCCAATGACTGTTCAAGAAAGAATTCGTGAGCTCAATGTGAGAGCACGAATGTTCACAGACACCATGTTGGCTATCCAGAATTATGGAGTTTCTCCCCGGCATAGTCCACTGCCTGGTCCAAGAAGCTTACAGGCATGTATAAATTATTTTTTAATACTGATCTCTTTGGTACAGTAGGCTCTGGGGAAAAACAAAAGATTAAAACAGGCATATATTTAACAGAATTATATGATTGGTTAAACAAAGCAGTAAGTCCTCAAGGTGTGTGTATGCATCCTACCTCTCCTGCTTGTGGAAGATGGCTTGGTGGTTGCGAGTACTAGTGGTCATTGTTATTCACGTGATCATAAGTTTATTAAAAATGTCATACAAAACTATTAAATACAATTAATTCATCACATGGATAACAAGGATGCTGTAGAAAATTACAATGCGCACAAAGTGTACATGAAATTTAGTTGGCAGCATTTGTCACATTCCATTGCCTCTGGTTTTTTTTAACAATGCTGGTTAATCAATAAGGAGTAAAGAACTAGAAATCCTTTAAATTTACAGGGTGTTTCTGAAAAATACGGACAATGTCCTACAAGATAATAACACAAAAAAGTATTAACAACTTTTTTTTTAAATTGGGTATCATGTGCCTTTGAAACTAAAATTTTTAAATACCTTCTTAAAAAAAATGGATATCTACTTAGGAGAAAGCTGTAGTTATTATTAAGTGGAATACTATTATCAAGTACATAATTATTTACATAAAAAAATGGTATCTGTATACTTACTGGTAAGTTATTTCAGGAAATGCATACGAAAGCACCAACATTAAATTTTAATTGCCTGAAGAGTAGATAACATGCATTAAAAAACTATTTGCTGTGGTGGTGGTGGTGGTGGTGGTGGTGGTGCATTTAGGGGGCCAAAAATGCAATGTAATTGTAAAGTAAAATACCAACTTTAACAAGACACCTTTTTGTTAATTTCTGCTGAAATCATTAAAAGTATCCCACTAAAAATTGTCAATAGATGTGTGTTGTAAAATTACCTGTGAAAAAGTATGGCCAGCTCTCTATTTTATTAACCGAAGGAATGAGATATTCCTAGCCGTATTTTTGCAGGTGTAAGATCTCCATTATAGAAGCATTCAGAATACAATATTTCTTCATATTAGTATGTAATAAAAATGAGCAAAAATTTTTACACTTTTCGTATTTATTAGTTTGAAATTTTTTTAAACTCTGAAATTAAAGACTGAAGTGTTCGTGTTTCATAAGGACTATTGGATTATTTAGCAGCATGGTGCAATGATTGCACTCACAAGCAAATGTTTCTTTGTACATTTTGAGCATTAATGAATTTGGCAAGTATAATTTGAAATGTATATTCATGGAATAATAATTTTCAAATTAATATTATGAAAGTGACTGAATATAGTTTTGGTTTTTAATAGTGTCATGTCAAAACAGAAAGTTTTAACAGTGATTCACTGTTTAATCCTCTACAACAAATATAACTGTGAAAAATTTAGAAGATGATTATATTTATAGGAAAAATTGTAAATCATTGCAAACAAAACCTTAATGCAAGTTACAGCATTATATTAGAAATTGTTCTATTCCCTACTGAAACCTGAACGTGTCAAGGGCTAAGAACATTGTTGTGATTTGTTGGACTCATCCGCAGCCAGCTATCCATTATTTAATTCTCCAGAGATCTCGAGGATGAATCAAGGGTCAATACTGAGTTAGGCTGCACCTTTTTTTTACTTATCAAATTTCTACATTGTATCAAAAAATCACAAAAATCAGTTTTCATCCAGTTATTTCAATATAAAATGGTTGCACAGTATGAGTTTAAGAAAGCCTATCCGCCTTCATATCACACCATGTTAGGTTTTCACCGTAGATTCTTTGCATCGCATCCGCAGCAGGCCTCCCGACAAGGCGGATGTTTCGGCAGCAAGAGGGAACCACAGTGCAGTCCGGCTCTTGTCAGTTATCCACAAGAGGTAGAGAACAAGGCTCCTTCTCTAGGCATGCCTGCTGTATTTGTAACGTCAGGTACGCGGCGGTGTCAGCAAGTTCCTAGTTCATTCCTCCATGTTGGTATGCCGCCCGGCCAAATGAATATGAGGCACTGCCCCAGTAATTTGCACTGACAATGCAGCTTGCTTTGTCCCACCAGTGGGGAAGTGTTTCTATCTATTGTAACAACATGTAGGACAAGCAATTTTTTGATTCACTAATTTTAAAATAATAAGTTAAATATTTTACATTTTGCAATTTAGTTTCTGATCATTTGAATTTATGAATTGCTTTTTAAATTATGTCATTTTACTTGCAATTTTTAAAGCTAGCATTAATTTTTGGTGCTAAACTTTAAGAGTGAGTTTTGTGATCATGGTAATGTTTCTATGATTTCAAACTCAAGCACTCAGAGCTCTATAATGACTGACTCTTGGAAGTTTTGAGTGTTCAGTGTGTTTTGCAGACCCCACATTAAATTAATGAACTTTAATTAAATATCAATTGCATAAGCTTTGGGGCATAAGGGCTCTAAAACCGTCAATGTCTACAGGACCCGACGGGATTCCTAATTTTATTCTGAAAGGCTGTTCACATTTATAAGTACCCCTATTAAAACATTTATTTAATACTAGTTTAAGAACCCAAGTTTTTCCTAATAAATGGAAAATTGCAAAAGTCATTCCAAATCATAAAAATGGAAACAAATTAAATGTGGTTAATTATTGAACATTATCGCTATTAAATGGTCTCTCTAAAATTTTTGAAAAAATAGTTTTTAAAATCGCTAATTTCCAACTAAAAAATCGTTTATCTAGTAATTAACATGGCTTTAGATCAGGAATGACCACAGCCACCAATCTAATTACTTCCCTTAATCCTATTTTTAATGAAGTCATTAGCAGGGGTCAGGTAGATGCCTGCTACTTTGATCTTGCTAAAGCTTTTGACACTGTAAACCATTCATTACTATTAAGCAAGTTACATAATTTCGGTCGAGTGACAATTATGTTAATTGGTTTTCTAGCTACCTTAAAAATCGAACTTTTTTTTGTATCTTATCAGCAACTCCAATTCTTCAAATTTTATAGCTAGTTCTGGAGTTCCTCAAGGTGGTACCTTGTCTCCTTTACTCTTTATCATATTTATTGATGACATTACTCAAATTCTGAATCATTCTTCTGGCACTCTATTTGCAGATGATCTAAAAATAAGTAGAAAAATTTTCTCTTTTAATGACTGTTTATTATTACAAACTGACATTAATGAAATTAATAACTGGTGTAAAGCAAATCTTGTGACCCTGAACAAAAGCAAAACAAAAATAATATCCTTTACTAGAAAATACCTTCCTATCAAATATGATTATAAATTAGGCAACACCTTAATTCAGAAATCCTCTTTTCTCAAAGATTTATGCATCATTCTAGATTCTAAATTGTTCTTTCACCAACATGTTGAACATTTAATTTCTAGTTCCCCAAGAACATTAGCTTTAATTAAATATATCACATGTTATGCTACAAAAACTGATTTTATCCTCTCTCTTCATTTAGCATTAATTAGGTCAAAACTAGAATACTGCTCAGTAATTTGGAACAACATCAATATGTGCGATAATATGAAAATCGAAAACATACAGAATAAATTAATAAATATTATTAATCAAAAACATCTTCCTCTACCCAATCTGATATCTCTCTCAATTCGAAGAGAATTACATGACTATTTTCATTAAAAACTGTTATACTAACAAATTGAACTGTAAATATATACTTGAAAACACCGGTTTAAGAGTACCTCCTTTTAATAGTCGTTTAACTTCCACTTTATGTACAGTTAACAGAAATAATGATCTTATCTTTAGGCTAATAACCAACTTTAATAAATTTGATAAACACTTTAATTATTTTCCTTAGTTCTTAATGATCATGTGTGTTTTAGTTCTGTGTTGTCTAAATTGTAACATTTGAATTTTGTTTTATTGTCTTTATGTGTTCTGTTTTTATATTGTATTATATTGTATTGTTTTGTGTTTTTCATTTATGTTTATTATAGTGAGTGTATTTGTGTCTAATTGTGTGCCTACCATTAAAGGCATTGTCCTGTTAGTTGGCATGTTACAATTACAAATAAATAAATAAAATAAAATAATTAAAATCATGTTACTACTCTGAACAGCCTATGATTTTCAGGCAAATGTACCTCAGTTTAAAACATAAATTCATTGAATATACATCATACAGGGTTCCCAACGATAGGGAAAACAGGGAAAATTCAGGGAAATTGAAATGGGTCAAAAACACAGGGAAAACTCAGGGAAATTTGTTGTGCGGCAATCACAGTGTGTGTATATATATTTATATATTGATTAATACATGTATCACAAGCACATTTTTTCTTAAAAACAAAATCGGAAAGTTGGGGTGCGGGTCG
This sequence comes from Bacillus rossius redtenbacheri, assembly GCF_032445375.1. Taxonomy (NCBI): domain Eukaryota; kingdom Metazoa; phylum Arthropoda; class Insecta; order Phasmatodea; family Bacillidae; genus Bacillus; species Bacillus rossius. The sequence continues at coordinate 91,150,770 of NC_086331.1, read as the reverse complement.
TACATGTAAATCAAAGTAATAGATAAGCCACGAGTCCCGGGAAAGTTTGGTTCGCCATACAGCTGTGACGTGCCGAATTTCATGGTAGCCGGCCCCGGACCGTGCCGAGCTGCGCCAAGCCAGTTGTAGAAAACGGCGGCACCGTAGTTCGTATACGTTTGGCCGTTTGTGTCATAACTTTGAAGTATCCAGTATGCTGGAAACTTTTTGAAGATTGTTTAGTGAATATATTTTCATTTATTTAGATGTATTTTTTCAAAAGTGCTGCAGCTGTGGTGGTGTTTTTGTATCACTGTAATTTGTGTTATTGGTAGTATTATGTATCATGACAAGATTTTTGCCTATCAAACACAACAAAAACACCGCTAAAATAGTTACACATTGTGTTATTCTGAGTCAAGAGTTCTACAGAAGCAGTTAAATATATTTGAAATTTTTTAGTCAATTGTGAGAAGTGTTTTTTTTTTCCAGAAGAAATCAACGGCGGTCCTCTTATTATTTTCTCATTAGAAATATAGGTTACATTCACGGGTGTGTGCTAGCTCAGTTTCCTTAATTGTGCAATGAAAACACGGTGAAACTTGTGAGACTAAGCGATTCAGTATCGAATGTGTTTTGCTACTCTACATTAGGCCTAGGCCTATTCTTGATAGTCTGAGTGGATAATTGTGTGACATTCACGATGTCTAAATTCAATCCTGCTTGGCTAGATGGATCACTGTTTCCTGACTGGAAAAAGTGGCTATGTCGTGTTGAGGGTGATGAAAATAGTGCAAAGTGTATTTTGTGTAAAAAGGTATTTTCTTTGAGTAGTATGGGTAGGCAGTCTGTGAAGAGCCATCAAGAAGGGAAATTTCAAAAATAGTTGGTTACTGCAAGCAGTATTTCTGCATCTATGTCAGCATACTTAACAAAGCCTTTAAATCACCAAGAAACAAAGGGATCAATTATTTCAAGAGTTTCCACAGCACCAAATTCTGAATTAGCATCCAGCACACCAGCATCCTGTTCATTGTTAACTGGATCATCATCATCATTCAGTGCTCTGAAAGAGGCATCTTCAGGCATGGTAAATAAAATACATTTTCAGGGAGACAGTAATGTCAGAAAGGCAGAAATATTGTGGGCATTACATGTTGTTATGAAAAAAGACAGTTTTAATAGCCAACAAGGAATAAGCAATTTGTTTGCTAAAATGTTTCCATATAGTTCCATTGCACAAGAAATGTAGCTTAGTAGTACCAAGACTCCATACTTAGTTACTTGCCCCATATTTTTTCCACAAACTTACAGATGAAATCAGATCCACAAAATACATTGTTGCATGCTTTGATGAATCCTTCAATAGGGTATAAAAGGTACAACAAATGGACATAGCTGTACATATATGGGACGTCAACAAAAATCAAGTAATGACCAGGTACTGGAATTCTTCATTTTTAGGCCATTCTACAGCTGATGATCTCTTAAAAGGGTTTCAACAGGAACTAAAGGATGTGGAACTATCCAAAATTATACAAGTATCCATGGATGGGCCGAATGTCAATAGGTTGTTCATGAAAAAATTGAATGCAAAAACTAAGGTGTGCGAAGAAGATCCAGATATATTAGACCTGGGATCTTGTGGTCTCCATGTTGTTCATGGTGCCTTTCAATTGGGTTTTAGAAAGACCGGGTGGGATGTTGTTCAATTTTTAAGGGCCATATATTCTGTGTTCAAAGACTCACCTGCTCGACGATCAGACTTCAGACAAGTTACAAGTTGCAGTGTTCTTCTGATCAAATTTTCTGATATGTTGGTGGTTGGAAAATGTCCCAATGTGTGAGAGAGCAATACAAATTTTTCCTCACTTGAAAATATTTTTCAAGACCAGTAAATTACCTGCTACATATTTTGTTGAGAAAGTGAAGGATTGTTTGAGGGATCCTTTGTTGCTAGCTAAGCTGAGTTTTTTTTCCTGACAATGGCTTCTTCACTTGAACCATTTTTAAAGAAGTTCCAAACATTAAAACCAATGTCACCATTTCTGCATAAGGAATTGGAGGACTTGCTAAGAGAGTTGCTGGGACGTTTAACTAAGATGGAAATTTTGAAAGCCAAGATAACTGCATATCAGCTTATTAGTATTAATTTGGACGATGTAAGTCTGGGACTTCCACTCGCAAAGTTGAAAATTGGATTTGCTGCAAAGCATGAGTTAGGTGTGGTTGATGTAAAATAACTTCAGAAACAAAGGTTCCTAACAGAATGCAAAACATGCATGGTTCAGATTGCCAAGAAACTTGAACGTAGCCCAATAAAATACAAAATGGTTAAAGCTGCTTCTTGTTTGGACCCTAGAAAATTGTTGGACAAACAGGAAGAGTGTAGGACAAGCATGGATACATGTTTGCAAATTCTTATGTCTGCCAAGCACCTAACTGCTCTTCAATCTGATAGACCTAGTGTTCAGTTTACCAAATTTGTTACTTATATAAATTCTGACAAACTTGCATCATTTCATGTACACAATAACAGATTGGACACTTTTTTTGCAGATATGTTGATTGGAGAAGAACAGTTTAAAGATAAATGGCTTGCAGTGAAAATTATATTAATTCTCTCACATGGTAATGCTTTTGTGGAATCTGGATTCTCCATCAATAAGGAGATGCTTGTTGAAAATCTCCATGAGAAATCTTTGATTGGCCTGCGACGAGTTTGGGATGGAGTTAGTAATGCTGGTGGTGAAAATTGTATTCAAGTATATCAGGAAATGATAAAATATGCCAGAGGAGAAGCTTCAAGGTACAAAGGTGCCCTGGAGTAAAAATGTCAAAATGAAGAAGAGGACAAGAAGTTGGACAGATATTGTAAGAAAGAAAGAAAATGCAAGACTGTAGGAATTCAAGAGCTGCTAAATAAAAAACTGTAAATAGAGAAACAAAAAGAGCATTTAGAGATGAAAATTAAAAAAATTAAGAAAAATATTTATTGGGCTTAAAGAATAACCAGTACATATTTGTAATATTTTGTGAATGTACATTGAATATGCAAGATACCTAAACATTTTTTTCCTATGCAGCAGAAGTGGTATAACATTAGGCCTATGTATGTCTAAATGTTCACAGCAATTTAGCAGGTAATAAAATAGCTGATAATACCCTTATGTTAGTAGCATAGGTATGCCTGTATATTATGTAAATTGTTCTTGTTGTGATTAGTTTATTTCATTATTTTTTTTAATTTAGCACAGGGAAAATATATTATAGGACAGGGAAAACAGGGAAAACTCAGGGAAATTTACAGAAACAAGTTGGTGGGAACCCTGTCATATAACTGGCTGGTAGTAGTAATTATCTGCCACAGCAATGCTCTTCATAGTTTTCTGCAATATTTTGTTATTGATACCTAATTGTATTCATTGCTTGAGATATTAGTAATCAAAAGTGTTTTGTATGTTTTGCATGGTGTGTTATGGTAAGACATTACTATCACGTTCTCAAGAATTTGTGTTTGAATCATAGTCTGGTTATATTTGTTTCAGTTTTTATAAATTTCATAAATGACTTCAGTTAGTGCAAAAATGGTTTATTATTGCAAGCTGTGACAGATCTGTTCTTAAACAACCCTGATTTTTGGTACATGTTTTCATCACTACTGATCACATAGAAAACAATTAAAACCAAAGAATATAAAAAGTTCACACTAAAGCTTCTATAAACTTTCTGTATTTGAGGATATTTTAACATATTAACTGTAATTCCTATATTGATAGCCATACTTAATCAATATAGTCTTACAACCATCAACTATTCGTAGAGATGCGCACTGCCATAGAATCAAAACTGTTGCCAACATTACATAATAATATTTCATTCCCACAATACAAAGTTACTACACCAACCAGACTGAATTTTTGTAGGGCAAAACTTGCTATTAACATTATTTAAATAATTCATGCAATGAGGAATATTGATTTAATGCTGTTTTACACTGTTTGTCATGTAAAAATTCCAACAATCAAAAACATAAATAAAAAATCTGACGAAAAAAAATTCACAGAAAACAAGACTGAATCAGCTGATGTCTGACAAACGGAACCAACGATGAAACTTAACAAGTATTATGGACAATAAAACAACGAAAGCACAGACAAATATTGTTCAAACTCTAAATATCAGACAGCAAAGAATTCTGTTGAAGTAACTTAGTCATGAAAAATAATGTAACAACACAGACAAACACAGTGGGCTAACAACGATGAGACAGATTAAATGCAGGAATCGCATCAAACATATAAACACAGCAATGAAGATAAACAAGTACTATGGACAACACAGCGATAATATCACTGACGAACACAAAAGATTTCCAGTGACAACAGTTGCAACGTTTCGGGAACTGGCCTCTTTTCCCATCATCAGGCACAAACAGACCGATATTGGACACTGGAAAACTATGGGTTTATATATGTTAGAGCTCCTCTCCTTGCACAGCCAATGGCAAGTGAAGGCTATCCTGATTGTCCGTGCACAAAAGGGGCGATATTATTAACTGATGTATAAATGTGAGGGTTGTTGGTTTGCAATTGAGTTGTGTAGTAAATTGGTTTCTTTTTAATTAAAGGTATCCATATATTTTTTTAATTCAATGCTTTGTTGACTGATCATATTTCTATTGCTGACAATGAATACTGATTCCTTAAGTATCCTTTTAATTGGGTGTTTTTCTTGTATGAGTGGTGCAGCATTGTCCCAGAGTATTCTATGGCTATTATCCAAGGCATGTTCGGCACATTAGTAAAAAGGCTTTGAACATCAAAGTTTACGAGTATGTCAGTTGGTGCTATTTCTAATTTTTGATTATGTGGATGAAGTGACCAGAATATTTAACGAAGGTAGATGTTTGGCCGGTGAGTGGTTCAACAATTTTTAGCATAAATTTGGAAAGTTTTTGGCATTGGTCATAAAGGCAGGCCTGGTTTGTGGACTTTTGGTAGAGCCATAAATGTGAGGTGGCTTAATGCTGTAAGGTGATAAGGCACACCTTATTTTGTTTGGTATTTGGCTCTGGTGTTTTTTTTTAGGGTTTGGTACACTTTGTATTCAATGCTATTTTGTTTGGTATGTGGCTCTGGTGTTGAAAGCTTATCTTTCTATAATTGCTGTCTAAACAAGAGTCTGACTTAAAGTAGTCGGCGGGAACTAAGCTGTTTGTGTATTAAAAAAAAATACATTCTACAGGGATTATGAAGGTAGTTTCCAATAAGAAAATATTTAAATTCAAGTTTTACTTAAGCCCAGAGTATAATTAAGCTACACAATACACAATAACAATAGGACATTTCATACAAAGTAACGTGAAATACCATGATCATGAGAATTTATACTTAGAAGTTATGCTGTCCGTGAACATCAAGACATATAAATACAAAAAAAGGTACAAATTTAGCGAAATACAATTTCCTCAAGCAATGATATCCTGAAGGGACACACACGAACAAGTACGCCTAATGTAGACGAGCATTACAGTTATCATATCAAGGCCATAAACTTTTTTAACGCAAGTATCGCCCGCATAACGGGATCATAATCCCTGTACGAACCATCAAAAGGGCCGTCGTGTCAACCAGCTCAATTACCTAACAAGGCTTACGCCACAGATACAGTATAATAATTTAACGTGTAGCAAAAATACATGAATCAAAAAAAGCTATTACACGCTATAAATAACATCATAATCAATAAAAATATTGACTTCTCGGGGGAGAATAGCTCTGAGAACCCAAATAAGAGAAATTAAACAACAGAAATTTAAATCCAAACAAATTTTTCCAAGGTGGCAGCCGAAAGAAAATTTATACTAAATAGCAAAAAGTCAAAGTACGCGGATTACATAAAGGCAAAGGCCACCGCCTCACTCACGAGAAATAACACTTAACATAGCTTTCCCCCCGAGGTCGCTCTCACACGTCGTTGAAACTCTACTTGAAGACTACGTGCTCATGATTACCAAAATGAGAGAAGAAGAAGGAATAAATCCCTGACGGCTGCTTATATTGAATCGGCGCGGCACAGCGCGCATGCGCCAACCCCGAGAGGGGAGGCGAGGAGAAACAAAACACAATACTAAGAGGGGGAAGGATGTGCCGACGCCTGTGGTGAAGCGCGAAGTTTTAAGGCAGCGGACCTGACTGCTGCAGTGTTTTTTTTAGGGTTTGTTACACTTTGCGTTCAATGCTAGAAGTTGGATCTTTGTTCTAATATACTTTTTGTCTTGAGTTAATCAAGTTTGTAATTTGGGGCGACGGAAGACTACCATATCGGAAGACTACCATATCGGAAGACTACCATAATGGCAGTATTCCGCCTGGCCTCTTCGAAAAAGGCGGAAAAGTACCATAACGGAAATCTGCCATACCCCCCAGGGCGAGACGGAATTCTGCCATTTTATCTTACACCCTCCATGGAATGAGTACAGAAGCATTGTCCTCGAAGTAGTGTATAGAATACTCTGTAGGTAGCGCTGTCAACCCTCTATCTGTTTCTCAGGTTAACTTTAAAGCTTACAGATAGCGCTTCTGACGGTGATAGTTGCAATAACAAATCATTTACAGATCGCGAACGAGAAGAAAGAAATGTTTCCAAAAATGTATTATAGGTAACACTGTATTCCTATTACAACAATTTAAAAAAAAAACATGTGGCAGGCAGTATTCTATTTTGCCAAAATTTCTTATACATTCTATGGAATGAGGAAAATGGCCGTACTCGTAAAATCGTAATGTAACTAGCTTCATAGAATTTGCATTTTTGCACACTGGAATAATTGAAGTAATTGTAGATCATTATTTAATGAGTGCAAATCCAATGAAAATATTCAAGGGTTTTCTTATGTAATTTTTTCATTATTAGGATGATAGAACTCAAAAAAACTAGGATATTAAGGTTTTAAATATCCATATTAAATTATTTAAAGTCTACAAAATGTATATTTAAGATGCTGAAATTCAAGGGAAATATTTTTGTGTAATCTAGAAGGCACAGGTCAAGCAGCAGCTTTAAAACTGTCAGATCAAATTGAAATTCAGTTTTTTGTGCCTTACGACACTTATAAACGAAATATGACATATACATTAAAAAATAGGTACAATATAAGCACATAGAATAACAACCAAAACACATTAACACAATACCTACTCTGAAATATATCAATAACTTTACGACAAAACACGAAACAACTCAACACACAGATAAATAAAGATTGATAAAGTTCATATTAACTAAATGGTTATAATTGGTTACTTTGGTTTTTACAAAAATCTTAAACAGAAACTAAAATGGTGTATACAAAATAAATATGTAGATTATAAAAGTTTTAAATAACTTTTTGCTGAATTTGTTTACCAATGAATGTTTCTAGATTATTAAAAATAGTTGTATTTTTTTTACAAATTTTATAGTTACTAATGGTTTTAAAAGTGTCACTAATTCTATAATTTCAAGTTAAAATTCTTAATCCAAACCGTAATATGTCTGAAGCATCAAAAATGGTAATAAAATGTATATAATAAAATGTGCATCACTGATTGAACGTCTAATAAATATAAAATGCAAATTAAATTTATGTAGGAGTGTAGCATTATTTAAAAGGAATTTAAATACCTGAAATTTTAAAATATTAATTTAAGAATTTTTTTATGCATACTTTCAATTCTATTACAATCAAAATTATTTATTTCATTCCAAATTACGACACAATATTCTACTTTGTAGCTAATCAATTTGATGAACAAAGTATACAATCAGGTATTTATGCAGAAAAGTTATAAATTTAATAAAACCTAAGAAGATCTTCAAGTGCAACTAATAGTATTATCTACATGTTGGTGAAAAAAAAATAGCTTGGCATCCAATATAACTCGTAGGTATAAAATTGTGGACACCACACTTAATGTTATTTCTTGCTATGTGATAATTCTAATTAATTGAATTAGCTTTTTACTAAAGGTTATACAATAAATACTATCGTAAATCAGACGTTTGTTAACTTGAAAACCAGATCTGGACAGCTGAAATATCTTGCTGAATAGTTTCACAAACATATTTCCTAATTATATGTATATTTTTTTATCAGCATCTTTTCTTGATCAATTATTGATTACAGTTGGAATATAATTTATTAAATATTAAGAGTAGTGTAGGTAAATAACATATGCATTTGCTCAAACATATATAAACCCTCAGTTTTCCAGTATCCAATATCAATCTGTGCCTGATGACGGGAACAGATGTCAGTTCCCGAAATGTCGTAACTGTTGTCACTGGAAACCTTCTGTGTTCGTCAGTGATATCGTCGTCGTGTTGTCCATAGTACTTGTTTATCTTCATCATTGTGTTTATATGTTTGCTGTGTTACCTGCATTTAATCTGTCTCGTCGTTGTTAGCCCACTCTTCGTCTGGGTTATATTATTTTTCATGACTAAGTTCCTTCAACGGAATTCTTGTGCTGTCTAATATTTAGAGGTTGAAAATTTTTTGTCCGTGCTGTCGTCCTGCTGTTCATAATACTTGTTTAGATTCATCGTTAGTTCTGTTTGTCGGACATCAGCTAATTGTCTTGTTTTCTGTGAATTTTTTATCTTCATATTTTGTATTTTTTTGATTGTCAGAATTTTTCCATGACAAACAGTATAAAACTGCAGTGGCGTAAGTCCAAAAAAATGCATTAAATTACTTCAAACAATTTGAAACTGTTTCCATGTGGCATTACAGTCCATTTCATGCTAACTTCACTAAATTTGATTGGACATCTTCTTTTAACATGTAAATACCAACATTTTCTGGTGGTGTTTATGTTTGTTAGTATGAAAATATAGTGCCCTAAATAAAAATTCATAACTTCACAGGGTTTGTATGCCTTAGTAATATTCTTAAAAGGTCCTTAATTGGTCTTTATTTAAATAAGGACCCTTAGAAGTCCTTAAATTACAGTAAGAATCCTTTAAAAAAAAACTACATAAAGACTGATAGCAGGCAAGTAATGGATAAATTTGGGTACATTGTTATTGTGTTTCCGATTTGGCAGCAAACAAAGTTTTGTGCACGTGCAGTACCTGGAAGTGGTGACTTTCGGGCCACATGATTCAATTTTATTTATAGAACACTTTTTCAAATTCAATTTTTTTATTTTGTATCTTACTTTCAAACTAAAAAGGTGTGTTTTTCTTTTGTACTATGGACTTATAAAGTTACTGCAGTTTGAAATGATTTAAAGTTAATGCTGTAAATTTCAGATGGACACTAGGCTTGGGTTAGATATGTGTTCCAGAGATAATTATTAATGATGGAGGCTTATCTACAAGTTCAACCAACAAATGAACATATTTTTTGTTCATTTCCAATTTAATGGTTTATTCTTGAGATATTTTGTGATATTAAAAATGGTTTTCTACCTCTTGATAGTGGTGAAGGCAATAAAGGAGTCCTTAAAACTCCTTAATTTTTGATTGCCCAAGAGGTTACAAACCATGCTTCAATATTTTAGAAAAAATGAGTCCTTAATTCACTTATGATTTAAAATATGTATATGATTATTTGAAAGTTACATTTACCACCTAAAAAAAATGTTAATGGAATAATAGAATATGAGCATATGGTATTTATGTGAAACATCAAGTGTTAAGTCTGTAATATTTGTAGGTATTAGAGCTTAAAAGTCTGTATGAGAATTTACTCCATTTAATTGCCACAGGACTAAGGCATAACCGTAGACTAATGAATGACTACTAGTGATTGCACACTGTGCTTAACACTTTAAAATAATTTTGTATGTAACATTTCCAATTTTTTTTAATTTTGTTACTAATTGTCAGTGTTTGATTATAAAATAAATTTAACAAAGTGAATAAGTAATGCTGTTGGATTGGCCAGACAGTTAAGGAAGAGTTCTTCAGAAAAAAAAGCAACCAAAAAGACATTAAATAATTTTTTTTTGGAAAACATACAATAATATTGTAAATCAGTATGCATACAAGTAGCTAGAGTTTTAGTATATTTATTAATTTAGCTAACTTTAAATTTAATAAATAAAATAAACTATTACTTCCAAAAATATGGTAGGAGAGAGAGAAAAGACAGATTTTACCCAAGCGTGGTTTTATGTCATTCAGTACCATTTCTTGTTGACTCTTTAGGCAATGAGAAACATTCATCTAAATTCATATGAAAGTATTTTAAATACATTATGGCTGCCCTGTAGAACAAATGGAAAAGTTTACATAAAAGCTATTAAATATTCTGTCTGTAATGTATTGGGAGAGTGCTTCAAATTTTTTCTTCTCAGTAAAGTATTAGCACTTATAAAGGGTGTTATTTGGCATTGACAGTGTTCTCCTTGGAGTTCTCCTCGTATCTTGAGCCCAGTGGATGTGCGGCACATCTTGGCGAGCAGATCTAGTGAGAACTTGTCAGGCCTTGGTTGCCATGGTGAACTGGTGGGTTCGCCAATCAGGAGAAGAATGTGCCGCCAGTCATTGCGCAGAGTGACTCCATCCAAAAACCAGCTGAATCTGGAAGAATCTCGGCACACCGAGGAGGCTACCAAAAGAGAAGCAGAAAAACTGTTACGGGAAGGAGGAGAGGAGAAACTGCGCAATTGTTTGGAGACATTAAGTATGAAAGAAAGGTGCGTGCATTTTTGAGAGTTCAGTGTGATAAGTTCTTTAGATGGCTGTGTGTATCTTAATGTAACAATATTTACAAAACCCTTTTATTTTTTCATACAGTAAGATGTAATTTGTGTTCTTCAGACTGTCTTAAAAAATGCAAAACTAAAAAAAAATTTAGTTTTTCAGGTTTTACTTTGTAAGAACAAGGACTCAGTTCAAGGTCACGATTGTGATTCTGTCCCGCTGGAGAGCACTTGTAATCATGTGTGGTCAAACATTCATTATTTAGACTTGGGGAAGGAGGGACACGATACAATAGGCGGCATTGCCATGCGTTATTTGACGTGATGCTTGCACCTTGGGCTGTTGATTCACGTGGAGTAAGACTCACTCTCATGGGCCATGGGCCGAGATGTGCTTGGCACCTGTGGGCTTCTGAAGGCCGGCAGTTCCGCAGCTGCTCTGTGAGCTATCTTAGGGCAGCTAAGCAGTGCCTCCTGCAACCAAACGTGTCTCGCTGGTTCAACATGAATATATCGAGTAGCAGTCCTTGGACCGTCTGGCCGGCTGGTGTGTCTGGCAATCTGTGTGGAAGGGCAGTCTGGTATGATTGAGAGAAAAATCACTAATATTTTTCAATAACAAATTACATTCAAATAGAGTACAACCCAAGGAAAAAATCTAAATATATTGATTCAAGAATTAAAACAGTATCAATTGTGAAATCTCTACTGAGAGAATAGTCAATTTAAAGTTATTTTTATAAAGGATAAAACATGCTTTTTTTTCAATGGTTTCATTTTTGGCATATAATTTTCTGATAACCTCAAACAAAAACTAGTTTTTAGTTTCATAATATTACGATAATATCTACAATCTGCCTAACAATAAATAATTCTTACATTCAGCAAAATCTGTGTCATTTGGTTGTAACAAGTGTTGCTGTATTTAGATGAATTTTAAATTGTTCTGTATTAGACTGTCATTCGATTGAATGAAGACGTTAAGTTGTGCGAAAAATTAAAATACTTCAGTGCAATATATACATATCCAGGTTAAATTTTTTGCCACCAATAAAAAAGCTCTCACAATTACATTGTGTACTCATTATATAAATATTATCAATTAATTGTTTGGTGTTGTCCTTAGCATTATGCCAAGTACAAAATCAACATTACAGACATATAAATGTTCATCAGTGTTGTAATGTTACTCAATTTTAAATAAGAAAATAGACAAATTTACTGTGATATGTTTTAATGTTACATAATTTTAAGTAAGTAAATAGACAAAATTACTGCGATAAAAATTATAAGTGTTAAAGCATCATATACATTTGAATGATTATGACACCTAAATTTAATTACAGAATTTGATATAATATTAATTTATAGCCTCACTTTACAAGAAAACCAGTTAAGAGAAACTTTAAAAATAAAATTTTTGTAATACGAATTGAAAAAAATTATCTCTGAATTGTAAGAGGTTCTGAATAGATTTGCACTTTAGAGTAAACAGAAAGCTGCTACCTGTGTGTTTGTAGTTCATCGGGAGGCTGGAATTGGGGGTCTGAATAAGAAATACCAGAATTTCCATGAACACATGTACAGTGCCACAAATAGGACTACAGATGTGATATCTTAATTGCACAAGTATGGCAGTTGTCCTTCCATTACTCTCTAGTTGTGGGTTGATTTCAGAATTGTACAATATGGTAGCAACCCAATAAAAAAACATTGCCACTATTTCTGTGAAGATATATAGTAACTAATAAATATCTATTTTTAACTTGAATAAATCACATAAACCAGACAGTGTTATCAGTTAAAAAATAATAGGAATCAAATATTCTAAAGGTGAATGTGTAATTAATTAATATATGAAAATGTAAATGATTATTCAACCACAATACCCATATACAACTTAACAGGACACTCAATATTAATTTCGGTATCAATTGATCGCTAATAATATTTTTTTTATCCTGAATTATTTAATTAATCACTTATACAAATTTAAACCATTTCTACTAGTTCGATAAGAAAGTTTTACGTGAGAACTATGCTACTTAATGCAAGAGACATCTTAGGGTAATCAATCTCTCTGATAAATAATGAGGCTAACTAATATTATGAGGAAATATTTCAGAATGAACTGTGTATGGTACAAATACTTTAACTCTCCAACTAAATGATTGGCAATATTATAGTTACACAAACAACAAAAGACTATCATTAATTTAAACTTTCCTTGAATTTGCAGAACATGAAGAGTTCCTCTATTCATGGTTCAATGCAAGACTTTTCACAGCACAATGATGTCATGAATAGTAGTTTGCTATATTACTGGAATCAAATCTTGAACAACATGTCTGTAGGAAACGATGACACTTCTTAACTGGAAAATATTATCACAGTTCGTGATGAGAACACTTATCGTACGTAGTCAGTGTCTTTTGAAACCACAAACATTCCTTACGCCTGTGTTTGAGAATTACCATGAAGAAACTTCTCTTTATATAAACTAAAATTCTTCATAAAGTGTTTGTTCATCTTGTAATTATCACTTGATAAGAATGCTTCATTCTTAGAGCATAAAATTAAATTTAAACTTCCGTAATGTAATGATGGGTAAGATGTAAACCATAGCGTTAAAATATTCCATAGCAACTTACTGATAAGTACATCTAAATTGCCTTAGTTGAATATTTATAGTTATAATTATTTAATTGAGCAGCAAGATGGGTAGTGGAACAAGAACTTACAAATTGCAATCAAAGCAGTCATCTATAATGAACATTTCTCTGCTTCTTTAAAAGAAAGGTAGGTCATTTGTAGGCTTCACTTAAAATTTTTCAGTTAAGAAACAATAAATTGCTTTTCCAGATAAAAACTGTTTTCATCAAATAGCTTTATAAAAACACTTATTTGATACTTTTTACAGCTCCTAACACGGTCTAACATGTATTGCATTTGTATTTTGTGTGCGCCTGCTTCAATGTATATGTATTGTTTTTGGTAAATTAATTATTTGCGTTGATTTGTGAAACAAAGTACTCTAACCTGAAGTTTAAAATTTAAATTACATTTGGGTTTTAAATATTTAGACATATTACAAAATTTTCATAAATGATTATGATCAAAAAATAATTAACTTATGTTAATTTTTTTATTAATAATGGTTCATTGTGTCCACTGAGAACATAATAAACATTATTTATCAACTTATTTAATAATCTTAAGTGAAACATAGAACTGTTCAGTTTACCTATTTATGTAAATGCTTAAAAAAGTTGTACAATTTGTCTCGTTTCACATTTTGTTTGGAGGTTCCGGATTTAGAATATAAATTCATAAATAAAGAGGTTACAAATAGCTGTTATTCATTTACTGTCCAAGCCAAATGTCATGGTGACTCGCCCATCTAGTAGCTCCTCATTGACCCACAGAAAAACACAGATAGATCTGAAGTTGTTAACAGCTCAGCTGTAAGCAGACTGTTACGAACAAACTGGATTGGATGTTGAGTCAAAAGTTCTCTTATATGGTAATGCACATCCTCGCGAATTTTCGCCTGCCAGGAAGTTTGGCGCAGACTATGGATTCTAAATAACTTTTGTAGTGACTAAGTGCCCAGTTCGGAGGTTTGATCGTTGTGAGTCTCCACCCACTATTTTATAAACGAAAAAATCTTACACTACATAAATCAAACCGTGATGTTTATTCTATATTCCAGCCTTATGCGCTATCTAAATGACTTGAATGTGTTTGCCAATCATTGGCTAGGCACGAACTTGTCCAACACTAGCCAAACTGATAAATAAATTAACTTACATTGTACTCTTTTACGTAGCACTTATGTCTACCATGTCAAAGTAATTTTTAAGGGACTGTCGATTCACCTTGCTTTCATTAATTTAATACGCATAGTGAACAGGAAATTATTTCTGTTGTGATTCGAGCCAAATCTGTTATAAAAAGAGCAACGTAATAACGTTCCGCATATTATAATTGCAGATTGGCATGTCAATTACATTACATTGTCTTGTAAACAGGCATTTTTAACATTTATTGCAATGATTTAATTAATATTCTATTAAGTAGTATCAATTTTAAAACACCCAATATTTCATCTTAATTAATTAAATCACTGACTTTGTTTTAAATTTTTTGATATGTTTCTTTGTTTTATTTTATAGGTTATTAACGTTCTCAACTTGTGTAGTCAGGCTTATTGGAGCTCAGTGTATATACTAATCCTAGGAACACCAAAGCCTAAAGTTTGATTATACCTCAGGTCCAGAGTTCAATGTATATCATTTTTTGATAATTTAAATAGTTTTATCACATTGTTACTTTTAGTATTAATTAAGCTAACCAGATTGTTATGAAATTGTTGTTTTTCAACGCTTCCTCATTACGCCTGCAACTCCAGGGCGGGCAACCAACGAAACTATACAAAACTTTATAAAAAAAAAAGCACCCACATTCACAGCATACTCCAAATTCTGACCTGTGTCCGTCCAAAGGCACTTAGCGACTTAGGCTATGGTCACCTGAAAGTTGTGGGAAAAATCACACATGAGTGCCTCAATTCATGTTGCACATTTGGATTCCATTGTCTGCAGTCTTTTAAAAGGCTTTTTATTTTATACGAGGGTTTTTTTTTCAACCTCCAATCGGCTGTAATAAAAAAACGGGAATGAATTGGGAAATTATTTTAATGTAAAAAAAAACTTATATCTTTACTCTATTTTTCCACATAATCACCGTGCAGATTGAGGCATTTGTCGTACCGATGCACCAGCTTTCCAATACCCTCTGCATAAAATGATGCCTCCTGCCTATTCAGCCACGTTTTAACAGTGCTCATTCGGCGATGGATTTCTGCTGCAGTGTGCCCTTCTGCCTGTAAGAAACGGATGACTCCACGCAGCTCGCATTTCGCCGTACAGTTTATCGTTGCAGCCATGTTGAAATTCCCATAACCAAGCTTCAACTGAGGTGTGAGTTGGCCGCTCCACATGGTTGGTGGAAGGGAGTAAACACTACGAGACGTGTCGATTCGTATACGAGCGATTAGGGTATCGATTAATGGGCATGCCATGGAGAAATGAAACTGTAATCACACTGCAGGGCACTGTTAAAACGTGGCTGAATAGGCAGGAGGCATCATTTTATGCAGAGGGTATTGGAAAGCTGGTGCATCGGTACGACAAATGCCTCAATCTGCACAGTGATTATGTGGAAAAATAGAGTAAAGATGAACGTTTCTTTTGACATTAAAATAATTTCCCAATTCATTCCCGTTTTTTTATTACAGCCGATCGGAGGTTGAAAAAAAAATAACCCTCATATTTAGGCAGGCAAAATAATAAATCCATAAAATATAAACCACAATTTTTTGTTAAGCCTACATGTACCGCACACTGTCTTAATGCCAATAAAAACATTTTTTAAACAAAATAGACTATTATTCCCCACTAGAAGTATATAGCCCTAAGCCGGTTATTCAACTATCAAATTTTATTGTACTGACCGTTTTACATACAAAAGCATCATACTCTTGCCATAAAACCCATAAAAAAACATCGGCGCGTGGCTGCCATGCATGTCAGAAGTAAGGTTTAAATATATGTACATGATAAGAGGAATAAGAAGTCTAAGAATCTGTGCAAGTATACAAGTGAGTAAGTGTGTAAGTATATACAAGTGCACAAGTATTCAAGTAAGCAGTTGTGCTATAATGCAAACATGTTATCAAGCACCTCACTCCTCAGTTACATTTCCCTATCTTCCTACTATACTCCTGATCGTTGCACTTTTTTCCACCCTCTGAGCGTCACGCTGTTGTTATGCTGATTACATCATTGCCTCTACTTACTTTCCAACTGTAAAAAAGTTCAAATTAAAAATTTTAAAATAATTGTTACATCATATAAATACATACTTGACATCCAGATGCTAGCTCAAGCTTCATTCGCTTCTTCATGGACTTTCTACAATGAGAAAGGTTCTTGGAATATTTACGCCAATTTCTTCCAGTAGCTGTAATGTAGCAACTAGAGAACTGATCCGAAGAGTACAATTACATGCAGTGAGAGGTTTAAGGCCAGTCTAAAATTACAATAACCTAAATTGTGTTGACGAACAATGATCGTTAATTGTTTCACGTGTCCCTCTGATGTGGGTGGTGTGGGCGATGGTCCCAATCCCCCTAGTCTGAATATATTGGTAAACTTCAACTGTTTGTCCCAATCTGTGTCCTTTGGTAGCATAGAAGATGGAGAAGTCTCGTGATATTTGCAGTTTCCGGTTCCTGTTTCATAAAGGTAAACAGAAAATAACTGACCATTTGGTAGGAACAGGAAACCAAGAAGACCAAAACAAAATATTTATTAGTGCTGCCCGTTTGCGACCAGCATTTTTCAAAGGCCAAAAATACAAATTTATTTTTCATGATGCGATTAGAATTCATTTATTAGCATTTACTTTTGTCTTATTGAATAACTTAATTTTATTGAATTCTCACAACATTCACACCTTGAATATTCAAAACAGCTGCGTACTCATTATTTACAGTGCATGAAAACAAACAAAACCAATCAAAAAACACTTATTTTGGCGCTCTGTAATTACGGCGCGTTGGTGACTACTTTAAAAATCAGTTGAATCAGACATCGCAATTGTAGACAGGGCAGTTTTCCTTGCGTCAATGTGGGGTCATTCAGTTCATGATAAGGACACAGACTACACACAGGTTTGGACTCTTGTAGACAGGCCTTCACTGTTTCATAGACCATCGTGTGACAGTTGGGTTGATAGAAGGAGAGGGAGGAGGGACAGGCAAAGTGGCAAAGAGGCCGTCGTTCCCTTCCCAAGCCATCGTTCCCCGCGGTTATCGCTCCTGTCCACGGCCGCCAGATCTTATGATATTACCAGAGTAGGAAGCAGCCTCTACACCAGGTGCTGCCAAAATATACATTTTAAAAATTAGTTTTTGCTTTTATATTTAAAGAGATTCAATGTCGCCGCCCCTGACTTTTCTTAAGATTCAGATATGACCAAGGTCGCTATTTAATATTTTAGGTGGTAGAACATACTGCCTGAAAATTGTGATGAAATGAAAACCAAACATTATCAATTGTAAAAAAAATAATAATTAAAGTTTGTTCACGTAGTGACCTGTGTGCTTACATCATCTGCAATTTGACGTTTATTTGAAAGTTCTATAATGAACCTGACAGAATCACGTGCATTTAAGTTAACATATAAATCCCTATCCCGCCATTTGGCTGGCGCGGGCGTGAACCAAGCCATTAAGAAAATTGTTCATATTATTCAAATAACATATATATTATTATTGTAGTATATGATATCTTGCAGTTACCTAGCAATCTTTATTTTGTGCTGCCACACTGAATGTATGTAAATGGCATAATGCATAAGCATGCCATATGGTGTGTCAGATGTCAGTGAGGCCATTTGTTAATTTTTTTCTTTCATTAATGCAGGCTTATCATCAGAGAAACATTGTTTTAACTTCCAGTATTTTCAAGTAAACTGTCTACTTTTACTTCTTAATTATAGCCCAGCCATGATTAAGTCACATAGCTAAGTGAATGCACCACTTTTTAACTAGCACCTTAAAACTATAATTTTTGTATATTTGCTAGTAAATGATGAACATATTTTGCAAGACATGACATTATGCCACCGATGCTCTTATAGATGGTTTACAAATTTCCTAGCTGGAACAATTTTCAGACCTGTTTCCCAGTGAGTACATATAACTCTGAAAGTCTAACATTGATTATGTTCTTGACGTGTATGATCAACTATGTGCAAAATAACACATGTCTTTTGAGGAGGAAGGTACACCAGGCGCGTAGGTTTTGCCCGGCCATTGCATCAGATGAACAAGAGGCATTGTCTTCATTGCAATGCTAAGTGGTATTGTAGGATTTTCTTGTCTGTGCGTTACTTTATTCTTAAAATAAATTAAGACTTTTCGATAAGTCTACAGGCACAATAAATACGGCAACTGTTCTTGTTTTCTTCTAAATATTCACGTTTCACAGTGCTGATAGCGGAAATATTATAGTGGGATATAATACCAGTAAATATTTCCGCTCGTTGCAGTAGCTTACGCTCCGTTTTTGTCCACCCTGGTCTACCTATGTCGGTGCATTATTTTTTTCCGCTCGTCGCTCGTGATTATTCTGAGTAATAAAAAAATTTCTTTGAATCTACAAATCATTGAACAAGAATTTATAAAGCAGATTTGCAGTTATTTTTAAGCATCTTCACTCGCCTATTCTGTGGGGTTCGCATTTTTAACTTATTCTTAAGGGGAGTCTGACAGTAAAAAAAATTAAAATTTTGACTTTTTTAATTTTTAATACCAAAATAAAATGTCGACTTTCCTGAATAAAATGATATTAGTGTTATTGCGAAAATCTTTTTTCCATCCTTAATTTTTTATTTTTTTAAAGTTGAACTGCATTTTTCGAAAAATTAATTTTTGTGACTTTTTAATTTTAAATGCTAAAAAAATTTTAATTTGAAGGTGCTTGTAATAAATGTACTCTGTGCAGTATGAATTCTACGAGGCGAAAACTGAAAAGTGAACACTGTTTTGTGATGCCGAGCCTTAAGTAAATTTGTTAAAAAAAAAGTTAAAATTTCTGCTAGTAGTGCATTCTATTTTTATGCACGAAAGATGCTTAAATAGCACCATTTTGCTCCTTAGAATAGAATTTTTTTTCTACCGGGATAGAGCCCCCGGACACCCCCTTTGTTAAATCCACCACTTATGATACTCTCATTTGCCCCCCCCCCATTAAATATTTGCTTCCTATGCGCCTGGGTACACTGTACATATAAATTTATAACTAGTTTTGTTGGTACACGCCAACAGGGGAGAAAAAGACTGCCTTATTGCCACTCTGTCCATCTTTCCCCTCCCTTGCTGGTGTAGTGAAGGGAATGTCAGGGAAGTTTACTAGTTGCCTGTAGGGTGGCTGTCCACATGCACTGTAATTCATAACAAACAAAACTTACTCTAGTGTTGTGTTTCAAATCTATTTACAGGTTTTTATGCATTATTAGGTCAGTAAATTCTAAACTAGTTAATAATATCTGTGTCAAGCTTATGTAAGCCTATTTAATATAAATGTTTATCATTTTCATTGATGACTTTCATTTATTCATCAGTAATGTAAATTGTTATAACAACAAACATTTCTTTCTTTCACGTCTGTCATTATTTTCAGCTAGGCGGATGGTAGATAAAAGACTTGTATTTCATACGTTTGCAAACATTTCATATGAGTGCAAATAATGTTTTTGTAGAGCAGGATTTTTGCCCATTTTAAGAATCTGTAGTTACTGCAGCTTATTCTACAAAATTTTAAGTATAAAACTTTCAGAGGAGTAAATCTTTTGTCTTGTAAAGGTTTAGGTAAACAAAGTTATGACTACAGTAAGTTAAATGACCGCATATACGTCCAAATGAAAATGAAAATACTAATTACATTACAAAATGATGTTATATCAAGTAGTAGAATTTGCAAGGTATTTTCTTATTTTCTAATCTGTCATATGTCCTAAGAACCAGATTTACCAATGTAAAATGTATGTGGTGCTAAAGTGAATTTGATAATTTTTTTCAGGGTTCTCACCAAACAGGAAGCCAAAAGTTTAGTTGCATTATTACATAGCAACAATGATGTGTTATTAGAACAAACACTAGTGACTATTGGAAACTATGGAACCTTTGCTCGGAACCAGGTAAATTTAAAAAAAATTATTATTTTACTTTGTTGTCTTTTTATTAATTTTTTTGAGGTTATGCAACATGCATCTTTACTGCTTAGAGATTTGTGTTGGTAGTAGCATTTTCATTGTTTGTATATTGAGTAATATCTGTATGAAAATTAATTTAACATTTTCAGTGTTACTTACATAGATTTTATGCAACATGCATCTTTACTGCTTACAGATTTGTGTTGGTAGTAGCATTTTCATTGTTCACGTATTGACTAATATCTGTATAAAAATTAATTTAATTTGTTCAGCGTTACTTACATAGATTTTTAAAAAATGTTTTTAAAATCCCTTTTTTAGTTTATCTATTTAGGCTTTCAGATTTTTGTGCTAAGCAATAAACATATTTTGAATCTATTCTTGTAACTTTTCCTTTCTCCACACACATACATGTATAAAAAGCATGATTTTTGTAACACATTGCTGAGCATCATTGACCCTATTTGATTTTATATTACGTTGTCGACTAGCATTACCATCTTTGATGGTTATTTGTAAGTTACCTGGCAGGGTGTCCAGCGACCTGGAAAACCTGGGAAACCTGAAAAAGTCAGGGAATTTTGGGGGTCAGGGAAAAGTCAGGGAAAATTGTGAAAGTTCTGGAAATGACCAAAACCACTAACCACTCGCTTATCATGAAGGTTTTTCTCAATGTTTTACAGAATTCACTCTTTAGTTTTACTATTTGACAAATAAAATCATATTTAAACTAATGTTTTCCTTTACGTATCTGGACTTGGGACATACAAGTGTGCTGCTTTCATGAAGTCTATAAATACCTACCGTATGTATGACATGCATATTGTATTTTGATAATACCGCACCCAACGTTAGGAAGGGGGCAGATAATACCATAGTTTGTAAACTTGTAAGCTACTGTTCATAGTTAGTCTGCCTAATATATTGCTACTGTACCATATTTTGGGTTATAACATACCATACTTTTGGCGGTTCTCGAGTGTACCCGAAGGTTACCGAAGCTGGCCGAACCGACCACCGGCACCATTACTGCAGTTTCCTCCGTTTGTTTACACGTTTCGTCAGTTATCTGATTGCCAAACATAATTTTCTTTGAAAGATACAAATATTATTTTGGAAATTTTTGTACTCTAATCATAGCCAAAATACTTACGAATTTTAGTGCTGTGATCTTAGGAAGTTATAAAATGTAGTATATTTCTTTACACTGTAGCGATGTGCATACAAACTTACGCTTTGTTTATTGCGAATCTTTCGCGGTCTTTCTGCTAGATTTTACTGGAGCTGCGACTAGGCCTCTACAATTTCGGTGAATAATGTCTAAATTCAAGAAAACATCGTTCAATCCTACATGGTTACTTGACCCAGCATTTAGTTGGTGCGCGGAAGTGCCGGGCGATAAATTTAATTTTTTTTGTAAATTATGCAAGACTGTTGTTTCCCTCAGTAATATGGACAAACAAGCTCTTTCAAGCCACATGAAAGGCTAAAAACACAAACGTGCAAATAATACAGTGAATTCTTCCAAGTCAGTTGGTATTTTTTTCAAATCAGTTACTGCTGTGTCTAAAGTTACCACAAGCAAATTCGATGGACAAGCCTCTAATGAACAATTTCATTCGTCAGGTAATGTCAAATCATCTCAAAGCTCATAATAGTGATTTTCCTAGCAGATCCCAGTCTGTGAGTTCTCGAGGTTTTGAACAATATTTCAGGAAAGACAGTGTTACAAAATCAAAAATTTTGTGGTGTTTGAATGCCATTATGCAGCATTCTTCTCTTAGGTCTGCTGCCAATTTTTTTCTTTATTCAAAATAATGTTTCCAGATAGTGAAATAGCTGCAGGAATGCAATTACAGAAAACCAAATTAGCATACACAATTGTGTCGGGCCTTGCTCCTTACTTTCAAAAGGAAATGTTAAATAATGTTGTTGACTGTCATCATATTTTTGTTGCTTTTGATGAAAGTTTAAACAAAGTTGCTCAAATGCATCAAATGGATATTTATGTCAGATTCTGGGACAAGGAAAAGGAAGCTGTTGCTACACGATATTACAACTCTGCATTTCTGGGTCACTCAACTGCAAATGATTTGTTACTTTCATTTAAGAAATCTCTGAAAGATATTAATCTGAAAATCTGAATTTTTCTGGAAAAATTTTCATTTTTGTCTGGAAAACCTGGAAAAGTCAGGGAATTTTTCTATCCTGGTTTGCTGGACACCCTGCCTGGCCTAATATGGCCCACCTAAGATTTCAAATTGAATTTAACTTGGGTGATTTACACATCTACAAATGACGTGCACACCCAAGGCTAGTCTGTGAAGTGTTCAATGCAGATGTTTTTCTAACAAAATGGTGGCCAGTGGGCCATGTTTATTATCTGGTCATGTTGAAGAATAGTTTTATATTTACATTTATATATATAAACACTTACATAACACACACAGTAAACACTCATCAGTCTAAGGCCCAATAGCTCTGTGGTACTCTGAAATAGATGGAGTATGAATGTAATAACTATGGTTTTTACTTTATGATTTCGTCTTGTAAATTTTAACACAGTGTGACATCTTATACTGTGCCACATGTCAGAGCTAAGTAACTGGCTGAGACACCGTGTGTAGAGGAGAAAGTGTTCCAAGGTTGCAGGAGGCATTTGAAAATTAAGTATTAATTGATATTTATTATTGTTAATTGGTTCCTAATGATATTTTATATATAAATTTTATGAAACATGTCAAAATATTACTTTATAATCAAATTACACATCTTGACTTGTGGGTTTTGGCCATTTTCAAGGGTAGACTGAAAATCGGGAGTTCTTTTGCTTGTACTAATGCTTAGTAAAAAGCATCTAAGTAGAATTTTGTTCACATAGGTGGCTTTGATTGATGGAAGGGTCTACCCAGTCAGGTAGGTGTTATTGCAGCAGCATTGAGTTAGGCTACTTCTTGAATGGTGACAGTTTATGAACCTTGTCTGTTCCATTCTACTGTCTCTGATTTTATTACATTTGGGCACACTACAGAAAATTTTACTTACTGATGCACTCAAAATTAATTTTTATGTAAATATATTTTATGCTCACATATTTTGTCATTTTATTGCAGACTTGTTTGATCTATTCACATCTGCCAATATCTTCTCCTCATGTAATAGCCCTGGTCTCTGTATCATTCTTAACCTCTGCATTGCTTTCCATAACTTAACATACTCTAGTTTATTTTATTTTTTACTCTACATTCTATTGAGAAATATTCACACAACTTTGAATTATTATTTTAATAATTTTTCTTCTTATTCTTTAAAGCTCGTAGAGTAATGCCAGGTTATATTATTGAATGTGTAATAGTCTTTGGAGTATCCTTTCTCTATGAAAACTATATAAACATTCTTGTAATATTGAAATTACTGGACCTATATGATTTTTTTTTTATTAAATTTCACTTTTATTATTCCACTTCGAAAATCAACTGACTGGGAGCAGGAGCAACCAAAAACGAACATTTGGTTTGGAAGGTTGAGTTGAATTCTAACTTCTGGTGAACTAAAAGTTTTGCTCATTTGATAGAGACTTCAAATAGTTCTACATATGTTTTGTGCAAGAATTTTAAAGAAAGAGCACAAACGTTAATTTTGCAAAGGACTGTTAAAGAACCATCGTTATTGGTAGAACAAACTTTTGAGTGAATTATTCGTCGATACTGATTTGTAGAGTTAGTAAAGGTATAGACTCCACCACCGTAATTCTATGGAACATGTAGATAGTCAAGTTAAGAGCCACATTGTCAAACTACGCTTGAACTACGAGATTCTGGAAAATGATGACAAAGACCCATCCGAGTGCTGTGAGTTTTTTGACTGTTTCTTTGAGAAGATTCTCGGTTTCTGCAGCAAGCCATTGTTTCGAATCATCTTCAGCTTTGTGAGCACACCTCATATAACATTCACCACTACTGCGATTCACAAGGTCAACTGACAACCAGAGATTGCTTCTGTCCACAAGCCAAGGTTGTTATTATTTCCGACAGTTGGACTCTCCACAAAATTCACATTGTATTGTTTCAAAATAAGGTATGGTCCATGGTATGTAAAACTTGTCATTTTGTTGCAGGGTAAATGTTGTTTTATATAATATTGGGTAATTAGTATTCTCTTTCGAAAATTTATTCAGTTTAACTTTGATGATTGCTTCTTCAATTTAAATCTTTAAGTGAATTGCTAAAGGCCCTGTCACACTGTCAAATATATTGTATCCAATAAATTGGACAACAAAATTTGAAGGGTGATTTTGGATGAAATACGTCTTCAAATATTGTATTCAATATTATTTGACGAGCAATGTAAAATATATTTGAAGTCATTTCACACTATCAATTTTCTTTGAGTGAGCTCGTTTTACCAAACATTCTGTAGAGAACTGTAAATGACAGTATTTAGAATCAAAAACAAATTTTGGGTCAAGGAACGCGGGCTTTTTTAAGTAGGTTATATTCCAATTTAGGTATATTGTGATCATACACAGTTTAAAATTTACGTTTTCCAGGTGTTTGCAATGCCTGCATTAAGAGCATCAAAGTGTTTCAAAAGCTGTAGCTGTAATTGCAATTGTAGCAAGTCTCAGTAAACTAGAAGAGAAATCTAAGAAAAGGAAACGCAGATGGTGGACGAGACAGTGGATACTTTCCCGGCAAACAAATGGTGTTTTACCCCTTTTTGTCATGAACTTCGATACGAAGATGCCGATTCATTTCCGAACTATGTAATAATGGATTCTGAAAGTTTTGATCTTCTACTTTCAATTGTGGAGTCTCGCATTGCAAAGAAGGATACTCATTTGTGCCAGTCTATACCAGCAAAGCAGAGGCTGGCAGTTACATTAAGATTTTTGGCGACAGGGGAATCATTTAAGTCCCTTATGTTCTCTACAAGTATTCCACACAACACCATCTCAAAATTTTTACCTGAAATTTGTAGTGCAATTTATAGTGCTCTTCAAAAACAATATTTAAAGGTATGTTTAGTAAGAATAAAACATATAATTAAATGTAAATCTGCAAGTAGGCATATCCCTTCTCATTCCCGCTTATTTTCTCACCCAACTAGCTGCTGTTGTATGGACACTTTCACTTGTGTTTCATCAAAATTGTTCCTATACTTTAAAGTGAATGTGTTAATTTTTGCTGTGTTTAGAAATTGGCAATTTTGTTTTATTTTGAATTAAGTGTATTTACTGTTACAAACCTCAACCTGAGCCTTTAAGCTAACTTCACCTCAGTCACATTATCTCTTTAAAATAATTTTTTAACGAGATATTAGACCAGGTATGCTTGTTTCGTACAGCCTGGGAAGTATAGGCTTACTGACAAGGATCTGCTACACAAATATTTACATTCACGAAAAATGGCATTACTTTCAAAACTTAAATAATAATAATTGAACACTTAGGCAGAATTTTAATATTTCTAGGCCTTTCTTGCAAATCACCAGAGCTACTTGCTTACTCAGAGATGCTGCTTTAACATAAGTCAGTACCATCTATTGTCAGGAAATTATGAGTCTATATTCCAGAAAATTCCAGACAATACTTACAGAGTAGCAGCTATTGTGAAATAAGGAGAACAATGACTTATAAGAAAGATTGATTGGGTAAGCCAAAATAATTTTAGTTACATTAAGTCTCTGAATTGAAATATTTTAAATTTTATTTTAGGTGTTATTAATTTGGATTTGTAGGTAAAAGTTCCGAAATGCATATCCTAGTTTTGATACCTCATTCCTGATGGCACATTTTGTACGCAATGCTTGCTGTTTTAATTTAGTGTATCAACAATACCTGAACATAAGCAAAACTGGTATAGCAATCAAATAATGATCGTAAGTTGAATAGAAGATGTTTTCTGGTTTAAGGACCATAATATTCCAAAACTACAGTAACTTCTTTTAGTCAAATATATTAACCTGCACTTCCGTACATACAGATTCAATTGGAGGAAAATATACAATAACAATTACATATTCCAGCAGGAAATAAAATAGTATTAATTCAATTACTGCATTTATTTCCCATTCGCCATTGCTGATATTTAAACTATTACACTTCGGAAACGGAAACAAAAGTGGCCGCTTTATTTTAGATAACTCTGATTGGCTGATCCCATCCAACATCCAACATATTTTAGAACCAGTCCTATACGTAAAATATTTGAAGGAAACTCTAGACATTCAATCTCTCAAATAAACATGGCTGCGATAGTGACATTTAACGTGACGTCACAACCCTCAAAGATATTGGATCCAACATATTGGAAGGTGTTGGAAGCTAAAATTTGACAGTGTGACAGGGCCTTAATAGATGTTTGAAACAATATTTTAACGGTAACTCTTTTACTGTTTCTCACTATATTCTATAGGTGATCCCTGAGTATTAATTTTCTCTTGTTTATTTACTGTACTGACTGACTAATCGTGCATAGGTAATTTGTAATATTTGAACAGTATCATACATATTGATTAAAGTTATTTTTCTTCAGTGACATTGATGTCAAGTGTATGTGTCCAACAATTTGTTTAATTTGTCGTTTAGTTTTCGTAACTATGTTTTGTTCGGATGAACTTCGAATAGCATATGCTGATATCTAGTTGTCATTGTTTTGGATGATATATGGTTAAACTATGCTTTCTATTGGTTTTAATCATCTCTTTGAAGTCCAATACTAGTTTGGTTTGAGCTTAGTGTTTATTTTTTAAGTTTTATATTGTGCCCACGCTTAACATATGTCACAGTTTCCTTTTGAGTGATAATAGTAACCTGATATTTTGAACGATTGATGACACTATTTCTTGAAACTTTGAATTAAACTTATTTAAGATATTGGAATACATGTGAGGTGCTATATCAATAAAATAGTAGTATTTTAATTACATAGAAAGTGACGATAGTCAACTTGAGTAGATAGAACATTTATTTAATTTTAAAGAAAGTAAGTGCTACGACAAGTAGCATAAGCAACTAAGTTCTTACTTTAAAATATCCATCCAATTATAGGCTTAACATTCCTGGAAATGTTTTATGACATTCGGTTTAGTAACACTGAAACAATTACTAATTTGTTAGACAGTTATTTGGTATATAAAAATTAAAAAAGTTGACTGTTCAATGAAACGAGCGACACTAAACTGAACTGCCTGAGCCGTGTCTCAGCTTATGGTGTAGTTGCCCCTGCAGATTATATGTGTATACTACCCACCATGCACCTTCCTTCCCCTCTTTTATGATATGCTTACCCCATTTAACTTATTTTCCTTTCTTTCCCCTTCTGCTTTGATTGGCTGTGTTGTGTGGTGGGCGGTTGAGAGTAGCTTTCTTGGTTCACATGCCAGGCATTTCATTTTCTCACCGGAAAGTCATTGAGGACAACGAGTGCAAGCTAAGGTTTTGGCACTAGTATTGTTAAAAGTGTAACTAGTAATTTTGTGTGCTTTGTCTCTCGTGCTCTAATTGGCTTGGGCAGTGAGTCTGGTGGTCAGGAGAAGCTACAAGGACCCTTTTAAAATCTCTACCTAAGCTTTGGCTTGATTACCACATACTGGCTTTGTTAATGAGGTGCTGTCTCTCACCCTCTTCGCTGATGTCGCACTTCCCTTCGCTCATGGAGCTCTCGGAACTCTGGAACTGTCGTAGTCCTGTCTGCATTTGTAACAGTTATATGGTGTGTACCGCTCTAGAGTAACATACGTAAGTAGTAAGTGTGGGAGAAAACCAAGCTAAAATTTATTCCTACCCACTACTAGGAGTACGTAAAGGAGTATTTTAAATAACTCTAGTTACATGTATGTCTACGCTTTCTTTGCGGTTAATTTATTGATTTAACATTTTTCAGTAATTAAAAATATTTATTTTAAAGATAAAAACAGTATTAAAATATTGATTATTTTGACTACTTGTATAAAATATTAAATGAAGATAATCCTTAGCCTATTGGACGAACTGTTTGAGAGAGAAGAGATCCCTTTCAGATATATGGCGGCAAAGACCAGTGGCGAGGCGTGAGGTTTACATGAGGGGAAGCAATAACTCCGTTCACACCAAAACATGATGAGGTTGGGGGGGGGGGGGGTGGTCTGGGGGCCTCCGCCGGGAAAATATGGATTTCAAGGTACAAAATGGTGCTATTTAAGTAGTTTTCTTAACTGAACATTGACTATTCCACGGGTAGAAAAATTGACATTTTTTTTAAATACATTATTTTTGAAAAATAATGATTGACTTAAATTATTCTGATAGTAAAATACCTACTCTACATTACTTATATACTAAGTGGGAGTGTAGTATCATCGTACGCCCACAAATCCCCCACGCACTGCCAGCCAACAGCCCGTGGAAGAGATGCGCGCGCCCCGAGAGACGACCGCCGACTGAAACGCGACATCGCCACCTGCCGTGCCGAACTGTACCGGACATAGCCGAAGCAGTCGGCGGAAAAATTCCATCGTCTGCTTCGGCCATGTTCGCTCCAGTTCGGCAAGAAAGCGTTACCTTCGTAGCTTCTACCGCGTATTTTTCCAGCCAATCCCCTCCCTGAACCTTTGTACCATGCCACCCCCCTTCCGAAAGGAAACTACTGCGGCAGCCTTCCTGCTGAAAGCGATCCTACCAGCGCTTCTAAACCTAGCAACGCTTCTAAAACAGCATGTTTTTTTGTCAACGAGTTCTTTTTTTATAGCGCACAGCGCACAGTATTGGGTCCCAAGAAGATAGTGTAAAAAATACATACACCTAACTGCACGAGCCAAAGTAAAATACTATTCTGAATAAAATATTTATTTAAAAAATACAATGTCTGGAAACTGCCTGGGCAAGCACTGCTTGCCTTGCTTGCCCTGACGAGACGCCACTGGCAAAGACTTCCAAAAAAAGTTTGGTTTTAGTAAAGTCTCTGTATCTACATTACTTGAAATGGTAGGACCATATCAAACATTTGATACAAACAGTATTTACGCTTTGTCACCTAGGCTGCAGCTCCTCTGTGCACTATGAATTTTCGGTGCTGGAACTTGCCAAATAGTAGCAGATTTGATCAATGTTCACAGAACAACTGCAGGAAGAGCTTTTTTGTTAGGTTGTAAAGGCTTAAAAAGTTATAAAAGCATGTTGTATACAAATGACAACCACTGTAGAACAGTGTATAGCTAAGAAAAGAGCCTTTTATATGCTTGGTGGATTCCTAAATGTAATTTGGGCTAGTGATTGTTCTCAAATAAGAATTCTGTGCCCACTAGGCCCTAACAATCAACTATTTAGAAACAGAAAATGTTGGTTTTCAATAAACACTCAAATAATATGCAACACAGACATGAAAATATGAAATGAGGTGAGTCGTTGGCCAGTCTCTACACATGATGTTAGAGTATGGCATAACAACAATGTGAGTGCCAGATTCGATGCCGGAGACTATGAAGGTCTCTTTGTTGGAGATAGCAGCTATGTCCTATTTACAAACTTAATAACTCCTCTGTTAGCAGCAGAACTAGAGGAGAGAGGTATTACAACCGTGCTCATATTTCCACTAGAAAAGTAGTGGAATGAACCTTCGGTGTTTTAAATAAAAGATTGCATATACTCAACAAAGAGATGAGATTTGATCCAACTAACTGTGGAAATGTTATATTTTCATCTGCCATTCTCCATAATTTTGGATTAGAAGTAGGAGCTGTGTTTCAAGCTGATGAAGTGGATGTTGAGAATGAACCATATCACGAAGAAGTAGCAGATGTTGCTGGAGCTGAAGTGAGGATAGCTGGACTACTTCTCTTATTAAGGTGACCTACATGGTTGCTATGGGTTTTTCATTCCATTACAAATTATTTGATTGTAACTTTAAATTAAGTTTAATTGACACAATTCAATTACTCTGTATTTTTATATTAAATAAATATATAAAACTTGTTGAACACAATTAATCAACCCACATTTATTTAAATAATATACATAAAAATAAACAGATTAAACATATACTGTAAAAGTAGGATGACTCAAAAACCTTATAGACAAGATGGAGGAGCCAAAAATTATTGTGTTATCATTGATATTTCCATAGTAGTGTATGTGTTTTTCCTCTATGGCATATCAGTTAGTAAATTTTAAGGTATATCTTTGTTAACTAAACTTCTTTGCATTAGTAACTTGATATTTTATAAATTTAGTTCAATTTTCAGTTCATATATTTGTATTAATAATCTTTGTAAAACTCTCTGGTATTTGTTTAAAACAATGACACAAAATAATTTATTGAAAATAGCTGAAAGTCAATTTTAGAATATTAAGAAAAGAACGGAAGGAAATTCATTCTGTTTAAAACCAGCTGAACTGACTGACGTTTAATTTTTAAAACCGTTAATCCTTATATTCATACTTGATTTATTGAGGCAAACTGTTATTTTAATTAAATAATAAAATAAAGCTAATTAATACTCCAGGATTGAAGGTTTCATTTTGTGAAGCTATTATAAAAGGAAGACGATTTCACTTATCCTCGAACATGAAGTTATACTGAATAATTGAAAAGAAAATCGACAAACAAAATTTAGACGACGATCCGACGTAGTTGAAGCCATCAATTTCAGAAGAAAGGCGTTCCCAGGACGAATATACTGAGTATCCAAGAAAGGCATCCAGTAAGAAGACATTGATTTCTGAAGAGAGGCATTCCAAGGACGGAGCCACCGATTCCCGGAAAAGGCATTCCCAGGACGAAGCCAACGATTTCCGAATATTAGGCATTTCAGGATGGAGTTATAAAAAAACTATTCTAAATAGTCCATAGCACTCTGAACTACTACCAGGTGGGTGGTATCGTTCTTCTATCACACTTGACTAAATTCGAGACACATTACAATTATTTTCTCCAATACCAGACTGTTAAAATATAATCGTAAAGTTGAACAGAGTGACAATTAACCGAATGATGATCTATAACTTGGAACTCTGATTGTGTACCCAAGAAAGACCCGCTCTACCGATTTAGCAAGTTGGCATACAAAAAAAAAATAAAAATTGTTAAAATTGTGATTTCAATTTTAGAGACATTTAACAAATATTGATATTGTCAGTATACTAAATGTATTATAATTTGAATTCAGAACTGTAACTACAGTAAACTCTCGATTATCCGTGTTAATTGGGACCTTCCGATGCCCGAATAATTGAATGCCCATAAAAAAAACCGGATAATCCGTTTCACCACTTAAAAATGGTGTATTTACTGGCAAAAGAGTGTCTCTTCAGTAGAATTCTATGAGTACAAGCAAAGGCTTTGTATACCGTGTCCCAGCTTATTGGACCGTAAACAATACTAGCACTGTGTTGCCGCCATCCTTCTCCTGTCCACTTTATTGCTACGGGAGGGAGAGCGGCGGCAGTCCCAACTCAGCATCTCCCTCCACCCTTTTACGACCTAAACCAAACAAACAAAGCATTGTCAACATCTGCCGGTAGATGTTTTCATGCTTTTAAGTTTAGAAGGCCCTGCCACACTGTCTGATCTACTAGCAAACTGCAAAAGTTTTTCTTCACTTTTATTAATATCTCGCACGGTTTGGATTCCAATTTCATATTCCTGTGCTAATTTCGCGGCAGTTTCTCCTTTTTTTAACCTGTCCACAACTTCTAATTTCTCTGCTATTGTCAGCACTTTACGTTTCCTTTTACCAGACATGATTACAAAAACAAATGTGCCTGGGAGAACAAACTGATGTAAATAACTGCGTGAAAAATGCCTCTTCCAGCCGTCAGGAGTGTGGGAAGGTAAAAGAGGTAGAGGGACCTTTTTTTTTTTAGCGTGGCGGGGCGCTGTGAAAAGAACGCTTGAAAAGAAAATGAAAATAGGGGGGGGGAGGAGTTGAGCCGGAAGCAGCAGTCAAGGCATTCCTTTTTTGTTTAAAGTGTGACAAATTGACGGGTGAAGGTGGCGGGGAACGAGGGTCTGAGGGGTCAGACATAGCAGTAAATAAAAAAAAAAGCGCAGCGCAGTCGCGGCGTAGCTACACCCTTCATTTTTTTTTACAACTTCATAAAAAAATCAAGCACGGATAACCCGAAAACCGGATAATCCAGGCCCGGATAATCGAGAGTTTACTGTATATCAATTAAACTTCACTTAATTATATAAATATTGTGTTACTCATATTTCAAGTAACTCAAACCATTAACAGGCCCCTATTAACTTAACTTACCTTGTATGATCTATTTTTTTGGTTTCATTTCATTAAATCAATATAATTGGTCTAAGTATTCGAGTTAACCATATATCAATACTAATTACCAATTTTAGAAAAGTTTTGATAAAAGAGAACCCAATAATACATATTAAAATAATAGACAGAAATGTATTAAGTATAGACAATAGATGTATAGACTTATTATATTAGGAGTACGATTACAGAGGAGTTCAATATATCATCTTGACCTGTTGTTAGTTGCCCTAAATTATGAAAATTACTTATGTTAAGATCTTGCTCTCTAGAACTATCAGCAATAGTTTCCTCAACAGTTTGATTGGAGTTAGTCACATTGTCATAATATTTATGAAGAATATTCATCTTTAAGATGTGTTTCTTTTCTGCTATTTCTCTTTGTCTTTCAATCAACATCATTTTAGCATTTTGCTCCTCTTTAACAACTTACAGTACCGGTCAAAAGTTTAAGACCACCCCATAAAGTTAGAAACACTTATCTACGGAATGTGAATACAGTGCAATACAGAAATTATACAGTGTATGGAAAACATTATTTTAAGTGTCTAGTAGTCTATAGAACCACCATTGTGTTGTATGCATTCACGAACACGTGAGGGCTTGCTACTGACCAATTTCAGGCACATCTCCTGGCTGAACTCATTCCTTACTAACGAGATTTGCTGGCGCAGTTCTGCTACCGATGTCGGTTGATAGGATGCAAGACGCTGTCCAATTATATTCCACATATTCTCTATTGGGCTGAGGTCTGGGCTTCGAGCCGGCCATGGTAGAACAGCAATTTCATTTTCCTGGAGCCAGGCAATGGTTGCACGAGACTTGTGGCAAGGTGCGTTGTCCTGTTGAAACTCATAATAACCCTGGTGGAGCCTGCGTCCAGAGGGCAGCATGTTCTCTATGAGTGTGCACATGTACTCTTTTGAATCCATAGTCCCTTCAAGGAAACGTAGAATTCCAGTCCCGGCAGCTGACATGCATCCCCATACCATGACGGCACCATCTCCGCATTGCACAGCAGGGGCCAAACACTCGGGGAGGTACCGTTCTGTGCGTATGCGGCGAACACGGACCTTGCGTGACGGAAAAAGCTGGAAACGAGACTCGTTGCTAAACAAAACCTAACCCCAGTGCTCAATACCCCAGTTTTTCTTGTCACGACACCACAAAATTCTAGCACGTTGTGTTTTTACAGTTAGCAATGGCTTTTTCATTGGGGTATACGAGTGCAGACCTTGTTGACAAAGGCGGAGTCCAACTGTCCTCTGTGACACATGTTTACCAGTCCTGTCTGTAAATGATCGTAAAACAGCTGGAACACTGGCACGGCGATTTGCTTTAGCAATCATGCGGATCGTACGGTCTTGGCGTGGCGACGTGACTAGTGGTCGTCCGCTGCGCAGCAAGTCTTTCACGGCACCGCTCGCATGATATTTGCGAATAGTGTTCGTCACACATGTCTTACTTACATTTAAGCCTGGCAATTTGTCTATGGGTTTTGTCGCCCTTGCTCCTACCGATTATTTCCCATTTAACACTGTCTGACACACTTTTCTTACCCATTGTTTACAAACTCTGGTCATGTAATTTCCGTAATGTGACAGAGCTGCACATGGGTGAAAATTTCTCAGAACACCGCACACGCACGAAATGTGAACTATATTGCTATCTGTTGAGCAGAAGATGAACTACGCGCAGGAAGAAAGCAGGCTTCTGTAGCTGACTTGATAATTAAGTTAGGAATTTTTAAAAATCATGTAAAAGAGTGCATTTTTTAAATATATTTTTTTCCAATCAAATGTGCCTGGCTTTTCTTTGGACATTTTTTAGGATTTTTTTATTTAACCAAACTGACAAGCACACTTTTCTATGCAAACAAAAAATTCCACGTAGATGTAACTTTAACAGTATAGGACACAAAAATTTTTGTATGTCTCAAAATGTGGTAATTTTGTAGTTACAAGAAAATCTTTAAAAATTAATAACACCTAAACTAAACTTAGCCTATCATTGCAGCTGTAGGATTTCTTTACTTTATGTATAAGAATATTGCAAAAAATTTGAATATATTTCTCGGCAAAACTTTAGGTTCTATGCACTATTTTATTATTTTACAAAGTGGTCTTAAACTTTTGACCGGTACTGTAATTTTCAATGCATGGAATTCAGCAGCATTTTCAAATACAGTGGAGTTTGATGTTTCTTTTTTCCTCGACTTCCTTTTTCAACAAAAAATCATTTATGATTGAGTGCTTAGTTTAAAATTTCTTAGGCCTATAAATAAATTGAAATATAAAACAGATTTAAGTTATCTTTCTAAAGAAAAATATTGATTTTATATTGGACAATTATTTTGTTGCATAAAATCAACAAAGACCGCAGGCCTAGGTAATAGGATTACTATAGCCCTCAGTGCATTCTATTACGTAGCTAGTGTGCATCCTGTAAAACTTTAACTAAAAATTATTGCATGTGGGACTACTCACCATTATCAAATACTGATTTGTCTTTCCTAGCTGTTTCAGTGTCCTGTGGGCTGACTTCTTAAA
This sequence comes from Bacillus rossius redtenbacheri, assembly GCF_032445375.1. Classification (NCBI taxonomy): domain Eukaryota; kingdom Metazoa; phylum Arthropoda; class Insecta; order Phasmatodea; family Bacillidae; genus Bacillus; species Bacillus rossius. Next base: position 91,115,507 of record NC_086331.1, on the reverse strand, counting down.
CTATTAAATGAATGTTTTCACAGTTTCTTGAATTTCTTTTAATTGGTATGCTTGGTTATCAGATTTCCTGACCGAACCATCATTACTTCCATCGTATGGATCGTCTCCCCGCATTAGAAAGTCTTTCAAATACTTGTGGAATTAAATCTGCTACTATTTTTTGTATTTTTATCTTTCTTTGCTATGTCAGTTGTTTTTCATAGCTAGTCTCTGCTTAGAAACAGATTCCTTAGTTTTTGCTTTTAAATCCTTCCCATATGATTTTTAACTGGGCTTGAGATTTTTGTCCTGAAGCCTCAGCATTATATTCTTCCGCAATGTTATCCTAAGCTAGCCTCTTCTTTATATCATTGTCCTTTTTTTTTTTACATTACAATATATTGACATGTGTTTTCATTAATTCCAAAAACCTTGCTTTATCGCTCTCAGAAATGTGCTTTCCTTTTTTCTTTTAAATTTCCTCATCCATAATACCTTTGCACTCTTAAATTTAAACACTACAATACCTCACCACTCACTTTTACTACTATTTTATATTATACTAAAGTTACTGTTCACTGAAAAGTTAGGTTATGTTTACGCCAACAATTGAAGGTAGAAGGTCTAAGTTAGTATTGGTAGAAAACTACATTAGTTGAAACAACAGAAGTATCCTGTGAATGAGCTCTCAGAGAAAAACTAATGTTGTAAACTACTACTTGAGTATAATACTTCTTTAGTTGTAACTAAATTGGTTTAAAAAACTAAAGTAGTAAATTTTTTGGATTTGGTACTCTTCTCCCTAAGAGTTAGGTACCAGAGGATATTTTTTCAGCAATGGTGGTAGTAGTAGAGCTGCTTTGAGTCATTAAATCATCTGGTTATGAGCAATAAAGATCATAATTCTTCGCCAACATTTTTTTTTTGTATTTGTTTCCAAAGTATAGTGCAATTCTAAATAAATACTTAATCTACAGGTGATCAGCTGAATATTGATTATACAAATAAAGAAGAGCCCAAAGTAAGTTAATCATGTGAATGCAGTATTCCTGAAGGAACATCAGAGAGCAGGTGAAAGGAGAATGTATCCAAATGTTTTGTGGATGCAAGTAGTGTTGCATGGCTACAAAAATAGTAATAAATATATACAATCCAAGAAATTGCATAAAGCATTATTCATTAATTTCATGCTTTTATAGAGTTCTACAAGTGGAGTTATCCCCAGTTTAATCCTACTTGTAAGAGGAAATAGGAAATTATTGTTTTAGCAATGTAGCTAGGTCCCTCTGTATTCTGTTCTCGTCCATAAAAATTTCCTTTATTTACAAAGTTTTCCTCTCACGTCAAGTGCCAATAGTATCTCACTGGCTGCTTAAAATAAAAGTTAGCATGATTGTGTGCAAGCCATTTGTGAAGCAATGGTACTTCACCCACCTCAGATGGCTTAAACAAACTTTACTACATAAACTAAATTTAGTTCATTAAAGCTGTACTAAGTAAAAGTCACCAAGCTATAAAACTAAAATCATCCTTAAACTAGGGATGCAGGAGCACTTGAAATGTTATGTCATGTTTTAAGAACTCTACTTAAATATAAAGCTATAAAAATTATAGTTCTTGACTGTTTGGTCTAGGAAAACTATAAATCTGGAGAAATACTTCATAATTTTGAAGCCTGTAATATGCAGTTCAGTAGAAAAAATTTTTTATGCGGAAATTATAAAACAGGAATTTTTTTACAAATTAAGGACTTCAAAGTGTGATGCTACGTTCTCCTGCCATTTCATTATAATAAACAATGTAGATAGTTAAATATTATAATTGTTTTCAATTTGATGTGATTTAACATCATCTCGTACAATTTAGTGGTATTTGCAATTATTTAAGGTATCGTCGCCATATTTTTGTTTACTTTAACCTTTACTACAGACACAAAAGTTTAACCCCTTTGTGCTATCTAAAAAAATTTTAAGAATAAGCTGTGGCAATGGCAATATAAATGTGTCCTGTACATCTGCTTGACGTGCTGACCATAAACCCATTATTAGCTAAATAAACTCAGAATATTCTGGTACCAAGTTTATAAAATTTAGTATGAAAGTCAAATTTCAATATTTAAAGTATCAATAAAATTATACAGTGCCTGAATAAAAAAAAATTGTCTTAAATATTAAAAAAAAACATCTTGAATCAAAAGTATTTACTGCAATACAATTGCACAGATAAATTTTAGTTTCCTTGAGTTTCATGTTATAATTAAAAGAGTTACTAATATTTTATTCACACTTGTTCATTACAAATATTTTGTTAGAAAAAACTATATTCACTAATTTAGGTGAAAAACTATGGTGTGAATTTTGAAGTTGTAAAAGTTTTTTTAATCTAAATATTGTAGGATATTAGTTATTCAAAAACATCATGAGACATGTATACAATATTTACATTTTTGCCACTATTTCTTGTTAGTCTAACTTGAAAAGTAAATGCAAAAAAAAAAGTCCTGACTACTCAACTCAAAATGAAAATACTCCAATTATTGCACTACTGTACTCAATATCATAATATGCTACTCGTGCACCATTCCTTCAGTCATTCTACTCGTGCACCCTTTCTTCAAACAGTCATTCTTTATGCACATACACTTTGCACTCAGTTTTTATATGTTTACCACACCTTGCCACTTGGTTGACATCTGTGTCTATTTTTTAGTTACTGTACTTCTGAATTTATTTATTATGCACAGGTATGTAAAACACTGGTATGAATTACGTGTTCCAAGAACAGCATCATGCTGCTGTACTTTATTTAAATTAATATCTTTTAATAATGCAACAGTGTTTGCAAAGCTCACACTCAACTTGGATAAGTCATTAATGTAAGTTTTTGGTGTTTAAATAAATTTTTGCTTCTGGAATCTTTTGTTTATGTGGATTATATCATTTCAACCTTGTAGTAAACTAATTTTGGTATCCTTATATAAGTATACATGCTTAGTAATAGTGACACATTTGTGGGCATGTGAACACAATGGCAGGATTAGTGGGTACCATGAATGCTAATGTTTCCTATTGATTCAAGGACACATTATTTGTCGTAGTAGCAGTTGGGGGTAGTTAGCTATCATATCATGTATGTAGCAGTAGGTCTTTTGGGATGTTAATGTCATTGGCAAACGTCTAAATATTTAACAACTAAAACTGTCACAAGGCACACAGTTTACATACATTGCATAACAGCTGTTTTGGGTGGAATGATTGGAAGCCTAAAGTGGCAGCTCTTATGCATGCAGTTCTGGCTCCTCAGATAGGATACGTAATAACAGCTGATGGTACCTGCAGGTGCAATCATCGACTGACATGCAGGACAGAGACTGCAAAGTCAGGAACGAAGTGGTGGGAAGCTCCGTGCGCGTAAGAAAGTCCAGTCATCAGCCTGAAAGTTTGCAGCGCAGGAGGGACCACTTTTCCGTAAGGTATGCAGAGACAAATCGTACCAACACAACAATCATCACCAAATCTTGGTACCCGCAAACAAGTGGTTATTTCATCTGTGATGCCTAAAATGGGAATGTCATATTGCAGTTGTTGAGTTTAGCTTTGGGTTGTCATATTGAGTAGGTTGCTTCTTCTAACATTTTCAGTTAGTTGTCATTTTTAAGAAAACACTGTGGCATGTTAGCCTGGATATTCAATGTTCATATTGAGTAACCTTCGTGTTACATCTTCTTTATTAGTTAAGTTATATCATTACTGTTTTGCAGTCAATCAGCCGGCCTCTCTGCTTCTGTTGGCATAGTCCTAATTAGGGCACTCACAATGTAGCTCTTGTTAGTACATCACCGAGTTTTTCCCATTTTTTGGATGAGTCTACAGTATTAAAATCATATTTCTTAGCTGTCATCTTGCCTAAGCACTCCTATTTATCAAAATATTATTACCGTTGGCTATTTTATTTGCCTCGTGTATTGCCTTGTTTTGTAAATACAGTTGTGGCTTAGGGATTTGATTTGTTGCAAGTTCTGTTTATTCGTGTACTTTTCTCTTAATGGGGCAAACATTACCATATAACTAGTGTGTAGTTTATCAGACAGACCACTCTTCTGGTTGTGCAACCCACGTGAAACACTTTTGTACAGTATCATTGCTACTTATGTAAGGGTATGTGCTGAGGCTTGTTTGCTTACTCAGTTTACTCAAGTTGGATTGATATTAAATTTTTAACTGCTCATACCCCCTTGTATGTGAAATAGGAAAGCCATGTTTACACATCTGTGATAGTAAAATGTAATATTCTGCTATTGAATATCTATTTTTTAATGAGTAGATTCAACATGGGACAGTTTATAACACTGTATTTTACTACTAATGATTATTTAAGTTTTTATCTTAATAAAAAGAGGCAAAAGATTTTGTAGTTTTATTTTCAGGCCAATTTCATTTTCAAAACAGGATATTTCTGTGTAATTGTTTTCCTTTTTGTAAAATCTTTTTCATTCATGAATACCGTTATTCAACAAATTTGAAATTAAAATATTTCTTAATACTTATTTTACTAAAGTAGTGCCATTTTGACTAATACATGATTTACAATTGCAATAAAATAATTTATAATAAATGTGTGTAGAAAATAACTACCCTGTTTTATCACATAATCGTCGCACGCGCATAATCGTCGCACCAATATTTTAGGGTGTCAAAATTTGGATAAAAAAACCTTTTGCGTAAACGTTGCATGATATTTTTTGTCCCGCTATTATATTCCGAGTACATTGTGTAGGTATTTTTTCCATACAAACAATGTTTTTTAAAGTAAAAATATAATATTTATTCGGACATTACCACTTAATTAATTAACGGAAATACGAAGTTGTCTGATGTGTAAATTTTCTTTTAAAGATGTTTTTAAACGTTATCACCTTTATCTGTTCGTCTGCGTCGCCGCTGTGTACCACTTATAAAAATGTAGCCAGTGCTAGTTGGCATCATTCATGATGGTTATGTTGCTTCCCGTATAGAGCGTGCACATGTAGTCGAATATCGATATCTCGCCGATTGCATGTAATGCGCGCTCTCTGTCGAGTGTCGAGTTAACTACATCTGATGGCCCGCACTCTTTCGTGGTGTGTACTACGACGATAGTTATGCGTTAGTTCAGGCTCGCATTCGGGTCACAGATTATGTTTTTCTATTTAAAGTTGAAGAAAGGTTTTTGTTGCATATTAATTTAAATTGTTTAGCGTGCTTTTGTATACTCTACTTTTTAAGTAAACGTACTTTCTAAATGGGTTTTGTTTTAATGAATAACTTTACCTAACATAATTTCTTTTTTCTCATAAAAATCGCACCCCTACTTCTTAAACTTGATTTTATTATAAAATGTGCTACAATTATGGGATAAAACATGGTATTCATAATAAAAAATACTTGCAAAGTGTTTGTGTGTTTGAAAAATATACCAATGGTAGGAATGTAAAAATTAGCTACTTCTAAGAGATGCAAGCTCAAACAAGGTAAACTTAATTTTTTACAATCTATTTAGATATTCATTTTGGTACAAACTCCTTAGTGAAGAAATTGCATTTATAAAATTTAATATATTAAAAGATTTTTTTTTGTATTTTCAGTTTAAAAAAATTTTAAATGCTGATTAATATAATGATTTTAGTGGCATTTTGATGCTTTATGGTATATTGGCATGCTTTTCGGTGTTATTTCGGTTTTATTGCTATTCACCATATAATTTAGGTCCTGTGAATTAAACATAAATGTTACTTATACTCTGGCTAACATTATATGACAGGATTTTAATTACACCTATCCCTCACTTAGCACGGCTTCAGATTGTGCGAATTCATTTAGTGCGATTTTAATTTTACTGCCCCAGTCTTAAATAGCACGTCTGTAAACTTCAGTTAGCACGAAATCTCGGCAGGCAAAAAAAAAAGTGGAGCACGACGCCACAAAGTCTGTTTCAACTTCTGTGAACATGTGCTGTGGGATATGTTTTGCCAAACAAGGCGGGGAAGAGAATCGCGCGCAGGTCTGTGTACGCTATCGGCTGTTGTACAAACATCAGCTGTGGCAAGTTAAATTGCGGCTATGGAGTGTAAAGAACCAAATGTTTTTTTAAGTCCGCGCGTATGCCGCCGTGCCGTACCGTTGTCGCCTGGCCACAGACCGGGTTGTGAACTCAGTCTAGCCAGTGGCAGGCAATTCAATCAAAATAATGCAACGCCTGCCCATTCAGCTGCCGGTAACTGTATGTGCTTGATCACTCATAATGCACCGTATTCAAGTATTTGAGACAAAGCTGGAAGTATTACGGCACACAGATTGTCATGAAGGCCACGCTTATATTGGTCGCACTTTAGTTTTAAGCATCTCAACTGTGCGCACAATCGTACGAAATAAGGACTCTTACCAAAGGTTTGTATAAGTCTAATGCTGTTGTTTGTGCTAGCGGGAATATATTTGACATTAGATATCGGAACAGAAATAAACAGATGATTCACGTGGAAAAGGTTGTTAAATGAATGTAGCAATGAAAAAAAAATTTACTTGTCAGGATTTGTGTGAACCAGGTGGTGATACGCAATCAAGCACTTTAATTTTTGAAAAATTAATTTCTAATTATCCCGACAGTAATATCGGTTTCACTGTCAGTAAAGGATGGTTTGGAAAAGTACGCGACGTGAGTTGAAGGTCACGCCCAGGCGGGCAAGTCAGCCAGCCGACTGACGATAAAGTACATAACCACGTATCTCCCTTTACGCAGTGTCGTATTTGTCATACAAAGTGCGATGAGAGGCATATAAAGATAAATGGTGTGACATCTTTATAGTTGAGTGTTATTCAATGCATTTATATTACGTAAAGTATATTCCTGCACAATTTTGGAACACATTAAATAAATTAGCCTTGCTATTTATGGAAACTAATGCTTCAGATTATGTGATTTCGAATAACACAAGCATTTTTAGGAACAAATTAGTTATGCTAAGTGAGGGATAGGTGTAATTGAAATGTGATAAATGAGCATAATGTAACTTCTAAAGCATAAAGTAAATCCAGTGTTTACATTTTTCCATTAGGAAGTTAGACCTTTCTATTTTAACAGTAAAATCTAAACCAGTGAAGATATTTTCTTTAAAATATTTCCGGTCAGCACATTTATGTTCATGAAAGTGTAAGAACCGTTTTAAAACATTTGCCACTAGGAATAAAACATTATCTACTACCTCCGGCAATATCATATTGTATTAATGAAATAATAATTTATTTTAAATGTATCTAATGATATAGAAAAGTCCTCTCTAATAGCTTAGAAAAACATTAATAAATAGAACATTTATTTAATGTTTTTTTTTAATATTTTTTAAATTTTCACTGCATCAAATTACTGCAAAAGATAAGTAAAACGGGAGAATCACTGCAATGCAGTGTGCAACTAGTGGCGTAGTTGTCAATGACGTTAGGGTGGCAACACACAGCTTGTACTGAAGTTTCAAGTTAAGTATTTACTTAACTACTAGTTTATGTAAGTTGAATGTTATGTAGCTTGGAGTGTTTTTTTTGCTGTTGTTGGGATTTTGTTGTTTCTTTCTCCATTTTAAAAGATGTTAGTGGACAAAGCTGTGTTTGTTGCCTATCCTGAAGTGATTTTAAATTTGAAATGTCTTGCATTTGGGTTATTTTGGTTGCTTCTCATATGTTCATCAATATTTTTTTATGTCATATCTTATTGATCATAAGCGGTTAAAGTACATCATGATATAAGGGAACTGGAGGAGGATAGAGGAGCCAAGCACTGCCTTTGATAGGGAGCCAGGCATTATTCTGGGTAACCACTGAAAATCAAGATTGGGATAGCTGAACCATGATTCAAATCCATGCTGTCCCAAATACGAATTCAGTGTTTTACTACATCACCACTATACTCGATAGTTCTGATATGGCCCTCATTTGTTTCTACAAGTGTTACTAGGAAAGCAAACTTATCAAAAGTGTTGAGTTAGTTGATCTTTAATTGTTCCATCTAGTGGATGGATTGGCATCTTGCTAATATTAACCATGGTTTGTTGAGAATCTGTCTAATCAGAGCAAATGAAAGTGAGCGAAGATAAATGAGCATAAACACAGTGAATGGTACACACATAGTATTGTTACGAACGTGAGGAAGGCCGCGACATGTGCAGGTGCACAGCTGGCTGACATCATGTGGCCGCACTACATGACACACGCGGTAGATTACAAGGAGCGCCGCTTCCCCTCCCTCCAGCCCACCACTCCCCGCGCGGCGCTGATAGACACCTTACACCTCACAGCTGCGGAGTCCCGCGCGCCACCTGGCAGCCGCTGACACGTGTTTCGAGAGATTTCTGCCGTCGGGTCGGCGCGTATTGATTTGATTGGCCCCAGCCGCGCTCGTGATTTATGGAAAGCGCCTGGGCTGATATATAAGACAAGGACGCCGGCCCCAGTCGGAGAGTTCAGTCGGGAGTTTTCCCGTGGCGGAGTTTCGGGGCGAGGTCCCTGGACAAAGGTTCCAGGGCAGAGAGTTCAGTTCCGGGCGATAGTGTCGCGAGCGGGGCAGAGTCCCAAGTGAAGTTCCGAGTGAGGCATCGAGTGGGTCCTCGGAGAAGGCAAGTGCGTCGGTGGCGACGGAGTCCCGCGGCGGAGATCCACGAGGGGTGCTGCGGCGAGAGTTGCGCCAGAGGTGCGGCTCAGCGAGGTGTGTGAATTGTAAGAAAACGAGTGACTGGGAAAGCAACATTTTTTTAAGTACATTTGATTATTTGCCATTTTAGAGGATTAATTGTGACATAGGTAGTGGCCATCAATAAAACTGTGTAGTGTGTAGTAAAATCTATTTATTGGGCTATCCTTTACGAACCCGGTAAATCGTAACAGTATGTTTCTCTATGCTATCCAATTTGAAATTGCTAAAAACAATGTGGTTACTCAGCACTTAAGTGGTGTTTACAAGGAACTAAAACAATGACATCACTCACCTGAACTAAAAGACAAACAGTGTGCACTTGTAATGACTCACCACTCAGGGATGGTACTCCCAAGTGGAGTTAGGCACCACTCACTTTACTATGTATGTGACCTACACTCGTAAATATTTTGCATAAGAGGAAGGGTAACCCTAAACAATCCTCTGTCCCAAATTAAATGGAGGCCTTATTGGCTTAGTATGACTCCACTGTACTGGCTGTTCAGTAACCATAGGTCGTACTTTAATGCTCAGCTTCACCTGCTATGCTGTATTTTATGTTCTTTGGGTAATTACAATTGTTAATGAATTTCTAAAAAAATTATATAAGTACAGTAAACTCTCGATTATCCGTGTTAATTGGGACCTTCCGATGCCCGGATGATTGAATGCCCATAAAAAAAACCGGATAATCTGTTCCACCACTTAAAAATGGTGTATTTACTGGCAAAAGAGTGTCTCTTCAGTAGAATTCTATGAGTACAAGCAAAGGCTTTGCATACAGTGTCCCAGCTTATTGGACCATAAACAACTGTGTTGCCGCCATCCTTCTCCTGTCCCCTTTATTGCTACGGGAGGGAGAGCGGCAGTCCCAACTCAGCATCTCCCTCCACCCTTTTAACGACCTATTATCCGGGGTCACTACAAAATAAGTGTCTGAACCACAGTACAATATTATACACCTTTTTTTGCCCCCTTCCAGCTATTGCATTTTATTTTTCTACCTCGCGCGGCGATATTGTTTCTTGTTGATTCCGCCTATTAAAATTAGGATGCACTTTACAGTCATAACTACGAGTAAGGGATACTACGAGACCTTCAAAGTTACGAGAGTTTTGAAATTGACCGTCAGTTTGACTACGTAAATAGTAATCTTAAACTAATCTGGTTATTACGAGTGCTTCCTTATTGGCTCTTTCGTAAGAAAGAGTGATTTAAATGGCATCTTCAAACCAGGAAAAATACCGTTAGTTGGAAGGAAAAAAAGGTTCACGCAGTACACAAAGGCTGCAAAGCGAGAGAAGGCCATGGCTATGCTGGCGCCGGGGCTGTGGACCATAACTCGCAGCTAGCTGTCGGGAAAGAATGAAGGCTGTTGTTGTGTGGGGCTGTGGGGGGAGGAAGGGGTGTCTGGTGGCGAACATGCTCCCTTCCTCTCTCTCTCTCTCTCTCTCTCTCTCTCTCTCTCTCGCTCGGCGGTTTCAAGAAGCCCTCCCCCTCCCATTGTGTTACTGGCTGCTTCGGCCGGTAGAGGGTAAATTCCTAAACCACCCTCCTCTCCGCCCCCCTCCCCCCCATGTGTGTACGTGTGTACGAGAGCCCTGTTCCTTTTGTGCGTGTGAGACCTCGTTGCGTGTGTGTGTGGCAAAAAAAAAAACACAAGCACTCTTCTTGTATAGCTTTACAGGTTTTAATGATGCAATATTCCAATAGGTAAAGGAGGTAGAGGAACCTTTTTTTAGCGTGGGATAGTGAGTAGAATATTTTCGGCCAAAAATTTTCTACCAAAAGTAACATTTACTACTTATGTAGCAAAACATCTTAGGAAATACAATAAAAAAAATAATGAAGTAAAAATTAAGTAACCCTAGATGGAAGGTGAGTGCTGGTAAGGGGAAAAAAAATATCTTTAAGCATATATATCCATTAAAGCTCAGGAAAATTTAATTGAATCTACGTACGCACCATCTCAATGACTGATGCTGAGGAGAGGAATATGTGATATCTCTGTGAAGGCAGTATGTTGTTTTGGGTGATGCTAGGTAAGCTGTTACAACACATGGAATAACAAACCGACATTAGTGATGCATGTTGAGAATGTTCAAATCCCTTGTTTTTGATATATGTTTTTTTAATACAATAATTTTATACTTGTATTGGCAGCCATGTATTGCACTTTGAACACTGCACCATAAAGTTTAAAGTAGCGTGCATTCTCAAATAGTCTAGGATGATTCGTAAAGCATCTCAAGTATCTTGTAGATGCCGCTCCGACACCTACACTTTTGGAACTGGCTTGCACACTGTTCACATGTCCCTAGAGGTAGCCATTAAGAGGGTTCATATCTGGCACCTGGAAGGCAATGAAAGCGGTCCTTTGTAGCCTTTAAATCTTCCAGGAAAGGTGTGGTCTATATATCAGTGCATACAAATACAGGACCATACCTAGTAGCTGCCAGTCGTTTGTTCTTTCTTTGCACACTGAGATAGCTGGGTTTCTACAAGCATATAAAACTGGGAAAAGTTATGAAAAATGAAAATTGTACCCTTAGACAGTCTTAAGTTGTCACCCTGAAGATTGATTGCAAGGTACAGCAAAATGTTGGTGGCTTCAACCTGAGAACCAATACTGCTTAGAAAAAAGGCCTAAAAACCTGACATCTTTATTCAGTAGTGTACTAGTTGATTCAATCAAACAAACCTATTTTTAAATATCTGTTATCAACAACTCTTGATTTTTGTAAAATTTAATGCTGAATTTAAAGGAAACAACTTAATACAGAAGAACCATGTTATAATGTTCCTGCTTATAATGTTTTCCTGCTTATAACACATTATACTTTTTTAGTCTCAACATTTTCCCTATAAGGACAATGTATTTATTTCCTTCATATAATGTTTCATGAATGGTGCATTTCCTGCTTATAACATTTGCTTTATAATATTCAATAAATGCAAGAATATAATGTTTTGAAAACTGAATTATTTGAACGCTTATCCCATCTGTGAAGTTTGACATGTTAATAGGTTTACTTTTTATGCTTTATGTATGTTTTTTTTACAATTACATTTATACGATAGAAGTAGATTGTTCAAATGGGATTGTATGCAAGAACAAGATGTAAGTGTGCCAGAGCACTAACGCTACATGTTAGTGCTGGCTAACGCTGTGTATTCAATTTAAGGTACATAACGTTCGCAGTTATGGTCTGCTGGCACCCTTGTCTTGGAAAAAAATCTTTCCATTCCTTGCCATTCTAGCATGTTTTGAGATCCACTAACGTAGTCCTACAATATTTTGGTTGCCAACTATTCCATAATGGCATAACATAAAGTGATTTCTACTGCTAATAAATAGTTTATTTCATTCGTAGGTAACAGTTCTAAAATTATATACTTGTAAGTGGCGTAGGAATTGGAATTAGGCATTCCCAGTCTAAATGTCTTCGTTACGAATCGTGAAAGAATTTTATATAAATGTGACAGTGTGTCCTTAAAGACAAATAAAATAGAAGCTGGAAGTACAACAAAATTGAAAAATTGTTGGCTTGGTTAAGCAAATTCAAGCATCAAGTGTACCCATCGAGGGTTTTAACATTTGGTAAAAAGTTCAAACATTGACAAGCACTAAATTGATATTTCCTGCTTATAACATTTTCCTTAGATGCATTTTTTTTTTCTTTGCTCCCCTTGAAAGACATGGTTTTACTGTACTCTTTATAAAAATAAACATTCAAAATTTTAAGTTTGTTTTAAGTTCCTTGTAAAAAAAGTACCAAAAATTTGGATCATACTTTAGAAGAAAAACATGTTAATTCAGAGGGTAAAAAAATAGATTTGTCAGGCTGATTTCTATGGGTCAAAAATATCACGAAAGTCGAAAAAGTAACGAAACTGAAGGACTGGTTCTAAAGTCCTGAAATAGTATCGTTGCTGTAAGTCACAAAACTTAATTTCCAGTAGTCTTTTGCTAACTTACACTTTTTTTGATGCCTCACTTCATTTTTTAATTGCACACGTAATATAAATAGTAGGAGCATGTCCACTTAAAAACGTGGAAGTTATCTCTGAAAAGTACAAAAAGATTAGCTTATTCCTGCAAATATTATATCTATTTGTGTTGTGTTTGATTTAATTTTATGTATGTGTGTGTATATGTCTGTGTATCTGTATATGTGTGTGTGTTTGCTAATGTAAAGGAATTATATTTAATGGTCTTGGAAATGCCCTTAAAATTGGTTCATCAGGTATTAGTAGACACACTGTTTTTAGATAATTTTACAAATGGGCAATAGGATGCAGTTGATTTGCAATTAAGATACAAAATTCTACAAACTGTTGATAGAAAGTAATCATAGCTTCAGCCACATAGTAATGAAACTATGTATGTATGTATGTCTAGTTCATTTCAAAAGAAGGTAGGATTTCTTAATTCTTAATTTTTTTGGCCAACATATAACAATTCAAAGTTAATTTATCAAACTTGAATGATGTAAATAATGTCAAGTTAAAAAAAAGTTAAGATCTATCACATTTCATGCTTTGTAAGAATTTAAATATTAGCCCATCAAGGTCAGAACAATGTTGTGGGTTCCGTCTTCATTCTGAGCCGATGTGGTGGTATTCCTGTAGCCAGTGAGACACTGAGTCATCAAGGCAAGTTGATTACTGCTTATTTTGTAAAAAAAATAACATGTTTAAATTATAATAATCTTCGCTATATTTGAGGTGGCCACCCGACCGGGAAAATTTGTAAACTTTGAATTAGCCAGGAATTATTTTTATGCCCTAAAAACTGAGAAATCTGTGAATTTTTCAAAGCCATCAGGAATTATTTGTTTATCAAGCAAGTTGAAAAACTACTTGTCGTACCTATGAACTGCGTCACTTATGCTATTTTTGAGTGCTGTATGCCGTTTTTTGAGCACTATTGACAGCTTAGTTGAAAATATACATGCCATGTCAAGCCAACACACTGCATCACTTATACCATTTTTGAGCTCTGTTTTACTGGCGAACCTCCACAGCGGATGTGAGGAATGCAACATCTGATAATGCTATGTGTTGTCAGTGATTAGCCGGAGGGGGAGAAAGTCACCACTGAATTAAAGGCTATCATAAGAAAATAACATATATCTGATGGTTAAAATTTTGCCATTACAATTAGTTTTTAGATAATATTTATTATACAGCCAATATTAAGTGTTTTTTTTTAATAGTAAAATAATATGATTGACGAGTAGGAAGGTACTTTTACAACTCAAAATTCATAAGGTGCAGATTAATATTATTTAAAGGTGTTAGGATGTGAAATGATGCTATTTAGAAAAATGGATCAACAATATTACAGTTTACTTCATGATAGTACACAGACATAATCTCTGTGTGGAAACAACCAAAGAGGCATATTCATAACCAACTAGATGTACACATCTATATAAAGAAATATAAATTTACATTCCTAACAAAATGTTCTCAATGAATAATTTAAAGCTAGGAACATGTTTTTACAGTGCTGAACTAACAAAAGCACTTTTTTGTGAATTGTAATTATTATTTTAATGTGTAAACTGTTTTCATCCCTTGCAGCTGCTGATGTAATTTTAATTGTGCCCGTATGGTTTTCTTATTATTTATACACATGCTGTCTTTTCGTAAAAAAATTTCTGTTCATTGCTACTGTCATAGTTGAAACAACGTACAAGAGCTACAATGTTCAGGAAATACATTTTTATCACTGAAGTAATATAGTTTGTTACACTCCAAAGACCGCCGGACTAGCTCAGATATTTTACGTTTTGGTCTTCGAAGGGTAACTCACAAGGTACACTTGCATATTCGGATGCTGAAAAAGTGAGGTTATGTTTCCCTCAGAATATTAGTTATGGGCGATGTTGCATTTCAGTAATGTCTCTCGTACACAAAATGTTTTTCACTGATTATTTATTTATACCTTACGAATTCGCGAGACATTTTCCACCATCTTGCGACAACATTTACAAGTTGAAACAGTATTTTCCTCACAACGAATCAGCTTCATTAATTTGGATCACACACTGACTGGCCGAAAATTGAATTAATAAAACAGTTCGAAATTAAGTCCCGCAGTTGCACTCAACTTTCGGTACAATGCCGAAGGACAATGTCCTCAGAAACAGTGACAAACCTTGGTAAGTCCTGTTTTGGGCGATTACCGACGACTGTAGTCAAAAAATTCTAATTGTGTCCAAATAACAAAATAAGGTAGATTATAAACCGGTGATGCCCGGACCACAGCCGCGAAATTTACTCGTTAAATATTCATATTTAAGTTGTGAACCACCTACTCAACTAATCACCTCCTCAGTCGCTGTTCAGTAGATGACTGACGAACCAAAATGACACACTGGTCTCAGGAGAGACCAAGGATTGCACCATGACGTAACTTTCGGCCAATCACAGCACAGTATCAAACACTCCCTCCAACACCAGCCAATCACAGAGCAAATTACAACACATGAAAAAACCCTGTACACACATAACTCGGGGCTTCCCTTGATTTGTCTCTTTTCAATTTCACATCAAAATCGGGGACTCCCAGAATATTTTCTCACGCTAGTTGCTCTGTCTCTCTCTTACACAGGATGCATCATTATCGTTTTATCGCCTCGGCGTCACTGTGTCGACGCACGCCTTTCTTTCTCACTCTAACTGCCACGCAACTGGCTCACATGATTTTATCATCCCATGGACAAAATTACAAAAGATAAATATGTTACAGTGCATTTGCGCATATAAACAAAATATCTATAGCTTAAAAAAAACATTTTAAAACACACAAAAACGTAATTATTTAGGTAGAATTCGGTAAATTTACAGTTATATGGCTGTTTCATAATAAAGCAAATAGGCTTAAACAATACACAAATATTAGAAACGGTAATTAATTGAGAGAGTACATTAATAAAACATATGGAAACATAAATATTATCATGGAAAACAATTATAAACGGTAAAATATTATCATGGAAGTTATTTGAAAAGATTCATTGTAAGTTTCAATGATTTACTACATGTACCACAGTTAGGTTATGCCTGAAAATTATTTAAACAACTTACATACTGTATTCCTGTTAAAACATATTATTCATAAAAACTTAAAGAAAAATTGGGGAAGGCACTGTCCTGCAATGCTACAAGTTTTAACAGGAATACTGTCTATTGGAATATATTTAATATTAAATGGTTACTTTGGTTTTAGCTCTGATGCAACCAACAGCATTTGATAAGTAAAGTATATTTTTATTAACTAGTAACATTTGCAGTCATTACTCAACATCTGAGGTAGTACAGACAATCCAGACACCCAGCCAGGAGGGTGTATATGTGTTTTCAAACAAATTTATTCAAATTCAAACTCTTCAAAACTTAACACGTAATTCTCAAAACATTGTTCCCAAGTATGGATGTCTCAGAAAAAGAATCAAAAAAATTTACTAAACAAAGTTAAAGAGGAAGGCGAATCCAAGTAACGATAATTGATTTTAAACACTCAAATTTAATATTTTAATCATTCAAATTTAATTTCAAAGCCTTTAACAATTCCCAATATTGTGTACAAAGTTAACTATAGCAGTGCTGGCTCCACAATGAAATGATCATTAAAATAATTTACATGACTAAAATAAAATTGACTTAGAAATTTATACACAGCATGGATATTCCTATATGAACTCTAAAAAGACATAAGATTAAAACATTGATAATACAATGTGCTTAATAATAACCTTTGGCTACAAATAAAAATTTAAGAAATATTAAAAGACATTTATAAATATAGTTCTCAAAAAATAATTATAAAATTGTCTTTTTTTTAGGGTTGGCTGATTTAAACCATGGTTTAAATCAAGTGGTTTTTATAAAAAAAATCTAATGGTTTTTTTAAAGGTATTTTTAAATATATCTTAATAAATTTTAATGAAAAATCTAATTCCACTCTAATAAAAATAATTTGCTCAGAAATGTTTCTTGTGATTTACGGGAACAAATAATGATATGTACTAATCAAGATCTTATCATTGAAATTATCTGAATAAGTTGTAAACTATACACAGCTAAATACTCCTCTAAAATTAAATTAATTAGTAAATTGTAGTCAAAGTTTAAAAAAAGAGGAAATATATAAATTATTTTAAAAAAATTCCTATTTTGTGGGAAATCCCTGACTATACTGTAAATCCCCTTTTCTCTAGGAAACACCCATTCTATGGAGAATCCTCCTGCGGGGAAATACCCTTTCTGTGGTTAAGTCTCAGTCAGATGTGCAGATTTGCTGAACTTCAGTTCTGTGATATAACTTTACTGGTTCAACATGAGTGGCAGAAAGCAGGATGTTGTATGGCTTTTATTTGAATATGCTGATAACCAAAATAAAGAATGTAATAAAAAAACTTGGTTTAAACCAAAAAAATCAGGTTGTTTGGTTTTTAAAAAAAAAACTTTTTTTTTTTTTTTTTTCTAGCACATTTCATCTTTCAGAGCTTGAGCCAGTATCAAATAGTCTCAAACACTGCTCCAGTGCTTGAAACAAATCAAAAGCAAGTAGTTTTTTATAGTTCAGGATTAATAAATTTCTTGCTGTCGCTTTCGCTTTAGTGAGTTCTCGAAGTCGTTGGTGCCATGACGTCACATACTGACTCTAAAACAGGGTGAAGGTAACATTGGATGAAAAACTTAGCATGCAGGGGCCATTAAGTCTAGGGACGTGGTGACTTACTTGATCTTGGCATACTTTGCAGAAAACAGGCATGCCCGTCCTAGCACACCTGTTTGGCCAAAAAGTGCACTTGAGTGCACACTCAGTAGGTATACGTGAATCATGAGCGTATACTCTTGTAGTCACGATGTACCGCACACCCATCGTTATCCATTTTATTGCAAAAGACTAATATTCCGTGCTTCACGTACCACAGTTTATACACTGCTGCTGCGACCTTCGCACATCCATCATTCACAGTCAACTCCCCAATGCACCAGCTGATTCGCTTCTGACATCACAAATTCTCCTCCTACCCTGCCTCTAGCGAGTGTTTAAGTATTTTTCCATCGCGCCACAAAAAAAGTCTTTCAATCAGTTTGTTTTGAAGTAAAACTTCTTTGCTGAGTGGTAACAATTTTCGAGCATTACGAATATTCCAATCGCATGAGGGCAAATAGCTATGTTTGGTGTGGGGGAACTGGGAGAGGAGGGGAATATTTAGGTACGTGGTGGGGGAACAGATGGAGGAGATGGCAGGGAAAGATAGAAATGATGTAGCATACTTGTGCACTTGCGCACTTTCATGTATGCGGTTGTTCTCGGGGTTGGACGACGCGCTATCCCCACTCCGTGGCCGTTGGCACAGTTTGTGATAGCGGGAGCAGCGTTGAGCGGGCTCCACGTGGTGGCGTGCTGCTCAGGTTGAACCCTGCCATGCTGCAGGGATAGGTGGGCCGCGGCGGTAGTGACCCGCCTGAACCTGATGCCACCCTGACTTTAGAGAGTATTTGGGCAGAGGGCAACACAATAGTGTTTGAGCTTATTGTTGTGCATCATGCCACGGGCCATATTCGAAAGAAAATATTGTTCTTTCATGTATGTATTATTAATTTAATTACTTGTGTATATCTGTGTTGTTAAACAGTATTATGTAAGTATTGTTTTAGCTGAGTAACTAATTATTTCTGCTGGTGTAATGCTTTTCACGCTTTAGTTTGACATGGGTAATTATTTGTCACTAATTCTTATTTGATTAACTAAATCACACACTGTATTATATTTACGAGCCCACGAGTGTGTAAATATGTTAAGTTCAACTAAGAGGCTTGAATATTTCTCATTTCTCGATCGGAGTGTAGCAGTGGGTGACTGTGGCTCAACAAAGTAGCATTGAGCTAGGTCCTATTCGTATGCCGTGTTGTCATTTCACATGTCAGATACCTACCTCAGACTACACACGTAGTTAAACTGCATAAATTACGTAATTATCGACAAGCTTCAAGTTTAAGAATTATTTAAAATCAAAGTTTATTTTAAATGTACGAGAAAAAAAATTTGGTAAATTTTTTTTATTCAAAGAATCTACAATTTATTTATAAATATGGAAAAGAGTTATTTCATTTGCAATCATACCCACATCCTTACTATTCTCAATTATTATCTCTTGTTCTATTAAAAAATATTAATAATTTATCTCTATTTGTAACTAATAAGCTAGGAGTTTCACTTCTGTTGCACGTGGACTCTTCACACACTTTTTTCTGTTGCACATGGACTCTTCACACACATCTTTTTTAACTTAAATTAATATGTAGCCATTATTAAACTCAAACATAGCTTAGTAATAAATACCTTAAAAGCTTTTTTAAAAAAAAGTTTAAAACTAAGTATAAATAAAAGCTAAATTAAATTGTTGTGTAACTTAACCACCCAACTTTCCCGTAATAGGCTCACAAGACCTAGTACACTCATTAATTTAAATAAATAAATTAAAATTCAAAAAAGGTTTGCCATTTAAGTTACAAAAATATTAGAGTTCTTTAAAAAGTCTAAAAACTTTACAGTTCAGATCTAACTCGAGGGTGTGGTTTTCATATGTTATGAAATTTCTTGGAGAACCTTAAAATATCTTGGAAAAAACCTGGACTTTGGTTTTGCTAATCATGTGGCCACCTTATATATTTCATTGCTAATTCAATAAATGCTTTCTAATCTTTCCCCAGTCAAACATTTGGACAGTGATAACAAAGCTCCACTGTAAGCATTGCGAACATAAGGCTTTTGGACTGCGCTGAAGTACATAAATATCTATAAATAAATAAATGAGAAGAAACTCAAAATGGAAACTATTGATCACCCAACTGTGGACTAAGCTGCTGGTATTGGAATGTTACAGTAGCTATGTATATTTTAAAATGCTTTATAACTTGTTTCTTTACATCAATCAATTTTATGACCTCTATCCTACAACTCCGCTCAACTTTCCTCTTTTTTTTTTATATAACTTGGTCTCACATTTCATGTTGGTTATTTCATTTTCTGGTCAAAACAATTATTCAAAGACCAGTTTATCATGGTAGCTCTTGTGCATGTTATGTTTTGTAACAAATTTTGTTACCAGATATTTACTAAGTGTTATTTTATAGCAGTAAAAAGTCACTCGTATGACTTGTATTAGATATTACAATTTGAAAATAATGTTTAATAAATTTACGACCAAACAACAAATGCAAAGGGTGTAGTAATAAACTTACAATAATAGCTATTTAATAGTAATGATAGGAAAATAAAATAACCGATGTGGCCTGTAAGATTGAACCTTTATTCCGAAAGGTATGAAACTATATCTCTTATTGGTATGTGTTTTGCTTTTAAGATTGAACATATGATTTTAATAATGGGTAAAGTTCTTTTTTTTTCCTAAAACTTTGGTGTATTTTAAAGTTACATTGTTTTTATTCTAGGATATATTACGTGAAGCTGGATGTCTGTACAGGCTCCAGAACATGCTTACTCATCCTAATATCAGTGTAAGGCTTGCTGCAATTAAAGCAACAGGAAATCTGGCCTTGAACCAAGAGAACCAGAAGGAATTGAAGGTAAATAAAACATTTTAAAATATCAAACCAATAAAAGGATTGGTAAGAGAACATGAAAAATAGAGATTTTTATTCCATTAATTTTGTTTTATACTTTTTTACCTCTTCTTGGCAGTATGCAGTACCTTGTCAGGATGAATGTTGATATCTGCTGGCTTGCTAGTTGGGCTGAAATATGCAGGGTAGTAGCAGAGTCTGGCGAAGAATCGGGGTGCCAGCTGTGGGGGAACTATTTTTTTACGCAAAGACACAAAAATAACGAGAGGGATTATGAGGGGGGGGGGGGGGGGGTTATAAAACTAGCAATTGATGGGAGCTGTCTCGCTCTAGGGCCCCAGAGGATGCCTCTAAAACCCGTATAGCGAGGTGGCACAGTGGTAAGATGCTGGACTTGCATTCCAGAGTTCAGCTCGACATCATGGTTTAGGTTTTACATGGATTCCCGAAATCACCCAGGTAAATGCTTGGATGGTTCCTTACAACATGCATGCTTTCCCTTTGAGCAAGAACAATTAACATCTGTATTAATTACTTTTTGTCAAATTTGAGAGCATATTCTGGTTAGTAAGACTGTAACATTCTAGAACATTCTAGAAGGTTTCAAAAGAAAGGAAGATACTCTGTTGCCAGCAAGTTATTTTTCACTCCTCAGATTATTGGGAAAACCCAACACATCAGTGCACGACTGCGCAACAATGAACCAGAACTTTTGCTGGGTGCTGCCTCACCAGCCAATCACAGCTAGCCTTGAAGTCTTGTGATGTGTATTTCCAGACTTTCAGAGAAAAATATTTTTCCAGTATTTCTCCTTATATGGTCATTTTTTTGGATCTGTGTTGTGAATGGTCAGTAGACACTAGGATTTTATCCCCTTGTTGTCACCTTTGTAACGGTAGACAATTTCGTTGTTTGTTTAGTTGTCGCTCGATTGTCACTACGTGCGGCCGCATCGTCGGCAGCTCGCCGTAAACAGTGAAGTAGTGTTAGGAAGCTAACTTCACATGTGCTGGTCGGCCCAGGCCGAAACGTAACTTTTTTTTATTAATTTTTGGACTGTTAACTTAAAATTTTAGCACAGGCATCAGCATCAGCCCGGGTGACTGTTGTCGCTCTCCTGGGATATTTTCCGTGAGTTTATTGGTACCTTTGTTCCACAGTAAAACAAAAGGACTTGAATTTTTTTGGTTAATTGAGAGACGTGCTACAGTGAATATGTGATACATCGTCTGGACCTGTTTTGTAAGCTATGATCTACTGGTTTTTTTTCTTCTAGGAATAATAATAAAAGACTGCCTTGAACTCTTTCATTTTTAAATGCAACTCATAATAAACTTTTTATCCTAAGGGAATAATTTATCTTTGATATTGGCAACTAGACAAACTTAAACCCAAAATTCAAAATCATTGTATATAACATAAACTTTTCAAGTGGTTAAAGTGTCTTGTTACTATTCTGGGTTGCTTAGCCAGGCCATCCTGGGATGTAACAATTGGCGGCCAAAGTGTGGCCGGTACGGACTTCTACACACCCTAAGATCAAGCTATTTTGGTCAGATTCAAGAAATTATGAAAATTCAACTGTCAGACAAATATTGCAACATTGCTAGGAGTGCTGTTTCTGGCCTAATTCAATAAGTAGGCGGCCTGTTCAAACTTTTATCACGTATATACGAGTTTTCTACATATCAAGGAATAGTGTTGGTGAGATCATCGAGATCCAGTTGTATCCAGTTTCCAGGTACGTGAATGTCTCATCACGGGTCTTTTTAACTACAGTCAATACCCAATGCAGAACTTCAAGATCTTCGCGCCGAGTGACAACAAGGGACTGATCACCGAAAATAGCAATTCATATAAGGACATACTTAGTATTAATTTTTCCTAAACTTATTTGTGAGGGTCAAACTAATTTCTTTTTTTGTTAGGTATATGTAAGTTATTAGTAAATTGCGAAGTTTTTAGTTTCAAAATGAGCACTAGTACTGAAAGTGAGAATTTTATGGGTTTCACAGAAGATCCAGATAACTTTGAAACACAACCGAACATGAACATACCATTAATGGGGAGACAGGATTTTCTATGTCCCCAGGAAACATCTGGAAACCTGCAACTTCCTGAGTCAAACAATAGTCAATTTGTGTTTATTATTGGGGGGAGGGGGGGAGTAGGAGGGTCTGAATCTTTCGAATCACTTAATGATTGAAAAATTTATGGGAATGATGCAAGATATAGAAAACATAATCAGACAAAACAAGAAATTACACAAAATGACAAGTCATGGTACAGAGTCAACATAACCTCATACATAAAATTGAACATACCACACAAAAATTATATGAAAGTAAACAGGAACTTAGGCAAGAAATAGCGCAAATGAGACAGGGATTAATTAATACAGTAGAAAACAAATTAGATAATTTCAAGATCGAACTGATCAAATTTTTTTTCACATGTAGAATTAAAGTAAAATTATGCAAAAAATGGAAAAGATAGACAGTAGGTCTTTAACATTTGAAAGCCAGACACAAGATACAGAAACTGGAACCTATAGTAAAGGAACAATTCTTTGCCAAGAAACGATTGTAGAAGTAATTAAGCTGGAAAGTGATGTAAAATATTCTGAAATTGCGAGTCAGGTATCTGTCAAGGTAGGCAGTGAAAATATAGTTATTTCTAATGTAAATGTCAGTCAAGGTATGCATGAAACGTATGAGGAAAGTGAGTTACGTTACACGGGAATTCAGTATCATAAACAGACATTTAATGGAAACAGACATGTGCTGTGTGGGAGGAACAGTGCATTCCCTTGTTTCAAGGACCTGGAATGTGCAAGTTCAAGGTCGTTCTGCCCGTCAACAGGTTATTGTTGGGAAGGGGGAAGTAGGGCAATGGAATGACGGTGCGCCGAAGGTAAACAGTGTGTTGCTGGCCGCATGGAGTGTTTCATATACTCCCACTTGGAAAATTCGGTGGCATCGGCATGGGTGACGTTTTACTCTCCTCCCCGTGACTTTGTGGCAGTGGCCATAGAATGAGGGTCAAGAATAATTTTTATTTTGTTAATTTTTTTAATTGCAGTGGGTATTGTATACTATAGTTTTAGGTACATTTTAATACACAATTAAGTAAACAAATTTTTTGACATGCAAAAAATTATTAGATTGTTTATATATTTTTTTATTGTTAGCCGAGGTTGACTAGCGTCCCAAAAGGAATTCAAATGAACGACCCTACCTTCGGTTAATTCAGGAGTTAGGCTGTCCAACAGATGATTCAGAGAGATATTTTTTACAATAATGATCATTTTCATTAATAAAGTAACTTAATTTATTTTTGATGTTTTCAGATCTTCTCGATTTTTGAGGTTTTTATTGAGCTTTATAAGTGGAATGCCATTAAAGCAATGAAATAATTTTTTTAATTGGACATTTTTGAGATTTTCATAGTTTGTTTACATTTTGGTAAAGGGAAACATTTTATAAGTTGATCGATACGAGGGGTTCAAGAAGTAATTGGGACTGATCAACCCAGTTCTTTTTATTTGCCACCCAATCAATCCATACTGTAGAATACTGATATTTTTTTGTAATATGCTATTTTTTTCTTTATCAATTTCCCAGGCACTTAGTAACAGTAATCAATGCTAGTCATGAAAAAAACACAGACCAAATATGTACTCTTCAAGTAGTAGCAAAGTTTTTTCAATCAATCTTTCCCATTACAAGAATCGTTCCAAGAACGTATTTCCTAGTTAGATTAGGAGGTTAAGTTGTTGTGAAGTGGTTTGATAACGTGAATCTTATAGTTTATTTGGTGTGATTTTAGTGATGGGTTGTTTCTGTTTTTTCGTGGTTTTCGGTTCAGTTCTTACTTTAAAAGTAAAATTACTTAATATAACACTTTTTATGTAGTGTTTAAAATAATGATACTATTTCTTTCTTTGGTTACAAAAGAAAGCATTTATTCAAGAATTTATGGTTCAGAACACTGAAAATGGAAAAATGTTTGAATTGGACTGCCCTCACTGTTTTTACTATGGGATAACAAAGACTTACTTTTCTTCATAGTCTTTTACTAGGCCTAGGTCTATCAAAGCAATTTCAATGTTTCAGGAAAATTCTCAAGCTGCATAAAACTAAACTCGCCTACTATATATATATATATATATATGTAAGTGAAAAGTAATTATAAATAAATAAGAGAACACAATAGGTAACATTTAATTTATATTAATCTAGTAACTACCACAAGAATTTTCCCTAGAAACTTCTTTTAAACCGTAGGTATAAAAAAGTGATGGCAGAAAATACAAAGAAATGAAGGTGCACGTTTAAAGAATTACAATAAACAACTGTCCAGCAGACAGCCCTATTGTCTACACTGAATTCTTTTCACAAAATAATCAACTTTTTGACACTAATTTTTTTCCTCTTAACATTGCAAGTGGCACTAGCAGTGCTCAAAGTACACTCACTTGACGTTGATTGAAGATGTACAGAGGTACTTTAGCGCACATTGTTTGAGTCTCTTGAGCTCATTCATGCCAGTATTGGCCTTCAGAGTAGTATCTGAATTCAAAGTTGGTTCACGAAGCTAAAGCTTAATTTTGTATTCAGCACTAAAAGATAACTTAGGTCCTTAGCTGTTAGGAGGAAGCAATTGTTTGTATCTGGTCTAAATCCACTGACTACTGCCTGTTTGAACATTATATGTAAAAGATGATGCTGAAGCATCTTGTGTGTTCTTTTTGAGGGATTTGACTAGTTTGATTGAGCATCTTCATTTCACAAATAGTCACTGAATTTAAAACTTCTTCATATTTTCCATTGAGAAAAGGTTTCATATTAAAACAGGGATCTAACAAAGTGACGTTTATTATTATGTTACATGTATGGATGAAGCCAAATTCTTGTTTCAGCCAAGCCAGTAAATCATTCTTTAAGCCCTGCCTTTGCAGATAGGAACTTCCAAATGGTCCTGTATTATACAAATTAATGGCTTCACCCAAAAAAATAATAGAGTTGTTGCCTAGTTAATTATCAACATTAATAACAACCAAATAAAACCAGTGGCATGATTACTATTAGCTTCACAACAACGTGTCACTGGCTGGACTTAACCTACGAGAGTGAAGATGTTTGGTTGCTCAGCTGCAAAGCCGCAATGTCGAATATCTCCATTATCTCAATCACTTGCTCCAGTTTCCTCCACTCATCTGCAGTTAGTTCAGCAGCTATAGTGTCTACTACTGGCCATGATGATATTTTTCTGCTCAGAAAGTTGCTTTTATTATGTACAGTGTATTGTTATGGTGTGTGGCTACAGCCTTTATTATTCTGTATTGGGGGATTTCAAGCTGTTGTTGGCACTGCTTCAGTATTTTTTTATTCGTTTAGGAATGCTTGAGACTAGAGACAATCTTTTTGCATTTGGGCACTAACTGTTCTTTATGATATGATTATCCACAAATGATTTTCTCAAAACAACATGTAGAAGATGAGCATCACATGGTACTAGTACAAACATGGAATCATCCAGTGCCTTGGGGATAACTGTTCCACCATCCCTCACAACTACTATTACTTATGTTGCCAAGTTCCATTCATAAAGTAAATCTGAAAGAAAGCTGCAAATTTTATCTACACTGTGACAAATTTTTTGAATGGTACTTCTTCGATTACTGCCTGACAGAGTTCAGTTGTGCCAATTCTGTTTTGATAAAAATGAAGTCAATGAGAGATGTTCGTTAATGGCACAGGAAGTTTAAAAGTCTGTAGTTAATAGCACCATGCTTTACCATGTTTTCTCGCATAATCGTCGGACATTTTATTCCAAAATCAAGTTTGAAAAGTAGGGGTGCAACGATTATGCGTAAAAAAATATTTTTGTTAGGTAAAGTTATTCATAAAAACAAAACCCGTTAATGGAAAGTACGTTTATTTAAAAAAAAGGTGGAGTATACAAGAGCACGCCAAACAATTTATATTAATAAGTCATGCAACAAAAACCTTTCTTCAACTTAAAATAGAAAAACAAAATCTGTAACCCGAACGCAAGCCACTTGAATATGTGACGTGAACTAACACGTAACTATCATCATAGTACACATTTACCATGAAAAAGTGCAGGACATCAAATGTAGTTAACTCAGCACTCAACAGAGAGCGCGCGTTGCATCCAATCGGTGAGATATAAATATTCGACTACGGGTGCGCGCTCTATACGGGAAGCAACATAACCTATGAATGTTGCCAACTAGCACTGGCTACAGTTTTACAAGCGGTACACTGCGGCGATGCAGACGAACAGACAAAGGTTATAACGTTTAAAAACGTCTTTAAAAGAAAATTTACACATCAGACAGCTTCGTATTTCCGTTAATTAAATAAGTAAAATAGTTCATTTCCGAATAAATATTAGATTTCTACTTTAAAATACACAGTTTTATATGGAAAAGATACCTACACAAAGCGCTCGGAATCTAATAGCGGGACCAAAAACATCATGCAACGTTTACGTGAGAAGTTTTTTTTATTCAAATTGTGATGCCCTAAAATATGGGTGCGACGATTATGCGAGTGCGATGATTATGCGATAAAAGAGGGTTCTTCTTCCAGCTTAACTAAAATACTTTAATGAAGCTCTCTGTACATCTTTTCCAGATGTTTATTTGATAGCTTTTTCCATAAAAACTTTTGTTTTCAACTACTGAAAGTTTTCTGCATGCCTAAGCATGCCATTTAAGTTACATGCCTCGTTATCTTCTGGGCCCAACAGTTTACGCTTTGAAACTTTTTCTTGAGTCTGTATTAATGTTGGCTGGTTTGCAGCCGAATACGAGGTGTATTCAAAAAGAAACCAAACTTTTGTTATAACATCTTTATTGCTCATTGCACATGTTAAGCACTGTCCCCCTCAAAGTAGTTCCCACCACTTGCAATACACTGTTCCCAACTTTTATTTTATTTTTTTTAAAAACCTCCTGGAACGTACTTTTTGGGATGGTGCGCAGGTCTCCTCTATTGTTTGGAAACAATGTCCTTTCATATTGGTTTTAAGTTTGGGAAACAAAAAAAGGTGGCTGGTGCTAGGTTCGGAGAATAGGGTGGATTAGGCACAACAGGAGTATGATGTTTTGTCAAATAGCTGCGGACAAGGAGCGACGCGGAAGCCGGGGCATTGTCATGCTGCAATATCCAAGTTTGGTGTCTCCACAATACAGGCCTGTTCCTGCACACAGCATCCCTCAAACGCACTAGAATTCCCTGGTAGACTTTGTTGTTTACCATCTGACCATGTGTTACAAATTCTTGTTGGATAATGCCTTTGCAGTCAAAAAACACAACCAACATCACCTTGATTTTTGACCAACTTATGCGTGCTTTTTTGGACGAGAAGACCCATTTCCCACCCATTGCGATGACTGCGCCTTCGTTTGTAGCAAAATGTCACACACATGCACATTCTTCTTCAAGCTTTTTCATTGTCTCTTTGGCACTAATGCAGGGTGGCCAGCCAACCGGGAAATACGGGAAATAGCCAGGATTTCTTAAAAAAAACCAGGAATACCTGGAATCAACCAGGAATTTTTATTAGAACCGGGAATTTTTTTTATGAAGTAACGATCACAATAACATACGGCTGTTAAATGAGCACGTTCACCACCCGTCGAAGCACGACAGTGTGCTCGTGTGCTATATTTTGTGAAAGTTAATTTGTTCATATTGCATTTAAAAACTTTTGTAGTACGTAAGAAACCGTTAACAATTCAGACTTCCATACTTATTATGTTTCTGTATTCAAAAGCAACAGCATTTTGGCTGAAAATGTTGTTGCAGGATGGTAGTAATTTCTCGCACGGCATGTTGGTAGCACTAGTTTTGTATGTATATTTGTTTTTACTTTGCGCTCATGTTGTTGCGTCACGGTATCACGGATACTTTTCTCGAGTTTTTTTTAAAAGTTTAGTTGTGCGGGACGTTGTTTTGAATCTTTTAATCTAACATGTAATTGGCGCAGACTATCAAAATGTCAACGAGTTCGGTCACCACATACAATGACAAATGTACGGAAGAGTTTGAATGGGTGGAGAAAGATCCAAAGTGCGGGACGAACGCTATTTGCAATTTCTGTAATCTTAAAATCTATATCGGTAGCATGGATGGGAAGAACAGCATTAGCCAGCCATGCAAGAGGGGCAAAACACGTGCGTTTGGTGTCAAGTAATTTTTGTGACGTGAGATTATAAATTTTTTGTTGGTGGTAGGTTTTGTTTTAAGCAAGTTCATTGATTTAATTTTTAAGCCTATAGTTAAGTTGTCTATTGTTTAACGGCAATAAAACATCATATTGTGTGTGCTTTGTGTAACAAAAATGCAAATTGTATGCAAATATTGATAAAAACCACCCTTGAAAAAACCTGGAAAAAACCAGGAATTTTATTATCCCAGAAGAGTGGCCACCCTGTAATGCGACGAACGACTCGAGCATGTGCTTAGTTCAGAGGCTGTAACTCACCATCTGTCGGTCTTAGCGAAAACCGGCAAATAGCAATTTGTGTCTAAACCAGCCACTAAGTGCGCTGAATAGCTGCAGTGCACTCCTTGTGCCGGTTGGTGCGCTATTTCAAAAGTTTGGTTTCTTTTTGAACACACCTCATATGTTCTGTATCTGATTACTTTATGTCTGTGTAAGGGAACTTAATATTAGATTTTGTTGTAAGTTAGTCTGGGTGTGCGAGAGAGAGAGAGTGAGAGAGAGAGAGAGAGAGAGAGAGAGAAAGAGAGAGAGAAAATTCACATTTTCAGCTCTGAGTTCGTCGCCCCTCTGGCAGCGAGGCGTGTGTTGTGCTATTTAGCAGTTCACCTCTTTGTGGAAGAATAGCCCTGACGGGCAGTGTGCACTGACCCTGAGTGGGACCCTGACTGGGACTTGTGTAGAAGCAATGAAAGTGAGCAGAGTTATGTTAGGAGTAAGAGTACAGAATTGTTAGTTGCAAAGACGCACGCCTAAGACATACTTTAATGGTAGTGTGTCAGATATGAGTACATTGGTTAGCATACCTGCTTAGTGCACTGGTGGATCCAGAGGGAGGGCAATAGCAGCATTTCACACACTCCCCTCCCTCACCATGAACCCTGAATAATTTTTAAATTTTCTCCTCATTTTTTTATCATAGTTTTCTGGCCTAGTGCTGTACCAGGGGAGGTGCAACACCAGGCGTAGTTTTTGAGTAACAAGCAAGAAAAGTGCCAAGCGTAAATATTGGTTTATTTTGAACTTTCATTTCAAGAAACATAAACCAAAGCTCATGTTCTCTGATTCAATTAATACAGTCTTGAGGTACACCCAACCTCAAGCCTCTGAATAGCTGCAACACACAAATTTCATAAGGTAAATTATCAGAATTGTAG
The DNA here is from genome assembly GCF_032445375.1 of Bacillus rossius redtenbacheri. Classification (NCBI taxonomy): domain Eukaryota; kingdom Metazoa; phylum Arthropoda; class Insecta; order Phasmatodea; family Bacillidae; genus Bacillus; species Bacillus rossius. The sequence goes on along the minus strand of NC_086331.1, from coordinate 91,085,781 downwards.
CAATTTTTACTACACTTTATAATCTGATACGTATTATCTTTCCAGAATGAAAAAAATAATAAAATGTTAGAGCCACTGAAATATTATATCACAGCTTTACTGTAATTGAAACACTTATCTAAATGTTTCCAACATTAATTATTATATAAATTCAAAAATATTATATATATACATGTATATCTCAAAATATATCAGCAATAATATATACAATAAATTTCTTTTATTACAACTTTGATTACCTTTAAAAACATTTATACATTTCATTAAAGTCTAAAAAAAATGAATCATATTAAAGTTTATTAAAAAAAAGGAATTTACTTAGATACCGTGCAACTAACTATCATTATACCACACTTTCTTTTTAGTAAACACCTTTCGAACACAGTGGGTGCATATTAAAACAGCAGTCACGTTTGCTTGTGATGTCTCCTGCTCGTGGCCCTCATGGATGATGACGTACTTGGCGAGACGTGGACACACTAGTAGCCTGGTGCTGGCCAGCTCTTGACGGAAGATGACCGTGGTAATTCGTTGCTAGCATGCCCCGAGTCAAGCACTGTCATGGAACTTGCACTGCGACTTGGTCCAGCAACTCATTGAATGTAGTCTGTTTCTTGCTCAGTGAGTAAACTGGCAACTGCACAGAATGCTTCTATCCCACAGAAACCGTTAATACCAAGAAAGGTTCTTCTTTACACAACACCAAAAACTGTCCACTGGCTGACAATTCCACTTCAAATTTACATTTTATTTTTACAGAATATCCTCAATCACCGTTAACTACCATGGTACCTTACATTGGTAACTGGTATAACCAGTCTTCATGACACTTGTTACCTTGTGACGTAGATCCACTCTATGTCCTTGATACCGCAGTCCTCCGGCTCAGTGGTGGGTTAAGTCTGTCTATTAAATAATGGATCATTGCCTTACCAACCTAAAATTCAAGTGCATAGAATTCCTCATGATACTACTTCTGGCAGCATTGCATTGTACGATTTTAGGCTCTGCGGCATTCTGGCTTGTACTAGAACTCTATCCTTGCTCGACAAGCTGACAGAAGCTGTTTTTTTAATTTTAGAGCCAATGACTCCTGGAGCCATGACTGCTGGAGCCAATGATTATGGAGTCAATGACTGTTGGAGTCAATGACTGTTGGAGTCAATGACTGTTGGAGCCAATGACATTTGGAGCCAATGACATTTGGAGCCAATGACATTTGGAGCCAATGACATTTGGAGCCAATGACATTTGGAGCCAATGACATTTGGAGCCAATGACATTTGGAGCCAATGAATTTTGGAGTCAAAAGACTAGGTGCCAATGACTGTAGGAGCCAATGACTGTAGGAGCCAATGACTGTAGGAGCCAATGACTGTAGGAGCCAATGACTGTAGGAGCCAATGACTGTTTGAGCCAATGACTGTTTGAGCCAATGACTGTTTGAGCCAATGACTGTTTGAGCCAATGACTGTTTGAGCCAATGACTGTTGGAGCCATGGACTGCTGGAGCCAATGACTATTGGAGGCATTATATCTTATCATAAAATTGACAAACGCATCCTACTGAGTTCAATGTTCGTGAAAATGTACGTCTTTTTCATTAAATGTGGGTAGACAAGACTGTATGTAGTATTATATCCAACTGATGGGACATAGTTATTCTGATGAGATTGTATTTAACCAAGTTAAATTTTCGTCCAAATGTGCGTCTTTTTCGTTAAATGTTTTTTTCTTCTTCTTTTTTTTACTGTGCTTACGAATGTGCTTCCATACTGGCTTTTTTTTTAATATGATTCTGGCCAAGTTCGATTACAAAATGCAAATGAAATCAGTTAGAGCCAAATGTAGATGGAGTAGTTGGAGCATTTATACCAATTGGAGCTGTTGGAGCTTTGGAGCACTTGGAGCTGATAGAGCATTTGAAGCTTTGGAGCACTTAGAGCTGTTGGCCAATTGGAGTATTGCAGCTCTTAGAGCAAATGGTGCTTTGGAGCACTTGGAGGTTTGGAGCAATTTTAGCACTTGGAGCTGTTGGCATAATTAGAGATTTGGAGGTCTGTGAGTATTGGAGCTCTGGTAGCAATTGGAGCTTTGGAGCTTTTGGAGCACTCGTAGCATTGGTGCAGTTGGAGCCTACCGTATATTAGCGAGATCGTATCACACCACATCGAATTGTTATCCATATGTGCTTTCTTTTTTAATGTACTTCCTTTTATTACTAATGTGCGTTCATTTTAGAAACTGCTTCCTTTTTGTCGATGAATGAGCATAGATAAGTTCTGTACTCAGGACATGATTAGTCTCAAGGTTCGGAGACGACTGGTATATTGGTGTGACATCGAACATGACCTGTTTAAAATGTTGGTCGCATATCTGTGAATGAAACCTCTTGGTTCGGAGATGCTTGGCCTATGCTTATGATTGTGTACATGTGCTGTTTAAAATGTTTGTTGAGTATCGAGGAAAAAATATATCTTGACTAGTGATTGTGTGTGTTTGACCACCTACTGGATGCGCCTGGCTACCAACTAGATATGACTTGCCACCTAATGGATGTACGTTCCTGACCGCCGAATACATGCCTGGCCACCAACTGGTCGTGCCTTGTTGCTGTCTGGACATGCCTAGCTGATAACTGGTCATGTCGGCCACAAACTGAATGCACCTGGACGACTATTATGTGCCTGGCTACTGAATAGAAAGGCTTATCTACCAACTGGATACGTCTTGTCACCTACTGGATGTGCTTTTCTGGCAACTGAATATACATTCCTGGTCACAGACTGGAGGTGTCTAGCCAACAACTACTGGATGTGCTTGGCCATAGGCTGGAAGTGCCTAACCAACTGGACGTGTCTAGCCCAACACCCTGAATATGGCTGTACACTAAATACATGCCTGGCCAACGACTGGTCACTGTAGTCAAGGTTAAAGGTCAATGTCAAATGTCTAGTGGACAACAATTAAACTGACATGGTGGTAGTGCACTCTAGCAGACGAAAACAGGATGGTGGCCTCCAGCAGATGAAAACAAGATGGCGGACGTGACATCATACTAGCTGTTCATATATACCTTGGCATTAGTGGTGGGAGGTCAGTCTGCAGTAGCTTCCATGGATGATGGATTCGTCATAATTTTTTTTTGCCCTTGCCGGGCTCGAACGAAGGACGTAAGATTGTGTTTTGAATAATATTTTATTAATATTTGATTTATTAATTTTTTTATAAATTTTAAATTTTTTCTCATTAAAATCTGATAAAAATTACTGATTTTCAAGATGGTGGATGTGATGTCATGATATAAAATGGAAGAGTGTTTTTATATAATTTGTTTGTAATTTGTTTTATACAATTTAAAATTTTATCGATTTCATAGCATAAAAAATACTGATTTTCAAGATGGTGGCCGTAACAAAATGTGCAACATTAGGGAGTGGGGTGTTAGATGGTGGAAAGTTCTAGGAAACAAAATGGTGGATCCAAGATGGCCGCCATGACATCACAATCCAAAATGGCGAACACCGACACCTCACTAGAATCTGCGCTCGAAGGAACAATGTAAATATCCATCAATCCACAGCCTGAAGCCTGGTGCAGGATGCCCATTACACCTCAACATTGGTTTTATGGTCACTTACTTTTAGAGTGGTATAATAAACATGTTTAACTGTCAGAAGACAGATTTTTAAGATTAATATACAAATCTAATTAGTGTTTTTTTAATGAAAGAATTAATAAATTACTTTAAGGGGCAGATATGCAGTAGTTGAATTTCTGAAAAATATTTCTGGATGGATTGTTATGAATGTTGTACTTCTCACCGTATTAAAATTTGTTTCATTAAGTGGTAGGTCCATGGTAAATTGAAATTTTAAATGAATTAAACTTTTTTTTTTTTGGTACTGTACTCAATCATGGAAATGTTAAAGGATTTTGATCATTTAATATAATTACAAGATCACTAAGTGTAATGCAGTTGACTTTTTGTTAGTTTTGTAAAATGTGTATACATCCTTATAATAGAGTAGATTCCAAGACAGTAACATAAGTCATCCAATTTGTATTGCTCTATGACTTATTATATTCTAGTTTTTTATGTTTGCTAATCCTCAGTGAAGCTCAACATTTGTAAAACTGTGAAAAATAGTACCTGAACACACATGCTTGGTAATTCTTTGCAAGTAAACAAATAGCTAGTTACTATTCAATGTAGACATTGTGTATCATGAAACTATCTTATCATGATTCATTCCAATCTGTTCATCGTGTTTTTATTTGGAATGTCGTTTTTTAATAATCTTTTTTAAGCCTTTTAATAAACTTACAAGCTGTGAGGGAGTAATTGAAGGAGAACGTATGTTTCATTATAATACATGATTTTTGCTCAAATGTATTAAATAAATGATGTTGGTAAATGTGAGATCCTACTTTAAAAAGTATGTGTGCAAATTAGTACTGAGAAGAAAATCATTACATGCTTTTATTTCAAACTCATGCAAATTTTTGTGACATAATTTCTAATAATTTATACATCAAACATCTGTTTAGAAACATGGTTATTTAAATAATGTGGTAGCAAAACTCTTGTCAACCAAGATTTGTTTGTGTGACATTGGCATGAAATATTTTCAGGATGCTATACCATTATTGCTGACTTTTATCAATGTGGAACAGCCAAAGGAGAGTATTGTGTTGAGTGCCCTCGTGACTCTGGCAAACATTGCAGTGTTGTCAGACTGGCATGAAGAATTCTATCCTGCACTGCACTCTCTCTATAACCTTGTGGACAATGGCAGTCCTCAGGTGAAGCTACAAGCACTGAAACTGCTTGTAAACCTGTCTTGCAATGAGGATATGGTTCCCAGTCTCTTGGCAGCTCAGGTACAGTGTTATTTGTCTCTGACTTCTCTTGTAGAATTCCTAGACATTTACAGTAACCAAACTGAATGGACTGAAGTTTTGTGTTTTTTTGTAAATATTTGGAAAGAAACAAGTCTTCTATGTCTACAATGTGGGATTTTCCAATTTTCCTGGAAACCGTGTGTAGAATCCTTCTGTGTGATTCGTCACAATAATAACTATGCATTTACTATAGCTTTTGGTTTATAAAATTTGTTCTATTCCTTTATACTAGAAATGAACCAAATTGTGACAATCAGCACATAATAAGCTGTAAAAATTGTTTCATTATTATTAAAGAAGAGAGCTTAACTCAAGGCTGCACTGGTTTCTAACTTAAATTCTGGGCTCAATACTAAATAATCCTGGAAAATCCTGGTAACTTTAAGTAGAAATTCTGTAAAAAAAATCCTATAAACTTAAACTAAAATCCTGTAAAATCCTCACTATGTAAAAGTAAAAAACTTGCTGCATCCAGCAATAAACGTGAACATTAAACATGAAATACTTATCAAGAAGGAGAATATCAGTTGTGATGTTTCGGGAACTGACATATGTTCCCATCATCAAGCACAAACAGACTGGTCCAGACTGTTGCCACTTGAAACCTTCTGTGTTAGTCAGTGTTATCGTCGTTGTGTTGTCCATAGTACTTGTTTATCTTCATCGCTGTGTTTATATGTTTATTGTGTTGTCCAAGTTTGTTGTCTGCCTGCATTTAATCTGACTCGTCGTTGTTAGCCCACTGTGTTCACCTGTGTTGTTATATTATTTTTTCCATGACTAAGTTACTTCCATGGAATTCTTGTGCTGTATGATATTTATATGTTGAACATTTTTTGTCCGTGCTGTCGTTGTATTGTTCATAATACTTGTTTAGTTTCATCGTTGGTTCCGTTTGGCCGACATCAGCTGATTCAGTCTTGTTTTCTGTGAATTATTATATATATATAATTATATATATATATATATATATATATATATATATATATATATTTGTATGTTCAAAAAACTACCATTAATTTACCATACACAAAAGCTCCCAGCAAATGGCAAGGTCACGGTTGCTACCTCGGCCACTCGTTGCCAGAGAGCAGCACATACTGCACACGCTGTGCGTGACTACTAATGTGTACGTCTTGTAAACTCTTAAAAATTTTTCGTATTAACACTTCAGTTTCTTAATAATTGTACATCCTTTTCTAATGTTAACTATAAACCATTTTATTTCTTATTAACTATACTCTGGTTCGTAATTCTAACTTAACGTAACCCATAAAATAATCATCTCCTAACATCACATAAACAAACGACACTTCGCTGTACAACAGAACTCAAATTAAAACTACAATACTTACAATTAAATCTCTTATTCAACAGTCATTAAATTAATGTACAGTAAGTTAGGTTATCCTTACAAGTTATACAAATTAAATTTATAATTAAAGGTACAAACTTAAACTTTATAATCTTATAGCTACGTCACTGCAACTGTCAAATCAAAACATGCACACATGTTTCGCCTAAGAGCGACCCAGAAACGTGAGCACGAGGCAGTGCCAGATGCACAACCGGGTTCGCGTCACACATCGGTATGTGCGACGCCAGCACACCCACCGCCTGGGCCGCCATGTGTTCCCGTTACCGGGTTGCACCACTGTGCAACTGTGGAAACTCACACTGAGCCTGCACCAAGAAAGACAAAAATTTAAAGACGGCTACGCCTAAAAATTCAGGAACGTGACAATATTGCTAGTTTTAAATAACTACATACATGTTTTTAATAGATGATATTCTTGATTTTGGTAGGTTTAGGATTGCATCCCCCTTGCCTTAAATAACCAAATTGGATTATGTATTTTTGCGCCATAGAAGGCTGCAGCTTCATTCTTATTTTAATGTTCTTAAATTAATTTTTTGTCTTTACAGTTAATGTGAAGCAGCCACCAGAAAAAAGTCATGTAGTTTTTATGCAGATACATGAAGCTGTTTTCATGACTCGTGTTGGGGAGCAATAGGGGCAGGAGTGGTGTAAAACTGTTAACAAAACTGCAAGTATGTACTTTGACCTCGCCGCTGCCTCTCTTGCTGACAACAGTCCTCTTTCATAGGAACAAAGAGTAGTAGAAGCATACTGGTTGGTGACAAGGAAAGTGTTGGGCTAGTCATTTGTTAGGGGAGGAGGCAGTTGGTTTCATGGGGAAGGAAAAATTGGCAGGGATGCGGAGCTTAATGTTGACATTTTGACACTTCATATTCTTATAAATACTTGTGATATATTATTTCCATTGCATGTTTTGTCATAGACAAAAAAAGATAATCGTTTACTAACAGTATCCCAGAGAGACTCTTGAATAAACAAAGAACACTATAGATAACGAACATACTTTAGACAAAATAATACTTGTTCACATTCTCAAAAACCTTTTGATTTCTGCTTTCCCTTTATGCCAAGCCTTGTAACTCTGTTTCAAATGGCCTCGGTGTTAAAATAATGTGACATGTCATTTGTGTGGCCAAGCCAGTGAAATATTACCACACTGGTGGAAACCTGAAAAATGTATTGGCAGGTTCAATTTTTTTGTCATTGAGTCTATTTGTTTGTTTTGTCTGAAAATATTTTGTTTAAATATTACTTGTGTAGGATCATATGCAGCCTTCCTTGTTTTATTTTGCTTTACTTGGCTTTTTTAGTGTTTGCTCCCCTGCACTGGTCCTATATCATGTTGCCATGTCATGGTGATATACCATCACACCAAACTAACTAAATGTGGGTTTTGTTTTTAGGCTCCTCGCAGACTTGTGTATCTTCTAGACCCACTGTCTAATGAAGAAATTCTTTTAAGAGTTGTAACTTTACTTGCAAACTTAACTTCAACAGCAAAGGAGCTCATGCTAAACCCAAGCATTGACTTACCGGCAGAAGATAAGGCAGCCTCGCCTGAAACAATGTAAGTTGTCAGTCACTCTGAGAGCATTGTACATGCTTAAGAAAAGTACTATGTTGACTTACCCGTGGTTTGTTGTATTGAAATAAGGTTAGAGAGTAGAAGCTTGATATAACATTGTTTAGGTTGTTGTGGATTCTGGTGTACCGTGGTTACAATTGTGTCCCCCACACGATAAAAGTGTAAATGTTTTTAACTCTTGTGGCAACAACTGACTGGCGCAGGCCTACCTCTTCGGGTGCCATCACCTAGCCGGTAGCATGCGGGATAGTCTGTATGTGCACTGCTACTGGGAATGGAAAATGTTGAGTATTATTTATTCCAGTCTGCTCTTTTTGTACTTAAGTTAGTGTTGAGCAATGTAATGTTAAATAAAACTCATTCAGCAGCAGATAATTGAAAATTGACTCTGCAAAGAAAGAACATACATTAGCAAGTGGCAGTCATATCATGGGTGAGTGCCAAGTGCCATATCCCTAAAGTTAACAGTCGGAGATCTGTTGAAAGCGAAGCACACACATAATTTTGTTGGTATATAGTAGTGATGAGAAGTAGACATTTGTAAATTGTAGTAGTTAATTTTAAAAGGATATTGAGCATGTGATATTGTTCATGTTGGTCTACCTTTAGCTAAGGTGATCATCCCTGTCTCCTAGTGTAAAGAAAGACACACGCACAAGAAAAAAGGTCTGGACCTCAGCACCAAAAACTTACTTATTCACAGTTGGGAGACTTTTGTGCCCACATTATCTTACTTACCATTTGGGTGGTTGGCAACACTTTGCCACTTCTTTTAAAGCTTAAACAATTATTTTTGTGATGGAATAGTTTCACTCCCCAATAAAATGTGGACAAGCCATTACGTGTAGATATGTTGTGTCCTTCGAGCTCCAACAACTGCTTAGTACCATACGTGTACTGTATTAATTTTACTGGCCTAACAGATGGTTTTGCAAACCTGCATATTGATTTTTTTTCAAACACATGTGTTTTAGTTAGTAGAGGAAGGTTGTTTTGCAATAAAATATATTAATTTTTTTGTAAATTTCTAACTCTTAAAAAACAAGGTTGTACCACTGTTGATATTTAATGAACAGATTTATCTGGAATTTATGGAGTAACTTCCATATAACTGTATAAAATTTAATGTCCCAGCAACTTAAAGCTTGGTTTCACACTCTGTTAGGATTTTTTGCATTTTATTGAAATTTTTGTTTTAGGGTGGTTCAAATGAATGTTTTATATTAAAATCTATGAAAATTACGTTTTAATTGCAAATTTTTGCCACTAGGTGTAGACTACAAATTAGCTGCTATTTGTAAAAATTCAAAAATGTGTTTTTAATTAAAAGTTTTTACTTCACTAATTATGCTATGGCCACCCACTACAAGTTCATTTTCTGTTTTTCCACAGCGAATAACATAAGCCAAATAGTTTTTATAGTTTCAGCAAACAAACCAAAATTCCTACATGGCCGGTGAAGTTGAACCGTGTTCATAACAGTATTGCATAAAACCTAACTTTTACCTCTTTACCTTGTCACATTTAAGTTACAACATGAATACAAGTTTAGTTAGCATTTCAATAATACAATGCTTTTCATACCTGATGCAGACATTTTAAAGTAGCTTTGTTACTGTTGGGTTTATGTGTTGTAATACAGTAAGGATACTTTTGAATAGCTCCACATTATCGGCCAAGGGTTATTAAAGGTTGTTTGCTTAAATAATAAAATTTTTATATAAAAATCTTAGTTCTTCATGGAAAAAATGTAAATATGGGTGATGATATGCATCACGTGTGTTAGGCCTTGAATGGGTATTTTCACTTCTATGGTAACAATTTATTAAATAGTCATCAATTTATTAAATTAAATTCATATTCCTGTAAAAAGTATATTTACATTTCAGCAAGAACTTACTGTTAACTAACTTTGTGCGAATTCTACTAAAACATTCATGTCATTCAGTGTTTATGCTTTGTTTTTACTATAAAAAGACATTGAATGGTATCATTTTGTTTGTAGGACATGTAACTGATGAAATAAGTTAATATTTAAACACACTAATCACTCATTTTCTCACAACAAGCCATTTAAAATTAATTTCCTGCTGGCTGCTTACTAAAAATAACAAATGATTCAGTGTTATGAAGTATTAGTTTGTTTAGAGAATATTACTTATTTAATATTAATTAATTAATTTGTTGTCCAATGCTGTAATAACTATTATATGACCATAATAAGAGTGTATTATCTGTGATTTAATGATTTCTTAATGAACAAAGCAAAGGGGACAATATGAATCTCCCAATTATTTTGAAGGATCCGTCCCACCCAGTCACCGAACCTGTGGTAGTATTATAGCAGACTAAATTCTTAAGTCCAGACAGCCCCAACAGCCCTTAATGCATACAGTAAACACCTAAAAGATAATTTTTAATTAAAGTGTAGGTAATTGCTGTTGTGAGTTTGAAATGTCTCTCTGCTGGCAGGAATGTTGTAAGCATTTGCCCTGTGGGGTTGCCGGGGGGGGGGGGGGAAGACTGCCCCTATATATTAAATCTTGAGAAAAGTTACTAAAAATATTTAATAACTAGTCCAAAATATTATTTCAATTGATTATTTATTTCAGATTCTGTTTAGTTTAATTTGTTTTGCCATTTATTAAATATTCTAAAAAAAAACTGGACCATGTTGAGTGGTTCTTTTGAAAATTCAATTGTTCTGGTTATAATAGCTTTTTTTTAATTTTGCTCTTTTATTTTATTCTAAAATATAAACATTTTAAAAATTAAAATTACTAAACCTTATTTCCAACTAAACAGTGCATATATCTTCAAACTGGTATCTATATTCTATTTGCAGAATTTTATGAAATTTGGCCTCTTATTGAAATGAGGGCCCACAATTATGCCTAAGTTTTCCAACGTAGCCATATAGCCCTTACAAGTTGGAAACACCTGATTTTTAATGTATTTGAAACAGCAGACAATCTGCATAGTGAAAACTTCCTTTAGCAAGTTTATTTTTGATTTGTGGGGAGGGGGGGTTGGAATCACCACTACCCTGTCACAGTATGTCAAACCTTTCTTTATTTCTCACCTTAGCATCTCGCCATAATGTTGAGGCAATTGAATTCACTATTTATCTTAGCTGATATACTTTTTTTTTTTACTCAAGCAAGACATTCAGCAATATTGCAGTAATTACTGTAGGAACAACACGTGGTTCAATTTACTACTACTTAGAGGCAGTTTTAGGTAAGGTTACAATATTTAAGAAGAGCCAATTAGCCAGTTTCATTGCCAAAACATTTTTAAATGGCAATCATCAGTAAAGTGATAATCAGGACATATTTATGTGACACATGCATCATACCAAGCTCTGTTATTCAACTGGAAAAGACTCTGGGACATCATTGGAATCCCATTTTTCAATGGCTAAACAATCGGTCTTCCAGTGTTGACCGGAGGAGTTGAACTTCTCAGTTGACCTTCTAAATGTGTAACAATGTGCAGATGGCAGTGGGAAAAATAAAACATACACTAATAAGACACCCGTGATACTCTCTGTCATAGAAAATCTGACGAAAAATTTATTCTCATGATATCAATGTATAAACTTTAAATGATCATTTTAATTTTATTCAGTTATTGAAATTGTGAAATTCTACCAACATCTGAAAAGCATGAAAAAAATTTAGCAGAATAACAATGTAGGATATTAGTTTGAATACAGCCCCAGCTAAGGGTTTTTAAATGTTTCGTGCATGATTATTCACTTAACTCATTTGATTTTTTTATTGTTTTTGACTGATTATAGATTTTTTTATGAAGTAATATATAAAAAAATTTATCTGTGTAAGATATTTTGTATGTTTTACCTAGCTATAGAATCCCAGAAAACGAACTTGTAAGGAGCAATGACATTGCAATTTGTCAGGCAGAAATTGTTTCTCTGTGCAAACTTAAAGATTATTATACAAAAAGTGTTTTTTAATTGATCTGTTCTTCCATTTTTGAATGTAAAACTATAACAAACTTTTGTTGGAGAGAAATGTGCGACAAATCCTTCGTTCCTCTCTCAGATTATGCAAAATCTTGTGCTTTTTTTAGTGCTTGTACATGAAGTATTTGATTTAAAACATTTTTGTGGACATATGCCATTGCTGGTTTACACTGTATGTCATACAGAAACCTCTCTATACCATCAATTGCGTATGTCCAAAAAAATTTTTTAATCATTCTTCTCCATCGCAAGGATCATTCAAAGAACAAATTTAGTGTATGTGAGTAAATACCTTATAAAATAAATCATAATGGCAGTATGTACAGTGGTTTGCCAACATGTCAAGTTTACTATAATCAATATTAGTACAATTTTGAAAAATATTTCAAAATTTTTTACATTTCCATGAAAATACTATTTTAAAGTTGTAATAATCGTGCAGAATTGTTTGTAAACCTTAGTATTTTATTTCCTAGCAGGTATGCAGCTATATTTGGAGTGAATATCCAGGAGAAGATGCGTAGTAAAGCATTTGTGTTGATGAATCAGCATAGATCTGAAGATGTTCGTGTTCAAGCTCGTAAGATGTACGAAGCTATCAAATCCTGAGAATGGAAGAATGAAGTTGTAGATGTGAAGAGCAAACGCTATCCTGTTATAATAATCACAAATCATTAAAAGAACACTCATTTACTGTCCATGCATTCCATTTCAAGTTAACTCCTGCTCAGATAGGTTGTGTGTAGTACAATTATTTTATTCTAGTCAATGTATAAACAAGGAAGTTAATTATAAATGTTATTTAAGTGTAGGCCCTTGTGTATTTTAAAAATTTGGACTTGTTCCACACATATATACTTGTGCGCACAGCTAAATTGATATATTTCTGTGCAAATCCAGGGTGTCTACCAACCATGAAAACCAGGAAAACCGGGAGAATGGCGGGGATTTGACAGGATCGGGAAATTCTAGGATAAAGTCTGAAATTTTTAGATAATTCCGGAATTGTTTTGTTGTGTTGGTGATGCTTTTCTCTTCACGCGGGCATAATTTTTAGCCTCTTTATTTTGTTTGCCTTTTGATGCTACCTGTCCAGCAGGAACGTCTGTGTGAGAAGGGATGTGTGCAAACCTTGGAAAGAAGAGGGAATAGAAGTGGCAGGTACCTGCATGTGACAAATTGCATTTGGGGACGCTTTCTGATCTGTCACACCTGTGCCAGTTGAGGCAGTTAAAAGTGGCCTAAACAGCAGAGCGTAAAGTTCTTCATATGTTCTTCTGAAAGTGAAAGGTCGGAAGGGCTTGGGGTTAACAGCGGAAGAGTTACAAAACAGCAGCACAGCAGGGCATATTGAGATATGCTAATAAAATAAAAACGGTAAGGAATACAAAAAATTTACTAGAAATGTTTTTTTGTTCATAACTAAATTTTCAACAAGTTTTATTTTATGCATTTTTCTGTATGATGCACCGTTATCAAGATACTATTAAAGAGAAAGTCATGAAAAATTTACATTAATAAAATGAGAGCCTAAATGTGTAGGAAATCATGTAAAATATGAAGGGAAAAAATTCAAACAATTTGTATTTCAGCTACAAAGCATTACAAATTGTGTTATTTTTTGAGTTTATTATGATCGCGGGTTTTTCAGCGTGTCCAAGAGCAAGCAATATCACAATGGTTGGCTGCTGGGCATTATGCAGGCGGGCGACTGGCAGACATGCTGATGCCACGGAACCATTATCTGTGGCAGCAGGGTGAAGAGGACTGCACCAGAGGCAATGCAGCGCTTGCCTAGAGAAATGCAGCGCAACACTCTTCAAACTTATTTTCGGCAGATTTCCTTCAAATTTTCGACTTTTTTAAACACAATTTTTTTTTATGGTTCTTCAAAACAGGAGGTTGAAATATAGAGGTGATCATCATTATAAATGGGGTCTTAACAACAGGGTTTTTTTGTACTTAGTTTACAGAACCAGTAAGTAGTTGTATGTGGTTTCTTGAAGATGTCAATGGTGTAATGGCAGACTACTAACCCATTATAAAGTGAAACATAATCCTTAATCCATTTGGGAATGTTTTAAACACTTTTCAAATTACCTTATGTTTTTTAAGGTAATTTTAGGTGGGAAACAGCATGTCTTATTTAAGTAAGTTGTACACTTTTTCAAAAAACTTTTAAATGTGTCACAAATTTTGATACATTCCATTTGATTAGTAGCCACTCAAATTCTACTTATTATTTTTCATAGTCTATTAATGTGTCAGTCTTGACACATTTCTAATTAAGCTGGAAAGAAAAAATTTCCTTAGGTGACAGAAGGGACACATTATTAAAAAACAGTTGGTAATTTTTGCAAAAAGAAGTGACATTAGAGTCCATGGGCCGGGCTGCTCTTGTTTGCCACATCTCTGGTAAAAAAACAACAAAACATCAAATATGGGCAAGTCTGTCTGTTTAGAAACTTTTTTTTTTTTCACATCAAAAAGTTTCTGCACAATGTTGGAAGTAGTCGCGTCATTATCGTTGCTTTCCTTTACACTTCTGTCTGCGACGCAGATTATACCATGCTCAGAATCTGTCTCCCTAACTCGTCTTCCGGGTTCATCGTTCCCACCAGTCCTATGCTTCCTCACACTTCTTCCACAAGTAGGCCTGTACGAATATAAGTTTTTTTTTTTAATTCGGATTGAATATGAATATCAAATTTGAATAGTAAGAATGAGAATTAGAATCCCAATAAAAAAAAATTTCACATCATATAACAACTTCTTAAAATTTTACAAATATTACTAAAGTGAAAGGTTGGTTAAGTTAAGTTAGCTACAATAATTATATGGAATGTGTTTGTTAAAATATTTAAATTATGAAATAATTGTTTTTTAAATTGTGCAGTTAACCTGATTCAACTTAACCTAACTTAAGTTATCCACCCAACCAACTAATCTTTCATTTCAGTTCCTATTCGCCTTATTTTCCACAACCTGCTTCTGTACATATTGATCTAGAAAATTTTCGAGGACCACAAAATGTTGTAAAACCCATTGCAATCTATTTTGCGAAAAAAATGAATATTTTTTTTAATGCTGTATTCCCAAATTAGTGATTGAATGAGCTCATATTTATATATTTAATTTTAAACCCTAGTTATTCACGAGTTTTTGTTTTTAATGGCAGCCAGTATTTTAGTTCAGCAGTATTATAAAAACAATTTTTGCTAATTTCATCTTGAATTTTAAACCATTATTTATGTTTTTTATATACTTTTGAGTCGCAACTTCTGTTTCATCATAGATACATACAGCAAGTAAGCTGCAACTGCATCAAATGGTGTAAGAGCGATTGTGACTATTGATTAATACTCCGATGGAACTATGATGATTACTTCTTTTAATGCCCATCTCAATGGAGTGTCCGTGTTTTGTGGTGTTGTAGTCCATGGTTGTTGACTTTTTTTTTTTCATTTCTGGTGTGTGTGATGAAAAGAATACAAATAATATTTGGTTTTCAAGTTTGAATGACAAATATGCCGTGTTTTCAATTACACAATGTTTTCCATTAATGTTTAGCAAGACGTTAGCGGAAAAAAATTTATTTCTTGTTGCATGTTTAAAACTATGCTTATTGTTCATGTTTGTGATTATGAAGTTACATTAAACATCAGAAAAAGGGTATTATATCGCACAAATGACAATCTCACCAGCGAACGTTGGTATATGATAAATTCACGAGGTATACTATGTCAAGTGTTCGTAAGCAAATTAATATTCGTTATTTCGAAGTGTTAGTATTCGAGGTCGTATCAAATATGAATAGTTGGTTGTTTGTATCCAAAAATTTGAATATTCGTACAGGCCTATTCACAAATGAAAACTCAAAACACATGTTTTGAAGTGACAATACCCATCATTTACCCTACTTTCACAGCCACTCTTCCCCTCCAGGAGCCAAGGTTGATGAGTGGTCAGATCACTCACCTTCCACTTAATCAATTCTGGTTTGATTCTTGGCAGGGTACTCCTATTTACTCCACATAAATATACTGCACCACTACTCCATACTCATATCGTAATCACTCATCCGTCTAATGATCCTCGTGTTGACATCATCGGCAATGGCAGCAGTATAGTTTCTCAAGGGGTGTTTCTTTAAATTCGCTAAATTTTTGACTACAGTAGAATCTCTTATCATAGTGAAAATGCAGTGTATGAGTGTTTCCGATTATCAAAAATCACGATTAGACAAGTCACGCATACTTGACAGAAGTCAGCCGGTAATGGCTGTCAATAGTCTGGCTGCTTCACTTTACAGCAATCCAGGTCATCCCTGGAAGAGGTAACAAGATGCTGCGTCAGCAAGGCTTGACCTTGAGTGTAATATTTTCTCGTGTAGTTCTGGGGTTAGGGTGGTGAAATGAAGCACATTTGAGTAAACACAGCTGTTGCATAGTTTTGCTTATTCGTTTTACAGATATATTGCTGCAGCCAGTTTAGCAAAGCAGTGGGCAAGTATAGATCTTGGCTGCATATATAGTATAAGCTGGGAGGGACATGCTTTTCTCAATAGCATGGAAACATAGGTGAGATTAAATAGTGAAAAATGATTAAACAGAGGAGGTACGTGCATGCATGATGGCTTACTGTACCTACCAAACAAAATATCTAATAAACATGCTACTACTGTATTTGTCAAAATGTTAGCACTCGACAGTATCCGAGCTGTACATCATTACCAGTGACCTTGTTTTAGGTACAAACAAAACAAACTTGAAGTCTTAGGCAATTCCAAGCTGCGTGCGGAAGCGAGACTTTTACAGCAGCATGACGTGAGGCATGCGGAGGTGTACATTCTTTTCACGCGGATATTTTTTATTTAAAAAACAAACACGATTAGATAAAAATCATTGTTTAGCTGGGATCTACTGTATTTATTTTTATTTGGTGACTGGGTAAGTTCTCAACTTCGCACATGCCACTAGGGAGTCTAACTGCCTTACAAATAATCAGGAAAACTAAATTAAAAATTTGACTAAAAAAGCGGGAATCTGAAAACTCTAGTTTGGTAGACACCCTGAAATTGTAATGACACTGCATTAATGCAAAATATTATTTATTAATTTATATACATTAGTGTCTCCAATATCCAAGGTTCCCTGTTATCTAGGACTCTTTGGGGTAAAATAAATGTAGGAATTATCACCTCCTTGTAGCAGTATGGTGAAAGCTGACTCGAAAAGCAAACTTTTTTGTTGTTGCTGCTGTTTTCATGTCTGAGAGGCATTTCACATATGTGTGTATTTGACAGAGGCTAACTGTCCATGAAACTTAAATACATCTTCTTGTTATGGTAGTTTTAACTATGTATGCCGAAAGGTTAGGGTAGAGGATGAATTGGCGAGTGGCATGAATTTTTATTTACACATCAACAAAAGAGCTTCAAAACTGTCCTTATTAAAAAGGTTACCAAGGTCACCACATAACAAATAATTTTTGTATGGTAGTTGAGGAAATATGTTACAAAAGGAAAGTGAATAATGGAAGCCAGTTAGTATTAAAGAAGTTATGGTTGGCAACTGATGACCAATATCAAAGTTTTTTTTTCTTTCAATTCCAATTGATTTTAGTCCACATTGCCTTGGATGAAAGGGACACTTCTGTGCAATTTTTTATATGATCTGAAGAACTTCTGTATTTATTGTTATTGTTGTTATTATTATTATTTGACATAATTTAGTTTTTATTTATGCCTGTATAGTAGTAAGGATTGATAGTAATACAATTTTAGAAAAACAAATGTTATATGCTGGAATATTTTGCATGTTAATAAATGTTATGTCAAAACATTAATTAAAACAATGAAAATGTTACCAGTTGTATGTTGGTGCTGAAGTTGTGATTTGATAAACATTTTTATTTATTGTTTTCATTGAAAGTTAATATTGTTTGCATGCATGTTCACAATTACAAGTTTCATTGCAATCATGGATCTTAAAGTTAGTAGAATGTGGTATGAAAACAATACATTTTTTGGTGAAATCTATTTCTGAGTAATGAAATTATTAATTGCAATACACTTGAATTATTAAGAGAAATACACAACAGTATTGCAGTGTACAGGTGGAAGATGGTTATAGTTACTACAAAACAGAGTAAAAGGCTTGTAGCCTTTGTGTGATTTGAATTAAGAGGACGAGCTGGAAAAAAGGCATACACCATATGCCTGTTCTGGTGTTACCTTAATATATAATATTGATTAATAGTAGAATAACATAATTTTTTGTGAGGTTTTTTTATGTAATAACTGATAACACATTGCTGTTTTGAAGACTTCCGCCTACCACTAGGTTTGTTTCTGTGCATGATACACAATCATTTGACAATGAGAGGTAGTGCTTGCTGATGTATCTAATGTGTTGTCACCTTTAAATGCAAGGTAGTGAACTGATGGGAAGTTGTCTTTGTTGTATGATGTGCAATTATGGGGCAAGTGTAAAGTCTGTGTCAAAGTTAATTTAATTCATATATAATTTTCCATATATCCAAGTGGTAGTACTCAAAATGTAACAGTTTATATATATATATATATATATATATAGACACACACACATACACACACACGCATACACACACACACACACATATATATATATATGCTAATGCAGAATTCTAAAATTTCTTATGCCTAGGGCCTGGAATTTTTCGCGATCGCGAATTTTGCGAAAATTTGCGCGAATTTCATGAAAACGTGAAAAGTAAGTACATTCGCGAAAACCACAACATTTCTATATTACACTGCGAATATATCCCCGAAAATTACCATTACATATTTGCAGATCACTAATACTCACGCAAGGTTAAAGTATCCTTTAACCCAAGTCTTGTGTTTCAGCATAATTACCTTATTTTTACATAAGCCGTGTTCGTGTATGGTTTTGATGCTCAAAATTGATCTCGGGTATAGTTCGCACTAAGTTTCTTCTCATTTGTGCACCGGGGTTTGTTCAAGTGGCAACCCCGTGTTCCTCCACTCCATTATGTCAATACCGTATTTATTGAATGCAAGCAAACTCAAACTTTTGCACTCTACAAAAAATAAAAATAATATGATGCCGAATTCTAAACTACCGTGCACACTTGGCCGGATATGAGAACGCGTTTATTGTATTTTGCGAAAAGTGTATAAAATATTATATCAAAGCAAAAGAATAACCTAATATCTTGTATTTATCCAAGTTGCGTCATATACGGTAAAATGTAAACAAAACAAACCTGGTTTGTCCAGGTTAGCCAACATAGTTTCTACTAACTTCTCACGTAAGCGAATGCTTCCTTAACGAAGATCATACATTTCCCAGACTGTGAGAAGTTTTGTTTTGTGTAAAGCTAAACACATATGTTAGCGGCTAACGAATTTATCTTACCGTAGTTATTTATTTTGTGTAACTTCGTAAATAGCAAGAGAATAAGCAAATAATGATTTTGCAGGTACAAAATTAGTCTGCACAGTGAGACTATCATGCAGCCATCATCTGTTGTTGACGTAACGACCCGCGACAGCGTTTCCAACGTAGTGGCATTCCACTGCTGATATTTATTCGCGCGCCAAGTTTAGTTGATTGTTTTCGTAACAGCCTGTATGTAGTATGTTGCAACATATTTCTGGCTAGAGTTTGAAAATGCAGAATAATACTTTGAGTGCTCGAGACAGAGCATATCAGTATCAGAAACATGGGTTATATTGTACTGACAATAGCACAGTGATGTGCAAATTTTGCAACTGTAAAGTTTCATGGGAAAGAAAAGATTCCATTGACAAACACCTAAATTCGGCTAAGCATGTGGCATCGGCAGCCGAAAAAAATAGAAAATTTGTTTTTGCATTTGCAAACATCTATAGCAACGTGTCTGTTTTGTGTAACTGTTTTGGATTTAATTGGCTGTTATTATGCATATTAGTCTATTCCTAGTATACATGGATTGTTTATTAAATATGTAAACTATTATATTCAATAACTGCACAATTTAGTCAACATTTAAAATACCGGTAAAATTTCCATTGCATAACGAAAATACCGACTATAAACCACCGCTTTTCTAATTTGAAATTACCGCTTTTTGCATACTGAAAACACCGAAATTTTCCAGGCCCTACGTTATGCCTCTCAACATAATAATTTTAATGCACTTTTCAACCACTTTTCACCCACTTTCAAAGACAGTGAAACAATTCTCTACTTATGGTGTTATAGATTTGACATAAAAAATTTTTAGCCTAAAGGTTTATATTTTTAAGCTAACTTAATTAATGGTACGACAAAGTTAGTATTGTAAGTAAGCCTAAACACAGTGATTGAAAACTTAGGCTTGGTAGTTCTTGTCCCACTATTTGTAATAGTTTGTGATATTATATATTCTTTTATTTATTTCTCAAACAGTAAAATATCATATCTCTAATTTTTAACTTCAATAATTTTACCACCTATTTATCTCTTAGAATTAATTTTACGATAAAACTCATATAGTTGTTCATATAGCATGGGCAAAAGTTGGCAGAAGCCATATGAACTAAGGCATCTGTTATTAATTTATTTTGTTAACTATGCTCAAAAGAAAACTTCAATTACATTCAAATATTGATTTAAATCATTGTACTCATGAAACAAAAATAGTAAGTATAGATAAAGTCAAATTATTATCAATTCAGCCAGGGGAGAGGGAACTGAGTATGTGTTTTGCGAACGTTACTAAATTGGCAATTTTCCTTTAACCATTCCCTAACTAATTGCCTTTTAACAGTACTAAAATCTTGAATCCTAACCCTGCAAAATTACGGAAATATATATAAGACACCAACCTGCACTGCCAGTTTAGCCTACCTTACCAAAGATGCCGAATAAACCAAGTCTTGGCCCATTTGATGCATAAATCATCAGATGAAATTTTGAACACTGAAGTGCTCTAAACCAGCAAGAGCCTGGTTGATGTCAGCTAAGAGTACTTAAGCCCACCCCACACGATGCCCATTTTCTGCTATAACTTCTGTTATACCCATGGGTATAAAAATTTTCATAAAAATTTGTATAGCAGAACCGCAGAAAGATTTCTTAACTCCATACACACGATACCTAGAATGCTAACAGAAAACCAGCCAACGCAGTTGCCGACCAAAGCAAACATATCAGGGGAGGATAAACCTGTCGTAGTCAACTTATCAAAATACTGAAAAAAAAACACCTGTTTGTGTTAAAAATTATGTAACTTGCGGAAATATTATTTGATATTTTATCTTATATTTTTCATTTGCAAATAAATAACAAAATTTGTTTAGTATTTAAAAACAAATTAAGAGCAATTTTGGAATTACAAATATATTTTTAAGTTGTAGGTTAATTTCAAAATCTAAAAATATATAAATTTAAATGATACAAGGGACATTGGGTTTACTAAATGTAGTTTATGTACGGTTTAAATTCTAATTTTAATTTAATTATACAGTTAATCAAGCTAATTTCATTGTAATAGTAAAAAAATGCTACCGATTCATATATGTTATATATAAGATTTATTGATTACTTATATATTTAACTACATAATTAGAGGAATCGTAACTAATATTTTTTGTAACCCAGTGAGACAAATAAACACGCACATACCGCGTAATAAATTTAAATCTTCGGTGAAGAAAAACATTTTGCATGTTTTTTTTTTTACCCTCACAGGTGTGTCGCTATGAAGTATCAGTTTATTCATTATTAATTTATGGACACTCGTTTCTTAATAAACGTTGGCGTTTTAATTATAAAATTAACTTTTGGTTTAAATTATTTGTGAACATGTGATTTTACTTTACTTTTTTAAAAGTAAAAATAAATCTAGGTACGTAGTACTATGAATAAAATCAATGGACTGAGACACCTAAATGTAGTTAATAATATTATATCATAAATTAATTCTAATAATTTATATTTGCAGAAAGCACAGTATGTACAATTTAATTATCTGTTATTTAAAAAAAACTAAAAAAAAATAGGATTGATGAGGATTCGAACCACATTCAAAAGTCACCTTTCTACCTCTGCCATCGTGCCCTTCGCCACTACGCTACCGCAACTTCTACGGATGTGATAGGAGATAATGGGTAATATAGAGTGCAATGTATTTTCATAACGTATTTTAAAATTTTCGATTACTTCTTTCTGTGGCAATTTCAGCTTAACAAATATATTCCATAGTAGTTTTACTATTATAAAGTTTCATTTGGCATACCATTACATTTGTTACGTCCCTTAATGTTGACAATACAGACTATATACGGGGTTATATTGCAACACGTGGGTCCGCCATCTTGACGGCTCCAGCTCGTGGGTATAGCAGAAAAATAGAACACGTTCTATTACGGTTTTGGCTAAGACTTCTGTTATGAAAACTTTTATACCCAGAGCCAGACCCCTTGGAAGGGTGCTGAAATGTTACCCACACGGGAGCAGGCGCGCTAGCATAAAAATTACATGAAAACTGCTAAGGAAATGGGTGTCGTGTGGGGCAGGCTTAACTGCCTTTTTTTTTCACCTTCTTGGGCCCAGGCTGCACAACTTCTCTGCTCCGTTCTCAATGGTAACACACCTAGGTCACTCTTCACTGCAAATTTTTCGCAGTAATTAAAATAATGCAGTTAATCACATAAATCAGTGTTTTTACAGGTCACACACAAGAGTGATGAAAAAGTAAGGAAACTGAAGGACTGGTCACGGGAGTCAAAAAGTCCCTAAATAAGCAGCAATATTGCTGAAAGTCGTGAAACTTTAATTTCCAGTACCGATTTTCTAACTTACATGTTTTTTGAAGTCTCACTATCTTTGAAAATATTTTAGCTTTTGTTTTTAAAAAGATAAAGATCCTGTAGAGTGTAGAAAATTTTTTATTGCATTTCTCATTTTTAATTTTTGTAGTGTGTGTAGATAGGTATATAATAATCACCCTTTGATAAAAACACATGTAAAAAAGATTTAGCTAAAAGTTCTGAAAAAGTCTTTAATTGTTTTACTAGATATTTATCGACATCCTTTAAATACAACCCATATTGCTATCACGCATTAAAGTGTACTGGGCCAAAGTCGCTCCCTGCAATCTCGCTGACGAGTAAGGTGCTGTTGTCCCCCCCCCCCCCCCTCCCGATAGGAGAAACAAGAGGAAGGGCTGATTAGAGTGAACACTAAAACAGTGTTGTGAGAAACGCACAAAATTGTTATTGAAATTATTACAAAGTTCATAAAACGAACACTAATACATGCTTGAAGACATTTACAGCAGCGCCTCGTTACTGGGAGTACTCCATTAAGCGTAACTAAAAACAAAGAAATGTCCAAATTAGCAAAAGGCAACTTTATCATTAACATGAACCAAATACCAAAGCTATTGTCATTGTAAATGTGAAACAATTATTATGCAACAGTAAAGAGAAAATATTAAATTACAAAACTGTTCACCAAAATACAATGACTGCAAATGGTCTTAGTTGAGCCTAACAACAACTTATTAAATGTGGCTCTGCAAGAACAACAAATTTTTATTATAAGAATATTTACAAGACGATTACCATTAATTGAACTCTAAAATAATAGACTTTGGAAAACATTAAAATACTGTAACTCGTTGCAGCTCATACATAGCCTTTATCAAACTATTTAAAAAACTGTTTGTCAAACAGTTGGATTAGGTGTTTTCAGTGCTAAACGAAAGTGACATTGAAGTTAAGCCCTCTCGGTTATTCGGATGATGACTCATACGACACTCACCTTAAAGTTAGTTGAAAGTGAGTGTCCACTCCAGGGCCTCACTGCAACGAGTCATCTTGTAGTCGTGGTGCCTGCCGTGTAGCGCACTACTCCCCTACAATGCTCAACACGGACTTTGTTGGCATGAACCGGGTGTAGAACACTGACCTCCGAAGATGACTTCAACAGCTGGGCGAAAGAGCAGCCACACTCGCTCTTCCAACTCGTCAGCTCGTAAAGGAGAATTACTATCAAACCAACTTCTCCATGTTGTTCATGTTGAGATATTATGTCAGTGACGTAGACTTGTCATGCTTCGGTACTTCTCACTTCGTCGAAGACCAAAGTCCAATGTTTGCAAGTCAGTCGGGTGATTATTGCTCTGCCTTAATATGTCAGCCACTACCCCTGTCACATACACTTGGTCCTCTTTATATCCTCTAATGACGTGCCCTTCTAGCAGTATTACTCTCTACCACTTGCCCATTAGCATTCGCTCAACGAGTAAACAAAACAGTCGTCGGCAAGTATTTTGATACCTTGGTGGCTACTTTCCTTTACCCAAAGGTCATAATTCAGCTGAGGGGTTTTTCAGAATTTACTCAATCAGTGAGTAGCCACTTGCTCTGTAAGTGATGTTGACGAGTAACTGAAGGAGTTACCTCTACTGCGGCTCGCTCCTGCTGGCACCACTGCGCTGAGCAGGCAAAGTCCGAACTCACTTGAAAAATTTGAAGTCCAACTTATTGCGTCTGAGGCTAAGTCCAATATGCAAGTTGTTGTGATGTCGAGCAGAGTGACATTTTTTAATGACATGGTGACGGGCAGCGTGATGGCAAAATGACATAGTCAGTGGTGAGAGCTTTCTCCTCAGCTCTCCGAAGACTAGGCCAAACCTGGCCCTTATAATACTCCCTTGGCAGGTATTGACTTCGTGGGAGAACCCGCCAGAAACATGGAGTTACTTCCCCGCCTCCAGGGGAGGGTGGAGGGGTGGTGAGTTCAGGTGACTAGTCACGTGGTTTCCCCTCCACGTCTACGCCTCGAGTGTGCCTTGGAGTTGCTGTGTATGAAGCATGCTTGAGGGGTAGGCAACCAGAAGTGCGTCGCTGTTCTGTCGATGTTGTCACATCCAGGGGTCTACTCGCAAAACATTGTTACAATCGTATTATGTAGCAGGCAGAAAACCAACCGCAACAGCGCAATACCAGAGAACCTAGTTATGGTACTAGGAGGTGGACGAGGGATAAATTGGTGAAGCCATGTTAAATCTCATGCACAAAAGACAAAGGAATTAAAGCAAATGACTGGAATTTTATTGGCATCACTAAACACAAGAGCTCCTGATTATACATGGCCACAAAGGCGAGAGACGGACATAGTAGAGCGCAAACAAGTCAGTATATTTCAAATATTTTCTATAAAGGATTAAAGAAAGATTACTTCAATGAAAAAAAACACTAAGAGTAATATAATGTTATATAACACCAAGGATAAATGTTACAAGACAAAATGGTGCAGATGTGTGGCGATTAAATGATTAGATTAAATACAATATTTGAATTCAATATAGCGATTCAAAAAAAGTTACACCTCAAACTGGGATTAACAGTAGTCGTTAGTATTATACTTTAGAAGTGTAAACATACTATGGGCAGAGACTACAAGGGATTATAAAATACAGCGATGCCTGGCACTCAAGAGTAAGGATTTGAATGGGGCAAGAACTTCTATGCCTAGGCAAGTGTTTAATGTCACCCACTTCATTAAAAAGAACCTGATTCTAACAGCATTAATCATAGAAGATAATGAACAAAGGAAAAAGATTTCCTGGCAATATTAGCATACAGATGACTCTAGGAATAACTCAAGAGTAGAATCATGGCAACCATAACAACTAGGGTCTCGCAGCCCAGATGACCATTTATTCAAACAATAATTTTATAGTGGCAGCTAAAACTAATAGTTAAGAAAACACAGCGAAGTCAGAATTTACATCTTAGAGGTATGGCCACTACACACCGACTGAATGATGCTTGCTGGGACACATGTAAGGCTCACAAGACGATCACCATATGAAGGCAATAAATGAAAGTATTTAAAGAATCAAAATGAAAATGCTGAAGCCAAAATATAGGTTAAATTTTAGAATTTATTTCCTCTTATATTTACACTAATGTTGATATTATAGCAGTATGGTAACTAAAATATAAAACATACATAAGCAACTGTTCATACATTGTTTACAACTATTTTTAATGTAGCTAACCTAACCGAGTGTTTACACAAATCTATAGCATTTTAAATGTCACCTAACCTAACCAAATCATTAAACTGTTCCTTATTGGTAAACTACTTAAAATATTGAAATGCCATTTTACACAATGATTAGAAGCAAGTACCTATTCTGTACTTTTTGCATCAGAAACGTTTTACAACAAAATGTTGCACTAAATTCAGCCTTGAAATTTTACTCAAATCGTGCCCAAAGAAGTTTCACATCAATAATAATTTGTGACAAATAATTACCCTGTCAAACTAAAGAGTGAAAAGCATTATACCAGCAAAAAATGTCTAGTTACACAATTAAAACAATACTCGTATAACTGTTGAACAATACTGATTTACACAAGTAATTAAAATAATACGTACTTGAAAGAACACCATTTTCTTGCGAATGTGGCCCATGGTACGGTGCAGAACAATAAGCTCAAACCCTATTGTGTTGCCCTCTGCTCAAATATTCCCTTGCTTGATGCCAGCAAGTCAGGGCACGTCAGGCACAGGCGGGACCCTACCTCCCTGACCTGCCTATCCCTGCAGCATGGCAGGGTTCAACCTGAGCCGCACTGGGGCCTGAAAAGTTCTCTGCACCGTCCGCAACCTGTTCTCCGCCCTTTTATCGCTTTAGAAATGTTCCACAACAATGTTTCACGAACACGATGCATTAAAATTCAGCCTTGAAATTTTACTCTCGTCGCGCACAAAGCACCATTTAACATGTGCCAGAACCCAATGGCAGGGTGGTAGGGAACAGACTTAGAGGAAAATAAGGTAAGGTGGAGTGGGGAAGGAGGGGGAAGGGGCAAAGGAGAGGCGAAGACTGAAACACTGTGACGTCTTCCTGATGTTGCATAGCTCAACATGGTTCACTAAGACTTAAAAACTTAAAAAAACATTTGACCACGTAACATTCCCACTCACCCAGGGTGAATATTAACCACATACACTCGCAGCTGTGTGAAAACTGCTTGCCATTAACTGCAGAATGCTCACTTTAACAGCTAGCATTAACACCCTGTGAAAAATTTGTGTAACTGATGTTATGTATTTTGTGTCTTGCATAGCTCTGTGGTCAACTTTATAAATATTAATTTTGCATTTATTTTTAAAAATACCTTCGTATTACAGGGTTTGTCTGTAAAGTTATGAGACTGGCTGCTCCACGGAGCTCCAGTCACCTGGAGGGTGGTCCCCGGCAGGAGGATTTGTGGTGGGGGGTCTAAACTAAGCAACAGATCTGGTGGCAATCGCGTTCGAGCTCTGACGCAGTGAGGATCGCGCGTGGCGCACAAGCTGTATTTTGAGGTTTTTTTTTTTCCACGACAGAAAACAACTCAAATTGAGCGTTCGTTGGAACAGCGTTACGCGATTAAATTTTGCTTTTGCCTGGTACAAAACCACTTCTGAGACGATTGCCCTGGTTAAGGAGGCTTACAAAGACGACGCCCTGTCAAGGGCTTAGGTTTTCTGATGGTTTAGTGAGTTCAAGAATAGACGGGAGATAGTTGAAGACATGGAGCGATCTAGACTCCGTACAACTAGTTGTTTGGACGAAATGTGGCCAAGGTAAAAAAATCTCCTGGACTCCAATCGTCGTTTGAGTGTAAGATTAATCGCCGAAGACCTAAACATGTGCAAAACAACAGTTCACAAAATTATTTCTGAAAATTTGAACATGCGGAATGTTTGTGCGAAATTGGTGCCCAAAGCGTTGAGTCATGAACAAAAACGAGTTGACATTTCCTGTGAGATGTTGGAGCCGTTAGAAAGTGAACCAGACTTTCTAGACAATGTAATAACAGGCAATGAACCATGGGTGTTCCAGTAAGACCCCGAAACCAAGTGCTAAAGTTTGGGGTGGCACGCCTCAAACTCCCAGCGGTCCAAGAAAGCAAGAATGTCAAAGTCCAAGGTAAAGACAATGTTCATTGTCTTTTTTGACAAGCATGAGATGGTCCACAAAGAATTTATACCTCCGGGACAAACCATCAATGCCGTTTTCTACAAAGCAATCCTTGCACGCCTGCACAGAGCCGACAAACGGAAACGACCGGAGATTGCAAATTGCTGGAAGCTCCACCACGACAACGCTCCAGCCCACACCGCCTTAGTTGTGAGTGCCTACCTGGCCCGGATAGGGGTTGCAACCTTGCTGCAGGTACCGTACAGCCCGAATGTGTGCCCGCCAGACTTGTCACCATTTCGAAGATGTTTCCACCATCCAACGGGCTGTCACAGAGTATCTGAAAGAGGTTACAGCGGCCGACTTCCAGGGAGCCTTTGCAGAGTGGGAATCACGTTGACAACGGTGTATCGATGCCCAAGGAGACTATTTTAAAGAATTTTAACAGTATGTACTGAGAGGATCAGTAAATTCTTTTTACCATACCTAGTCTCATTACTTTACGGACAAACTCTGTATTAGGCTACTAGCTGCAGTATCTGTCGTTCGCAGGTTAGATTTTTGTTTTTTCGCAATGAGGACGGATGCACCTAGCTCCTTATGTATTTGTATTGCTGTGAAAATAACTGATACTTGCAGTATAATCATTATATAGTGTTAAGAATAAATTATTACTGCTGATGGTTTTTTGAAGTGAAACTTCTTTTGGTTGTGATGGGAGTAAAATTTTAAGTCTGAATTTTAATGCAAAGTTTTCGTGAAACATTGTGAACCATTTCTGACTCGAAAAGGACAGAGAAATTGTTGCGGGCGGTGCAGAGAACTTGTCGGGCCTCGATGCGGCTCCACGTGGTGGCCTGCAGCTCAGATTAAACCCTGCCATGCTGCAGGGATAGGCGGGTCATGGCGGTAGGGACCCGCCTGCACCTGACGTCCCCCGACTTGCTGGCATCTAGTAAGGGAGTATTTGGGCAGAGGGCAACACAATGGGGATTGAGCTCATTATGGTGTTCTTTCAAGTACATATTAATAATATTTTAATTACTTGTGTAAATCAGTATTGTTAAACTGTATTATATGTGTATTGTTTTAGCTGTGTAACTAAATAATTTTTTTTTTTTGCTGGTATAATGCTTTTGATGCTGTAGTTTGACAAGGTAATTATTTGTCACAAATTATTGAATTGTCTTTGGGTGTGATGAGAGAGAAATTTAAATTACCTATTCAAGGTCAAATTTTAATGCAATGTTTTCTGATGCCAAAGAGAATGAGAGCACGTAACTAGTTGAGGTTTGAATTGCCAAAGCACTTCTGTCACCTGTACTGAGTTACACACGAACTTTTTTTTACTTTAAAAATTCAACAAAATTAAATTGCAAACAAATATTTAGTGACTTTTTCACAAAGGCAATAGGCTACATTATATAAACGCTCACTCACACAGTTGCTATTGCGACCCGTATCACCCTAAGATATCTTTGTAAAAGGATTTTAACAACTTTTCTCGAAAGAACTGTGGTTTATTTATGAAATGGAAAGTGTGCTATGTAATCTAATAAAAATCAAAAATATCGTATTATAGTATGATAGCTGAAGTACCCGGTGTTACGTTAGCTTTACGCACTGTGAAAAGACATAATTTATGGGAATGGGGATACTTTTTTTGAAATTAGATTTAGACAGTAATTTTCATCTTATGTTAAGTATGCAAAATTTCATCAAACAGTACCAAAATTATGCTTTAAGGGGGTGAGAAATTTTTTTGTTTAGAAATCAGATATGGACAATAATATTCCTCTCTCAACATCAAGTGTGCAAAATTTTGTCAAGTTCTACCAAAAATCTGTTTCGAGGGAGATGGAGGTGGTTTATCAAAATCTCATGTAGACAGCTGTTTTCCTATTTTATAGAAGTCAGATGTAGACAATAATTTTCCTCTTATTTTGAATATCAAATGTGCAAAACTTTATCAAGAAGTACTAAAATTCTGCTGAAGGGGTGGGATAGAAGGATGAGGGTGGATTTCCTAAATCTCATGTAGACATGACCTTCCTCTGAATCAGATGTATACTATAATAATAAATCAAATTTTTTGACAAAGTGTAAAAAAATTTATCAAGTAGTAAAAAATTTTGTTTAAGGGGTGGGATGAAAGTGGTTTTTGAAATCATATTAAACAGGGGGATGGAAATTTTTTTCTCAATCATATATAAAGAAAAAAATTCTCTTTTTTTTTAATGTCAAACGTGCAAAATTTTGTCAAAAAGTACCAAAATTCTGCTTAAGAACTGGTAAAGAAGTAGGTTTGGTTTTTTTGAATTCTTATGTAGACAGTAGGGGATAGGGAGAATTTTTTTTTTAATTAGATGTAGACTAATTTTCCTCCTATTTTGAACATCAAGCAATACCTCTTCCGGTGTGAAATAGGTGATGGGAGTGGTGTTTTGAAATCCAATATGGACGGGGATGGAGTTCGCTTTTTCAGTCCAGTATGTACATATTTCCCTCTTATTTTGAACATTAAGTGTACAAAATTTCATGGAGAAGTACATACTAACTAAAATTCTGTTTAAAGGTTTGGGAAAAGGGGATGCACTGGTTTTTGTAAATCTCGTGTGAACAGTGACACTGTAAATTTCTATGACAAAACAAAGAAAAACGTTTATACATAATTTAACACAACACACAGTTAGTCATGTCTTCAAATATTCGTTTTGAACATAGTTAGCCCTGAGTTTTCAGAAAATAGTCTGGGAGGATTAAACCTAGGCTGTAGCTCTTGACAAAGCGACACAATGGCTCCACATGTGGTTTGAGTCGGGATGTTATTTATGCATTTATTTGTTTGTTCTTATATACTTACACCTTGCATACATACATAATAATGCATACATAAAAAATGCATTACATATTATGTTCATACACACTGAAAGCGATGACCAATTCTTTCATTAATTTTCTTGGTTAGTGTTGTTCTGTTTTTAGGTCTCTGGCTACGCCATTGATGAGACCTAAAATGAAATACAATTAAGAACAATTGATATGTGATTTTAAAGCTGCATCTCTTGGGCTTTTTTTTTATATCATGCACATTGGAGCCTTTGAAATACAGTCTATCTAAAATAGCTGCTGTGCAAAGAAAACCACATAAAATTATTAGCTATTTTGCTGGAAGTTGATTATTCTGTCACTTGACAATATGGAAATCATGCTATCATGAAGATTGTGTTTGTAGTCGTACAGAAAAGTGTGTGTTGAACTTTGTCCTAAGTGTAGCATAAATGATAAATAAAATGGCCAGCTGGTACCAGTAAGTTTCGTGGTCCTGGACAGGCCAACTAATTGAACACTTAAAAATAATTCATTTTTCAAGCTCCTCATTTGGGCCCTTGAATTGGTTAATACATTGCAACTCTATTTAGTTAATACATTTTTATTTGACCAATGCATATTTTTTGCCATATAAAAACATGTTAGAAATTCATATGGTAGTGTTAAAAAAATAATAATAATTTAAGTTCCAAATAAGTTTCAACACAACCAAAATACCTGGTTAGGCGGATAGTTTAATAAGGTTACTATAAAAAAAATAATTTTTACTAGTCTTTATGTTACATTAAATTAATGATGAGAAGGAAACACCATTTGCACAGGAGGAACTATTCTAGGGTTCAAAAGTAATTTTGGCAAAGTAGTGGGATTTACTGACAGATGATTAAATGATTGTAATGAACATAATAATTTAGTTGTTTTAAGAATTTACAAATTATTGTTTTTTCATAGTAAATTAAATGTTTTTGTTAGTTGGCCAAAGAATTATTGTGCAATTTTGTACTGAAATAATAAAAGTCTTAAATTCTTGTGATGTTAAATTATGAGATAGAGTATAAACATCACACAATATTAGATTACCATAGGTTATTGTAGTAGCATTGAATAAGATGAAACTGAGGGATTTTTTTCCTCATGCAAGTTACATCCATGCTATCTATATCCATTATCCATGTTTTTTGTAATGAATTATGTAATTTTTAGAAACAATCCTTGGTATTCTTTAGAAACAATCCTTTGGCTACATAATTTATGTAACTGGTTATCAATTAATGTTAAATATCTATGGGTATTTCAGGTAACAATATTAATAGTTTTGTACGGCCCTATGA
The DNA here is from genome assembly GCF_032445375.1 of Bacillus rossius redtenbacheri. NCBI lineage: Eukaryota > Metazoa > Arthropoda > Insecta > Phasmatodea > Bacillidae > Bacillus > Bacillus rossius. The sequence goes on along the minus strand of NC_086331.1, from coordinate 91,053,799 downwards.
TGGAATAATGTAAGGTTGCTCTTTACAACTTTTTTAAATTTCTGTTATGTATTTTGTTGTAAGAGTTTTAACTCAGTTGCTCCTTTTCAAAGTTTTCTTGATGCCAAGTGTTGGGTTTAAAAGCATTTAATTTAATGTATGATATAATCTCGTTCTTATTGCAAATGCAAATGTTATTCCTGCTTGTAGGAAAAGTCACTTGATAAAAAGAAATCTCTATGTACATGATGTTCAGAATCTTTTTTTTTTTATTCTCATTAGAATGTTAAAATTGTAATTATTTATAGTATTGTAAAGTGGATATTGAGTATTATAATATAGCGCCTATTCATATGTGATCATTATCAACTAATAGTTGTCATAACATGGGAATATGTATTACTTAGTGTTTAATATTGATATTTTGCCAACTATCTTTTTCATTAACGTTTTAAAAGCCATGGTGCCATGTCAAATAAAATAGTGTGATAGTATGTTGGTATATTTGCAGAACTTAATGCAGTTAATACTCATATGATGTAATAAACATAATCCATTATGAAATATTTTTATATTTTAAATTGTTGCTGTGCTGTAATGTGTACTTAAATATATTTTCATTTTGTGAAAAAAGAGCTATAACTTAATTTGAAATAAAATTTTGGCCACTGAAATTATTAAGTTCATTTTGGTGTTTGAATTTCTTCAAAGAATTGCTGTCCTAAAGAGTAAACTTAGATTTGGTTACTTAGCATGTTCAGGTTTGTACTTGAGCATAGTTTTTTATTTAATGAACTATGGTAAAGCATAATTTTACATTGTCAGTATCGTGTTTGCTCTAGCAACTGAGAGTTGTTCATTCTCTTGCTCTATGTAGTAGCAGACCATCGTGCGACACAGGCACAACCTAGCAAGCTCCTTGGAACTGATTGCAGGCAGGTGTGCTCAAACTCTTTGCGCACTCATTCTTGGAAGCTCAGCACTTGAAACTGTAAGATAGAAGTTCATGGTGGAACAGAGAATTTTACCTTTGTATGAATCCAGATCTGAAAATTCAGATACAGCAGGTACAATGTTTTTCCCATTTCTTACAAATTTACTTGTACCATTCTTTTAAACTTTTTTTTTGTAAATTGTTCATAACATATCTTGTAAATCAGAACATTATCTCAGATAAAGATAATTTCAAGGAGATAAAAATATAATAATAACATGTAAACTAGTCCTTCAAAAGTAAGCCCAGATGCAAACATTTTGAACTTTGTCACTCATTAGGCCAGCAGCTCTGGTAGGATTTTCATTTGTTGCAGTTATGAAGAGAAATTTGCAGTAATTGATCACTTTGTGCACATTAATGTACATAATACTATTTTTATTTCCATTATGTTGCAGTTTCTAAAGATATTGATAGGCTTCTTAAGCTAAGGCACCACAGAGAGAGGACTGGAGTTGACTTGACCCTAATTGACTGGACATGACTTGACCGCACCGTGGATATGCGCCACAGCAACCAGACCTGAATGAACTGGAGACAGGAGTTCACACTTCATTCTGAGGTAGGGTGCGAACTGTGACGATATGTGACAGACGTGTGCTTCTGGATCTGAGTTCAGAATCCTAATCAGAAATGAAGAATTTGCAGCTAATGTGTTACTATTGAATAATATAAGGATTTGGTTAAGAAAGTACGAAAACTATCAAGAATAAAAACTGTTATTCTAAAATAAGAGGATAAAATAAAATAAAATAATAAAAAATAAAATGTTAGTATACACTGTTTAAATAGTTATCTACTGAAATGAAACATCAATGAAAACCTTAGTAATTAATTATAAGTAATCATAATATATATATTTGAGGTAGGGAAGGAATACAAACTAAACATTACTATGTACAGTTTCCGTGCAACTTAAAAAAATTTCACTTATTGGTAGTCCACTCATACTTTCACTAATAGGAGTTATGTTTACAAATTCTGTACAGCTGCATGTACAAGAGGATGCTACATCTTGTGGAGCTGTCGACGAAGACAGACTCTCCATCTGGTCTTCAGCTTTGGAGACAGCAGCAAACAACCCTCGGAAGATTTGGTGTAAGCATTTTTGTTGCCACCTACATAGAGTCGAAAATCAGTTCCAGACCATCAGGAGGTTGCATTAATTCACATTGCCATGTGTGTCTTTCTTGAGCCCTTGCCTCTAATTCTCACTTGTTCTCGAAGAAAATCAAGGGCTGATTCAGAAACCTAAGCTTTTTTTTTTATTTTTATTTTTTATTTATTACTCATTCTGTAAAGCTTTGGGAGGCTAATTTATAGCATTAGATCATGACACCATTCAGTTTTTAACTTCATTTGATATGTATTCTGTGTTATCTCCATCAGAGTGGCGGCATGTATCCTAGTTTGTGCGTGTTTGGCCCTATCTTTCATGTATGTCTGTAGAGATGCTTTTGTTGTGAATATTTCCACCGCTTAAAAGGAGCAGCTTTGTTGCCACTTTTAAAATTAGCTTTCAAACCCTCTACACTACTACTACCCGCCTATCCCTGCAGTATGGCAGGGTTCAATCTGAGCCGCAAGCCACCATGTGGAGCCTGCTCAAGGCTGCTCTAGCAATCACCGACTGTGCCAACGGCCCTGTAATGGGGATAGTACAATATCTACCCCCAAGAAACAACTGTGCACATGAAAGTGCCGAGCGGGTGTGAGAAAGTCCAAGTATGCTGCTCATTTCTACTATTCTCTGCTCTCCTTTATCGTTCCCCCTCCCCTCCCCCGCACTTACTTTTCGCCTCCTCACCCGGTTTCTCCACCACATACCTAGCTGTTTCCTCTCATGCGATCGGAATTTTTGTAACGCTCGAAAATTGTTACCCCATCAGCAAAACAGTTTCTTTTTAAAAATTAGTCACCTTAGTGTGCATGCACAGATGGATCGTTAAGCCTATACAGATGGCGCAGCAAATGAGTCCCATGCTCAACCACACGTGCACTGGCTTTACCTGAGCATAAGGCAGTAGCAATCAGCGAGACAATGATGTTTCAAGCGGACAGTGTACGTTAACATAGGTAGATGTAAGGATGTGACAGAGTGGCAACAAGGGGCAATCATGTTTGGCCATGCCCACGGTCATATGGTGCGTGAAGTTTCTGGATTTGTTGGGTGTTTCACAGTGGACTGTTCAAACGTGTCTACAAGCAGTGATGCACTACATGTGGCCATGAAACACGTCAGAATTGTGGTCGGAAAAAGATCATGACTGAGAAGGACCGGATACGCGTTGCATGGCTTGTGATACAAAATCGCTTCCATACCCGACAGAATTGCTGCAGTCCGTGATGAAGATCTGTCCCAACCTGTTAGCGAGAGAACATTATGATGGAAACTGCATGTAATGAACATTTGGAGTCTGTCACCTCGCACACAGCTGTGTGTCTTCAAAGGGCTAGAAATCATTAAACGTGTACAGTAGCTGACTTGCAGAACGTAATCAACGAATCACGTTTTTTTCCATATTCAATTACACAAGTCGTTGAGTGCACTGAAGACCAAAGGAAACATTTCATCCTGAATATGTGCAAGGTAGTTCAAGCCAGAGGTGGGTCTGTGATGTTTGGTGGTGTTTTTCGTATCATGGATTGGACCTGCACACTGTGGTGATTACTAACATGAACCAGCATGTTTATTTAAACATTCTGGATGATCAGGTGTTGCCTTTCAGTCAACATCTGCATAATGAGTATACCCCAATTTTTCAGGATTGTAACAGCAAAGTTCATTGGGCTGGACACATATGTGACTGATTTTATGAATACTCCTTTACCCTATTACCTCTCAATTGGCCTGCAAAATTACCTGTCTTGAACCCCATTGAAAATCTGAGGCCATGTTGGAACAGCTGGTAAAATGCCGACATCAGCATCTCTGCAATTTGGTGTTATTACTGATCAAATCCTCAGCAAGTGGCTTAACCTGGATGCGACATACCTGCACAAACTTATGGACTCACTTCCTAACCGAATCCAGGCGGTTATCAAGTTCAGAGGCGGAGTTACAGGGTATTAAATGATGCTTGTAATGATTTCTCAGAGGTGACCAAATTTTTTGTCTAGTGTGTGTGTGTATAGATATAATTTCAGCTTGCATCTCTTGTCAATAAGTCATTTTTACATTACTTTTCCAATCACACATACACTTGGTGATTTATTTTTATTCAGGAATGTTCTGTCCTAAACATGCTTATTACAAATTATATTATTTTAAAATTGCATCACATATTAATCAAAATGGCACTATTTTGGTAGATTAAGTATCATTTATAGTTTTATTAGTTGCCAAGCTAAATACTAATACACTATCTTTATGGGTAAAAAATATATAAAAATAAAAACAATAACACCTAAATCTCCTGTTTTAAAAACAAAATAAGACCATTAAATCTTGTCTCTACTTAAAAAAAATTAAAATTTTCTGGGGTAACCAAATGTGGTATATCTGAAATTACTTCCATATATTTGATGTTTAAACTGTATATATACAGTTATTACTTTTAATATGTTTTAATTACTTGTCTTGTTTTTCAAAAAAATAACTACTAGTGATGACATTTATTTTTAGAAGCAATTGCAGATGATGGTTCAGAATTTTTTTACTTAATTTATCAATATATATATAACTTAATTTTCTATGCAATGTAATGGTATTATCAATGTAATAGTGCACTGAGTACACAAAACAAGCTTTTTTTTATCAGTAGGAAAAGTTTTAGTTATGTTCAAATGAATGATGCAATTTTGCAACACTTTTCATGTGGATATTTTTGTTACGAGTGTTGGTGTTAAAAGAAAAGGTGGAAGGGGGCTAGTACCCAAACTGTCCAGGGACCCATAAATTTTCCCAGCGGCCCTTTCTTAATGCTTTCTGCCCATTATAAAGCCACTGCAATAAACAAGGAAACAGCAGAGTCCATCTAGGCCCTAAATTACTTTTATGTATCACATGGGTGAGTTGCAAGTGAGGCACCAAAAATTGAAAAGTCTGCTGCACCATTTCGCACTGGTGACTGTGGGTTGGTGAAGCAGAAAAAAATGTTTCTGGACAATGATGGCTTGGGTGGAGCCTGGGTTATGACCATTGTGTTATGTAGCAATGACTAAGCTTGAGGAGATGCCAATGTGAAATGGGCCATGTGGGACTGGATATAAAATAGTTAAGGCACTTACACCATTGTTTTGTTAAATCATTGGAAGCTGGTGTATGCGTACAGCCCCATCACAAGTCAAGTTGATACTGCTTGCCATCTGGTGGGAGAGACCTCCGCCAGGGGACTGACTTGGCAAGAGACATGCATCAAACTTTGAGTAGGTCGAGGCTATGTTTGTGAATTATGTATTGATATTGTACAACATTAACTCAATCATGGCATAACTAACAGATTGTTTCTTATATTAAATACATAGATTCTTTATAAAGAACAAATAACCCTTCGGTTGATAATCACACGGATGACATTCAACCTGCAAGCAGCCGTATCTCTAGCTGTGCCTGGTATGTGTTCCCTAAAGCCTGTATGCCACAAAAGAATGTTTCGTACAAGCTCCGCTTAAGCTTCCATCAAATCTCCTGCCCAAGCCTCACGGCATTAGGTATGGATGTTTCTGTGGAATAACCTATTCCACGGTACTTAATGAACATCCTTAGTACCAATAACAAAATAATTTATTGTATAAATAAGTACTAAATAATTATATTTTTTATACAGTCAGTGTTAGTTTTTTAATTTTTTTTTACATTCATTGCATCTGCACAAAGTCATGAAACATTGAAAAGGATACTTTTTAGTTCTTATTCTTTATGATTCTGTAAAACTGCACTGCAATAGTACAAGAAGTTTTATTATCTCTAAAAACATATTTTTGAGTAGAGTGTATTTGTGTGTGTTTGTGTATGAGTGTGTTTGAGGAGGAGGGATGCACTAGAAGCATAAGATAGGTTTGCCAGAAAAATCAGGATGGATTAACTTTATTTTCACATTCTACTGTAAGTGGGCTAAGTTCATTTTAATCCTGGAACAGGCCTACTTTATTTTGAAAAACTGTGTATATATAAGCCTACTGCTAGTTAAATTATCAAATTAATCCATAAACGTTTTGCAATATTGTGTGAATATCACATTGAATCATTCAAAAATGACATAATAGTACTTAAAACTATCATTAATAAAATTGAATAACACACAAAAATATTTCACATTTTGATGTACAATGTACAGTTATGACCCAGTTACAAAACCATACCAATATTTACTTCTAACTTTTTCTTTTTAATGTAAGAAAATTAATGACTGTTTGCCAGACACAGGAACATATGTAATATCCTACTTTATTTTGGAAGTGTATGTTCATTTACAAGTATCCTATTTTCCAGAACTATCACACAAATTTTATAGTTGTTGCAATTTTATTTAAATGCAGTAAACCACCTTGTTCTTAGTCGTCACATATAAAACTGCTAGGTATTATCACTGGCATATTTTAAATTATGTCTTTTCAGGAAATATTAAATTTAAAATAAAAGATATTTAATGAGTCTGTGGTAGAATAACTCACTCAACACATTGTACTTATTGTCTTTATTCACTATATCTTATTACATACTATTTGATCCTCACTCCATTTCCACTGTCTCCTCTGCCCATTACTGACAATCTTCCCTTCATCATTTCCAACCTTCATACCAACCTCACTCAACCTCTGAACACCACAATTCCCTCAATCACATACTTATCATACACAAATCCAAAAAACGATCAAAACTGGATGAGCATTTACAAGTTTTCAACACAATTTTTAACTCATGACAACAGTGGTCATTTGAATGGCTAAAATTTCTCTCTTGTAGGAAACCTTCCACAGAAAATTTATCAAGACCAATTATTAAACAACCAACGCTCTGCTAATTGTTCCATAGAACCATCCAGACGTGTGGCTATGGAAGCTTCCAAGGAAAATTCCATTGTGGCTTACCCCCTAAAGCCCCTGTACCATGATGGCATGTTTCGTACAGAATTTGCTTAAATCTTCCACCAGAACTACTACCCGCCTCTCCATGACAGTAGGTAAGGACGTTTCTACAGAATAAGCTCTGTCATGAAACTTCATTCAACAGCATCTTTATGTATGAATCTCAAATTCATTTATTGTGGAAATAAGTACCTTTTTATATGAAGACTTTAAGTATTTACAATTATTTTTACAGATTCACATATAATTTGGTATTAAAGAACACTTGGATCACTTAAAAGACACCTTTTGTACCAACAGTTTCTGCTTAGTTAGCTTACACTCCAGGCACTGATCCTTGCCATTTTTCTGCAAGGGCAAGTGGCAAAAGAATATTTTGCCCTCTCCATCCATTATGACGGTCAAAGACTAGACTATCATCAGAGAGTGAACAAAACAAAAGCAGTTTTTCTTTTATAGCTTCTCTACACTAGCGTGGCTTTTTTTATGAACTGCCAGGAAAAAAACTGTAGTCTGCACTTAGATAAGCAAGATTGTACGAATCCAACGCCCAAGATCAAGTGGCCTCACGTCTTGTATGAAGGTGCGAATTTGCTATCTAATTTTCATCACTGAAAAGTTGATGTCTCTTATGATGTCATATTATATGCCAGAAACTATGGTACCTATGTATCTTCTCATATCTTGATTAGAAACCTTGTATGGTTATCACTTATTAGCTCATTATTACTAATAACTTAAAAGCACTTTCTTTGGTTAATGTGACAAGAAAGAGAGAGAATTTTTCTATTGACAAATATATAGCTAACAAATTTGAAGCAAACTCTCTGAATTTATATTTAGTAATGAAAAGAAGATTGTCAATGCAGTAATAACACAATTTCAGCATGTAACTTTCTTTAATATATATTACTTTAAAATGATGATTAAAATATTGTGATTAATAAAACACACTCTGTATATGTAAATAAAGGTCTTACATTACTGTGTACCTACATAGATGCTAATGCAAGTTTGGGCACCTGACCTGTCAGCAAGTATGTTTATGCTTGCAGCTGCATACAGTTGTATAGGTACTTGTGCAAATGCTATTACAACTGGTGCAGTAGAAGCTTAATATTTTGTGATTAGGTTCCAAGTATGTATGTGTGCTGGTGTAAAGGGGTTGTTTGTTAAACTCTATTCCTACTCCTGCGACATGATACAGTTTTTTATCAGCCACGTTGAAGGCGATAAGTGTAACAACCTCTAATTTTCTTACGAACTTTTAAACACAGGCAAAATCACAATGTTTTTCTCATGTTTTTATTTATCAATGTTGGATATTGTTTGAACTCTTTCAATCTTAGCTTTAAAATATTACTTTTAAATGAGAAGTAATATCTAATTTTCCAGTAAATAGTAAAAATGTTGCCTTGTCAGATGATATTTTAGGCAAAGTTATTGCCTGAATGTCAACCTATTAAACAAAATACTATTCTATTACTAAAAATTGTAATTTTATGAGAATGAAATTTACAAAATTTTAACACAATTCAGTATATAAATAGCCATTCCATGGCCTGCAGGCCATTTTCAGCCCACCGATGTTTGACCAGTGGCAGCACCAACGTAAAATCTCAACTCGACTTATATAAATATAGTTTAATCTAAGAAAATTATATATTCTCGCAAAATTTTAATTTTAAAATTAAATATTTTTAATGCTGTACAATAGAGCATAGATTATCGAAAACAATTTAGGACTGGCTGTGTTTGGATAATTAATTTTTCTGATAACCTATCATTTACAAAAAAATTTGTACCAGTGTTGTAGGAGCAACATGAAATTCTCACATGCCACTGATGAATTTAGGTTGCTCATATAGGATGGCAGGGCTGTGCTGTAGCACATGGCACACAAATTTGAATGTGTTGACAAGAAAATTTCCTGTATTGATTCTTCAGTTGATCAGTATTCGGATAGTCAATGCTCTACTGTATTTATGTTCTAGCACAAATCCAAAATAAGGGAGAAAAAAAGGGGGTTTGTTGTTGATACAAGAAAAACCATATATGATAGAACTGGCCTGCTAGGTTTTGAAATTATTTTAAATGGCCCTCGCTGTTTATAAGTTTGCCAATCTTGACCTAGTAGGTAAACTGAGTAATTTTAATGCTGTTTTCATTAATACGGGTCCAAATGAAACACAATGGTAAACATTATTTTGTGATTATAAACACTGATTATCTCAAACTAAATTACAGTAATGTATAACAGCAACTTTAAATGTTAGTAAAAACACATTAACAAACATTTAATGTATTGGATAGATATGTCAAGAACTCTCTCATACTTACAAGCTAAGAAAATACAGCTGCTTTTGAAAAGCGTATATTCTATTCAATTTACTATAATTTCTAATAATGGTAGTACCTATGTATTATATGAAACTTAAGGGTAGTCCGAGTGATAATTATTCTACCCAGGCTCTACAATGGAATGCTACTATGAAGCTATATAGAGAATGAGTTAGAGTAAACAGACTGAAATACAGTGACAGTTAAAATCACATAAAAGCTCAGTCGTAGAAATTAAACAACAGACTATTATAGGTTCCAGTGAACATTTACAGCTCATCGTGCATAAACTACATTTGCATGTGCAAAAAGAAAATTAATCATTGTACTATAAAATGTGGTAAACATTTTGGTTGGATATCTTCGGTTAGTTAACAAATCTGTGTATTTTAAGGCAACACAAGGATTGTGTATGTGTAATTTTTTTGGCATATAACTTCGTATGGGCACATGAAGATGTTTGCAGACATTCAGAGATGGAGGAAGACCATCACCACCTCAACAATGAAATGACACCAACGTCAGCTTTAGACATGCCTTAGCAAGAATCTTGTGCTTAAATGACTCGCAGGTTTTCACGATCATGTATCTGTTTCCCAGCTCATGCGTAGACAAATGGAGTCAAGTAAAAATCTGGATGAACATTAGTGGAAGGTAAAATTTTAATATTAACAGACATTGTACATATAAATTTAAGAGAAATTATATACACTATATCATACAACTGAATTTTATTCTAATGTCCATATGTTTATGTAGATGTTCTCTTTTGTTATTGTTTTACTACTTATCTTAATTGACTTTTAAAACTATTAAACATAATAACCATCAAATGTGCATAGGTGTGAATCCGTTAAATAAAAAAAATTGTTTAATTTTTTCAGGATGAAGTTTCTAGTTATATGCTAACAATTATTGCAACAAGTACTAATGTTATTTTGTCACTTATTGCAAGAATAGCTACCTGTAAATGCAAATAATTTTTTTAATTTTTATTATTTGTAAATTGTTTAAAATATTTTTTTTTCAATCCTAATTAAGTCTTTTTGGACAGTTTACACAGGATTAGTTTAGCTTTAAATTTTTTTGTGATAAGTTGATTTAATTTGCTTTTGTTTATGTGTTTGGTAAGTGTTTCATCAGGTGTCCACAGGTCACGAAAGTCACAAAATGTAAGGAAACTGGCGGAATGATCACAAAAGTCATGAAAAAGTCTCGAAATAAACAGTATTGTTGAAAGTCATTATAATTTTAATTTCCAGCAGAATTTTGCTAACTTGCATTTTGTTTTTGATGCCTAATTCAGTTGGAAGTTGCACACAATACAACTAGTTGGAGAATGACCACTTAAATCATGTGGTTATTATCTCTGAAAGGGTTTTCAGCGTGTCTACTGGTCACGGAAGTCACGATAAAGTCCCAATTAAACTCATGGTCACAGATGTCACATATGTCATGAAAGTGCCCATATTGGTCCTTTTTTTTTTTGTTATAATGTGAGAAATAATTTTCAACCTACAGTTGTGAGTGCTTGTCAGTAGCACATAGCATTTTTTATCATACATTACAGTTTCATTTTATATTAAAATTTTCATTCTTTTTTTTTTTTTTCAACTTCTCAGCAAAAACTAACTACTTAAATGTAAACAAATGCTGTAATCAAAGAATGTAAATATCAAATGTGTTTTATCATGCACGTGTCTTGTTAAGAGTGGCATGATGGGTAGTGAAGCATTATGTTGACAACATAGCGGTGGGAGCCTGTGTGACATGTGACAACGGTTGTGCTGTTAACAGTATATTTTTGTATGCACTAACAGCAAAAAATAAGTAAATTATTACGAAATTGACGTTTTCTGCGTAACAAGTTACCAATAAAAAGTTACAAGTGACTGGTAAGATGTAGCAGTGTTTTAAGGATGTGTGTTTGCATGTAATAATTCAATTGTTCAAAAACTTGTGGGAGACATCTTCAGCACACCTACAGCTGGCATTTTGCAGTATTTTATCAGCGATAAAAATGCCAAAGAAGTGTAATTTTGAAGACATTTGGTTGGAAAATGAGGAATGGAAATTGTGGCTAAGAGCTGGTAAGGATACATTTTCGGCTTTTTGTACGCTATGTAAAAAATATGTGTATGTTTCTCACTCTGGAATTAATGCAATTAAATGCCATTAAAAAGGGGAAAAAAACATGGCGAGTTTCTTAATGTTCACAAGTCAGGCAGGCAGCAAAAGCTCTTTATGTACAAGGGTACCTGCGACCCTTGTTAGTCTCACCACTAGTTCATCAGACCCTGGGCCCAGCAATCAAAGTTATGTATCTCAGCCTGCACCTAGCCCCACTTCACAGCATACATTTTATAGTAATATCCCAGGAGAGACACCTCAAGAACAAAAGTTCTCCACTTTCCTTGTTAGTGATGGTGCAACCAAAGCAGAGGTAGTGTGGGCTGGCTGCTCATTGCGTTTGTATGCATGCTTCAACCCGCACTGGAGCAGCTGCATTGAAACTTTTTCCACTTATGCTTCCAGATAGTACTATAGCTTCAAAAATAAAATTACAAAAAGACAGTAGCATATATTGTCACATATGGCCTCGGGCCTCATTTTGCATCGACTGATAGTGTACGGAAAAGCCCTTTTTTTTGCACTATCTGTTGAAGTTCTGAATGATATTTGCCAAAAACAGCAAATTGATATTTTTGTTAAATATTGGGATTCAGAAAACAGTATATCATGTACTCATTACTTAAAATCTGCTTTTCTTGAGCGTTGTACGGCTATAGATTTTCTTGAAAAAGTGTGTGTGTTAGTGAAGCCAAACTTTCTCTAGAATATTTCATTCAACTATCTACTGATGGACCAAATGTAAATCTGAAGTTGATTTCTGATCTCAAAAGTTACATGAAGAGTATGCTTGATACTGAAAAGGAACCTTTGGATATTGGTACGTGTTCATTGCACATAATAGTGCCTACAAAACTGCACACACAAAGGTTGGTTGGCAACTTAATCAGTAACTTGAAGCATTGTATCAACTGTTTGGAAATTATCCATCTCAGCAAACTGTTCATTCTCAGATTACTGGTTCCAGTTTTTCAAAATTTACATACATATAAAATAAAAATCATCCTGTGATATAATAAAAGTTGTAATAAAATTTAAATAAAAGGTCCTGAAATTGGTTCACCAGTTATTTTTAGACAACATATTAATGCTAGCTAGTTTGGTCCATTTAATTCAATACGGGTAGTTTTTGTTGTGTTTGCTTAGGCCTTTTAATGTTTTCAAAATACTTTTTTGGTTGCCCACATTTAACTCTCTGGAGTTGGCCAACGGCTTGTCCCTTAAAATGCACCTGCCAAAAATCCAGGGTCTGATCCTGGACATTGCCCCTTAGAGTTTGTTTTGGAATTATTCTAAGGACATGTTTTAAGCACCACTGTGCAGCATTATATTCCTACATTAGTGAAAATTTTTGTTTCACTGTAATTTGTTAAGATCTTGTTTTGTCTTGCCATTGATTTCCTTGCAACTAATGTGACGTGCTAAAAAAATCTCAAAGCTTTGAGAGGACCAATTGTTAATCTACACACTTCAACGTATCACGTATCATCTCCATGCAAGAGGAGTATCTTATATTGTCGAGTTGTTGCAGGAAACTACGCTTTCATGGCTTTAAGGTAATGTGGCTTCAGGACTAAAACCCAGCAAGGTATCACGAGGTACATCATGACGACTCCACTTGCTTCTTAGCTCGTCATAACACCGGCTGATCTCCGTGAAACCAGGCTGGGGAAACCCACAAGTACCAATGACTTTTTGGAGTTCTATGGGCTGAAGGCTTACGATCACACAGGAGCAGGATTTATTGAAGTGTTTTATTTTACATGCTGAAGTAGGTTTATTTTTAAAAAAATTATGATTTATTGTAACTGTTGGCCAAGCAAGGAAGAAGTCATAACATTTACAGAAAAATCAAAAACTGTACTGGCAAAGCAAGAGCAACAATTTTCAAAAAGCAGTACCACCAAACTGTGTGTGTGTATTATGTATGTATGTATGTATGTATGTATGTATGTATGTATGTATGTATGTATGTATGTATGTATGTATGTATGTATGTATGTATCTATAAGTATGTATATATGTATATATATAATTTTTTCCCCCTCTTCGTTAGATGTGTGGTGTTAACTGAGAACTCCCCACTTCTGCACCCTGCAGTCACCCACCCTTAAGTACCTTTCCAGGAAAGCCTTACCTTTTATTCTGTGAATCACAGCTGCCTGGCAACTATTTGAGTGGAATAAATTAAGCTGTGGTGATTGCTAGATGACACCTGTCCCCCATGCAACCAAGCAGTAACTGCAGTGTATAGAGTTTTAAAATATTTTTCACATTTTGTATTAAATCTATAGATTTTTTTTTCTCAAATTACAAAACCAAAGAAAAGAAAGCTGGACTCTTCAACAAATCTAAAAGTTTGGCTACTGAGGCTCAACGAAGTTGAGGAAAATTCTGAAGCATCTGATCTAGACGAATCGGATACTGAGGAAGCAGATAAAGATACTACAAGTGACCACAATACATAGTCTGAACAGTCTGCAAATGAAGACTCTCTAAGTGAGTTGCATCCAACTGTACTCGTAGGAAAAATGGCTTCCCCGGGGGTTTAGCATAGGAACTTATAAACCCTCAGATACAGTATAGGTCTTTACTGCCTCAATTATCTATTTAAATGAGAGACTGTGTTCTTGGTATCCAGCAGAGTGCTCCAGATGGTAGAACATTCAAAGAAGGTTCCAAAGTTTGTTGCAATGAATGTGGAAGACAAAGAGTCAAAACGACTTAAAACTGGTGTAAATGGTTGTGTACTGATCATGTGTGAAAATATTTTAGTAAAATAATAAGTTTTTTTTATGTTTTGGAGGTGTATTGCATTATCAGTATTCAGCAGTTATGCATAAAGGAGGCAGAGGCAGAGACAGAATTACACTAATGTGATGTAATGTGGGAAATGGCTATGCACAAATCTTTTGAAACATGCTTGTACAATATTTTATTCTTCACTTTTGTTCAAATATCTTGCATTCCTGAGGTTATCCCACAGAGTGATCTAGATGCTAAAACATCAAAAGGATGTTTAAGAGGTCACTGCTACTCTTTTGGAAGGCAAGAGACAGAATTACAATAAGGTAATGAATATGATAAATGGCAGTGCACTGATCTTTCTAAACATACCTATAGAGATTTATTTGTCAATTTTTTGTTTAATATGTGTCATTGACATCCTCTTTTTGATGTCCTAACTTGTAAAATAAAAATGTTTTGTTATAACAAACATATTTTATAGACTAAAAGTAAAATAAAAAAGGAGTTGCCCAACACGCCTAACTGGGCAACAAATGGAAGTGCTCCAAGCCAAGGGTTAGCAATCTGAACATGATTCTATACTTACTACTGACCATATTCAAAATAAATCAATATTTCTTAGCAACACTTACACACCCCACTATGTACAACTAAACCTATGGTATGTTAAACCAAATCAAATTTCACATATTTTAATAACATTTCAACAATTTTTAGTTCTTTTACATACACAAAAATATATATAAAATAGATAACCCAAAATATTAAGTACCAACACAACAAATTACAAAGCAAAATTATTACTTAAAGTACAAAAGAAAATAATTGAAAAGACATTTTGAAGATGTATTTATTTTCATGATAAATAAAACATATCATTGCAAGCACACTCATGTTATGATAAAAGACTAGATGCAGCATCATCAAATAAGCATTACAATTTCAAATACTCTTTTGTCTGCACAAAGCAAAACCATTTTGTAGCACCATTTACACACAAAGACTTTGTTATGTTAAAAAACAATTAATCTTGATAAATTAGTATTACAGTGGCTTTAATAAAAAAAATTATGACAGTGGAACTAAAAATGTGAAATTGTCGAAGCTTTCTTTAAAAAAAAAAAATATTTCTAGAGCATCACAGACTCTTTGAAGAAATCACCAATACAGTGATTGTAAGTTTTGAGAAAAATACACACTGTTTTTTCTGTGATTTCAAAGACTATTATAATGATCTGTGCTACATCAAATACAAAAATATTGCAACAATGCCAACTTAATTGTAAATTCAACAAGCTAAAATTTTGGAAGTTTTGCAACTGTATACATATTTATCCATATGTCAACATGATAAAATCTTCAAACACACATCTTGAAGTAACATGATCTTCCCAATTCATTATCTAACAAACATTATAATTAACTCTCCATAAAATATATAGTAGCTCAAAATTTATTACTAAAACCAGAATCATTGTATATACAGTCCTTCAACGTACGGGTGCTTTCCGCATCCTTCCGTATAAAAGGCAACATTACACGTACACTGTCAGTACATAATATTGAAGGCATTTTATACAAAAATATTGTACTTCTATAAACAGTAGCATCAAAAGTTATGCCTGCTGGCGAACAATGTAGCTATAATGACTACATTACATACATATTTATCAAAAGTAATAGCAGGCACATAATTTACACAAAGAAACTTTATACAAATAATTTAAATATAACGAGAGAGTAACAAAGTATTTTACATTAAGTCACCACTATGAGTAACATAATATAGGCAAAAGTAGCACCAGAGCAAAACACTGCATTTGAGAAAGCAGAAGTACTGTACAGTCTTCCCATTTTTTGAAAGAAAATACCAAAACAAGCAGATGATACAGAAAATTAATACATCTGTTCCCACAACCAGAACTAGCCAAGCTTAATGCAAAATGCACTGCAAGTTAACAGAAAAATAAATAAAACTGTGATATGTCTAGTTAGATGTTGGCAAGTATTAACTTGGTATTAAAGTTATTGCTTCATTGTTATGGTAAGTCTAATATCAAAAAAAAACTTCTACACAACAAAATAAATGTGTGGTTCAGTAACCTTTTTCAGTAATTTGCGTGTATTAAATTGTTAAATTTGTATCACTTATTGTTCCAATCAATGAAGTTTCTATGTTAAGATTTTTGACTACACACATTAAAATTTTATGTTCAATTAAGTAATAAGCCCCCATTCGGAAAAAAAAGGAGTAAATCGTAAGTTTTCCAAGATGTTTTAATGCAGTTAGTGGAAAATACATACTTAGATCAACATGATAAATATCAGATTAAGGAAAAACAACTTCATAATTGCATACTATTGTATAAATTATTTAACAGCAAACACAAGCAAATCAATCCCTTATATTTTGATGTACATTTTTCTGATAATTTTTTTTTAAATTCAGTGCCTAATTAACAGCAACTTATGAAAATTAAATTAAATTTTATTCTTATGAACTGTAAGAATCTGACTCGAACAAAACACAAATAATGCTCATGTCTTTTTGCAAGAGTTACGTGATCCATATGTACAATAACAATCTGTCTAGGAACTTGTAATGTGGCAGTTTGCCATATATAGTATTCTATTTAACTTATTTTGTAGAATATTTACGCCCCTGTCTTATGCATGCTTACTGGGGGATGGCTTATGAATTAATTAATTCTAAAAACATTTATGCCGAAGGTGGACATGTGAACATACAGTAATATCCTTTCATTTTTTAGGAATTACATTATATATAAGCATTTTAAATAGTGTTTATTAGTTTGAATCTTATTTTTTTTGGTAAACCTGTGTAACTTTATTTTATTCTGCCCTCCCCTATTTTTATCACTTTTTCTTCTGTAACACATCATCTCTTGCCTTTGAACAGACAGCAAGTAGAAAGAATGAAATATGTATTTGTAGTTATTCCAATATTACCTGAATTTATAACTGAATGAAATTACACATTTTCTGAATAAAATACCATTAGATCTGTTAATTTTTACATTTCATTTTTTTCTCAGTTTTTCCAATAATTTAAACTTATTAGTTGGCCTGATTTTGCTTTCTTATCCTCTCAAACTATCTCCAGAGAATTACTGTGTTGTTTCTGGCATTCTTCTGATAATTTTTTACCAGTTCTCTTTTCAGCTTCCTCTTAACATTTTGTTTTATTACTTAATTATTTTATAACAGTATCTTCTGTGATGATGATTTCTTGTAATTCCTTCTTAATTCATTTTTACCATCATTGAAACTGTTACCTTAAACAGTTTCTTCATGACTTTTGTTTTTTGCCATTCTGTAAATTTGGGGACAGAATTTTAAGCATCTCTCGTTTTTTGTGCATGAACCTGTCAATAAAGTGTAAGAGATCTTCTGTATTCCTCTTCTTGATCCAAATTTAATTTTATTGTGTGGGGTAGAATATCCCTTAGACATTTCCTTTAATATCAATTTCTACAATTTTAGTGTGACAGCATACGGATATGGTTTCTGATACATGTAATGCTTATGGCAAAACAGCTATCTTGTTATTTCACAACTATACGTTATATATATATATATATATATATATATATATATATATATATATATATATATATATATATATATATATTTTTTTTTTTTTTGTAATTTACTATAGACTACACATCTGAAGTTTAAATATTTAGTAATAATTAATTAATCCTTTGAAGTTGTTCTTAAATTAATGAGTTTTCAAGTTTTTCCCTTTTTTATCATGCACCTTTCTTATTATTTACCATCACTCCTCTCACCAACCTCTCATGTAATTTCAGTGGCTTAGCTTTTATCAACAGATTTCGCTCAAAATAATTAATTACAATTTAGATTTTTATTTCAATCAAAGAGATTCAGCTTGAGAGTATGAGCAGCTTTGCCGTACACATGCAACCATGAAGAAGACAATAAAAATAGTAGCACTATTGATCACTTGCATTCTAGCCCAATATTTGCAGCAATATTCAGGGTGAAGCATTATGTGGTTACCATTTGTTAGTAACAATGCACAAAATACTCTGCAAGAACACCAACGGAACATAAGATCCAAAACTCTGTTGAAAGATTTTAAAAGTTTAAAACTAAATTAGGACTTTGTAAGAACAAAATAAAATATTTTTGTAAAATCTGCTACTGTTTATTTTTTCCCACATTGCTGTCTTCAACTTTGTGAAACATGGGAAATAATGTGCGAGAAGAATTTTGAATACATTAAATATTTTACACTATTTAATGGTACTTTTTTTTTAATATTTGTGATGCCATAAAATAAATGTTTAGAGATCATAAGCTCATGTAATAGATACATATTGAACATTATACTATTATAAACCTAAATAGAAGTGTGTTTGTTTGTTTGAGGTTGACGCAACAACTACTGGACCGATTTTGATAAAAGTTTGTGTGTTTAAAAGACTATGATTAAATTCAAAAAACTGGTATGCATTTTATCTCACCATGATGATGGAAGCCAGAGATATAACAATAAAACCACATTTGCTCACAACCAAGTGCAACAAATATAAGGTGAGCTCCCATTTTAAGTTCATTCATATTAAAGGGAGGTGGGTCATTTTTGAGTGGCTCTTGCACTAGATATCACGCGGGCGGAGCTGTAATATTATAAGATTTAAAAAAAAAGAATTTGAAAGAATTCCTAATAAATTCCTTGAGTTTCCATTTGTTTGTTTCTTATACAAATCTACAGTTTTGCTCCGATCTCTTGAAATTTGTACCACTTGACCTTCAAAACAGGTGAATGGTCATTGTCTCTGTGAGATTTCAAGAAAACCACCCCTTAAGCAGAATTAAAAATTCTTGATGAAATTTCGTTATTTCATTGATGCTGCTTTCTTTGTTTCCATGGCTACAGGCTTTTTCATCGTTGGTGCCTTCTGCGTACCCATGGCAACGGCTTTTGCAACGACAGTGGCGCACCCTCGAGGAGGGGCATGCATAATGAGCACTTGAGCAGTGCGAGTTTGTTCTGCCTGTTGACTTCCGTAGCAAAGCACTGGTACTCCGGCTAGTAAGTATTAAACAAAACTTTTAAAAATTCTGTCATTTTCCAGTCCATACTGACAAAGCCTACTTTACATGTGCAGTGCATAATGCACAGGAAATAACTTTTCACAAATAAAATTTCTGGCTATTAAAAAAAACTTAATTTTGTAAAATTTTTGAATGTACACAATAATTTAAATTAGCTGTTTGCAAATAAAACAATAGTATAGAGTCAATTTTTTTAAATATACAGATTTCAGTTTCAATAAACATATTTGGGATTTCATTCTTTGATTTTGATTCTATCAAATTCCGTACTCTTGGAGATAATGCTTATCAAATGATTGAGTTATATACTTGGATATAATAACCTGTTTATTGTTCTACAAATGTAATTAAAATTGATGTTTATTCAATTGCAATTACAAATTATCAGGCTATCTAACAAGTTTAAACATGCTCATTAAATAGTCAAAATGAAGAAAAAGAATACACTGCTAATAGTGATAGCTTATACAATCATAATTTCAAATACCACAGTGCCCCAAGATAAATTAACTTGTGTGTTCTACCATAATGTATGTTAGAGATTAAAATTAGAATTATTGTAGGCTATGTTATTTTTAAATATTGTTACGAACGTGAGCAAGGCCGCGTCACGCGCAGGTGCAGACATCTGACATCACATGCCGTCGCAACATGAGATGTGCCGTGCGCACCTGGGTCGCCGCTTCCCCTCCCTCCAGCCCTCAGCTCCCCGCGCGGCGCTGTTAGTTTGACATCCGAAACCTAACAGCTGCGGAGTTACGCGAGCCGCCGACACGTGTTTCGAGAGATTTTTGCCGTCGGGTCGGCGCGGAATGACGTGACTGGCCCCAGCCCCGCTCGTGATTTCTGGAAAGCGCCTGGGCTGATATGAAAGCCTGGGGACGCCGGCCTCAGGGAGGGAGTTCAGTGGGAGTTCAGTCGGGAGTTCTCCCGCGGCGGAGTTTCCGGGGCGATAGTGCCGCGGGTGCGGCAAAGTGGCGAAGTCCTTGGACAAAGGTTCCAAGGCAGGGAGTGAGTGAGTGGAGTCGGGAGTTTTCCCGCGGCGGATTTTCCGGGCGATAGAGCGGCGAAGTCCCTGGATGAAGGTTCCAGGGCAGAGAGTTCAGTTCCGGGCGATATTGTCGTGGGCGCGGCGGAGTCCCGAGCTAAGTTCCGAGCAAAGCGTCGAGCGGATCCTCGGCGAAGGCAAGTGCGTCGTCGGCGGGGGAGTGCGGCAACGGAGTCCCGCGGCGGAGATCCACGAGGGGTGCTGCGGCGAGAGTTGCGCCAGAGGTGCCGTCCAGCGAGGTGTGTGGATTGTAAGAAACTGAGTGACTGGAGAAGCAACATTTTAAAGTGCAATTGATTATTTGCCATTTTAGAAGATTATTTGTAAGTGAAATAAGTAGTGGCCATCAATAAAACTGTTTAGTGATAAAATCTTTAATTGGACTATCCTTTATGAACCCCGCGGTAAATTGTAACAATATATTTAACCAAATTTATTGTAGTGTATACTATGACAAAAAAGTATTTGTGTTGCTTAATTTTGCTAGATGACACTCAGAATAATGTAATTCAATTGAAATAGCACTTGTAACTACAAAATTTTTCCGTGAAGTATAAACTGCAGTGTTCAATAATTTGGGAATTAAAGCTTCCACTTAACTTTATGAACTGTTTTCATCTAGAAAAAGTCAGTCCTAATGTTTCAAATGACAAACCACAATTAATTGAATAAAACCCTTATTACTCAAAAGAAACTCCTGATAGATTGGCTAAATGCCTGGATCCATAGTCAATAACTCACATTAAAAGAAAAAATATCTAATATTAAAAAAAATCATGATTTCCCTAAAAACTTTTGATTATTCACATGAAATCAAAATCCTTTCAAAGACATTGATGCATTGATTGATAGGCCCTATTAAAATTATACAATACTTGCAATTTTTAATTTCTTCTATAGTGAAAGAATCGATCAGCTTGGATTCCAAAACCTCCTGAATCCTTAGATACAACCCTTAAAAAATTGGCATTATTTTATGGAGAGAGATAAATAAAAAAACAGTTGGCATAAGATACATAGCTCTACGTAGTTTTTTGCTTAAGGGGTAACTCCGTTTCAGTGTCTGGATAGCTTTTTATTATTTGTATATATTACAACAGTTAACCCTGTTTCAGCATCTTTTTCATGTGCACGGAGGGTGTAATTTTAGTATGCAACATAAATGCAATGAAGTGTACATGCACCATGAGCGGAAGTTTAATTATATGAAGTCTAATGTGCATGTGCATTTCTGCTACACCCACGAGCGGACATCGTCCAGGCGTGTGGAAACATTAAACTGTATATATTCTCTTTTGTTAACATCAGGCAATGCACAGAGTGTGTAAGTGAACCAAATAAATCTTTGTGGTAGCAAAACTATCCTGGAATATCTATTTTTATGAACTTAAATAGTCATAAGAAGATATACAAATTTAAAAATATGTTGTAATTCTGGGATCACAACATGACAACCCAGTATCTCTGCAATTTTTAGTGCCTCTCAGTAGTTAAATATATGGTGTCAAATTACAAGATTCTGGATTCAAATCCCACCACTGAACAATACATTTAAGTTTTTAAAAAACTAATTTTTGCATTTTAAAGACTATAATTTGAAAAAAATTATATTTATACTAGTTATTTGTTATAATAAATTTTAAAACATAGCTCAGTCCATTGGTTTGTTTATTTTACAATAGGTAGGTAACAAATGTTATTTTTGACCTCCATCACTCTTTCCCACCTTTTAAAGTGGAATTTTGGTACTTCTTGATCAAATTTTGCAAACTTGACATTCAAAATAAGACAAAAATTACTGCCTACATCTGATTTTAAAAAAAAAGTACCAGCTCCCATTCAGTTTTCATGTACAGTAGACTTCCGACGGTCCGGAATCCAACGGTCCGGAAAATCCGATGGTCCGGCACCAACTAGGAATGTACGGGCTTAAACCAACTAAGTGAACTTAAAATAAGAACCTAATTTTTTTAGCTAAGGTTGAAAAACTCTTTTACAGTAAGCACTTAAGTGGCAGTCGAAAGTGCCTGGAAATAGGTTGAAAGAAAAATTTAGTTTTGACCTGTGTTTATGTTGAAATGATCATCCTCATGTTCCTGCTGAAGAATTTTTGCAGCCAAACACCAAATGGCAGACTTATTTTCTCTACAACTTAGCATTTATTGATGAAGGGATATACCATCCGTTGATCTGGCATTTTTTGTAATCCGTAAACAGCAAAGTCCCGAACTTGCTGGATTATCAAAATTTTACTGTACTAGTTCTTTAAATTTCTGAAATAAAACATTATTTTTTTGTATTTGAGTTACCCTAAAAAAAATTCTTCTTTACACTGAGTATGATATACACACACATCTGTATACATTGTGCTGCAAAATATATTTCTGTGACAAAAGTTATGTAACCAAATTTTGATCATTTTTTAAATTTCAAAATAGTTAAGTGTATTAAATATATAATTTCTAATGCTCATACTATAGTTACCTCAGTACGAGTGGGATTGGGTGCAAGCCTACACTTTGTGATTACGTCAATGCCCTTTATTTCACAACTTCCAGATTGCTGTGACTGTTAGTTAGACAGGCGGGAAAGATGTTACAGTAAGTCCTCTATTTACATCGCACCGATTTACGTCGTTTCGGATTAACGTCGCTAGTGTTTGAGTACTCATGTTTCAATTTAAGTTGTCGCCGATTCACAATAACGTCGTTTACAATGACCGTAAATCTTTATTTTAACCCAAACACTGTATATAATTTGTTTATAATTCTTTGTTTCTTCGGTAGTTAATTTATGCTATGTAGCGTAAGCTACACGTTCACCGCCTTATCTTATCATACATCATGAGGGACGATTCCTGCTCTCCGCTGCTCTCAGCGCGGTGATGCAATACTACCATCAAAGGCGGCGACAGCTTCCATGTGTGTAGGAAAGGAATCGGAAAATGTTCAAAGTGACTCGGAATAAATTGACAAACTTGTCACGTCATCCTTTTTGGAATTCTATTCACAATGTGTAGTGTATTCAGAGCTTTTTCATTTAAAATGTTACGTAAAATGATATAATTTATATTGTTTGCGACGTAAATTTAAAGTAGTGTTTCTCATGAAAAATATTTTACATTGATTTTTATTAGAATTATTCCCGTACGTAAATTGTAAGAATTGCGCCGCGCTATTGTATAACCTCTTTTAGGTGTTTATTACTTCATGTGATTATTTTAAATCAAGGGCTCTCAATGTTTGTCATACTTATAGTACTTTTATTGTATGTATGCATTTCTTTTGACTTTGTTCTTACCAGCCTCCAAAAGAAAAGTTGTTTTCTCCCACGAATGACTCAAAGTAAAATCTGTGTAGCGCTAAACCACTTTGTATCCTTACACTTTGAATGCATTATGCGTTTATATTACGTACAGTATGTACTATATATCTGTTTTTATATTTCAATCAATAAAGGTAATAAAGCAGCTGGTTAAATAACCATTCTATAAAGCTGAGAAGTACTAGTTGGACTTGTTTCCCACGCTGTCGGTTGTCATTTGCTGATAAAATTGCCCATTGTCACATCTGTATGCCAGCGCTTCCAGCCGACCTTGGGCCGTGGCCGGCCGGTGGCATGAAACATGGCTCATTTTGCGTCGTTTCTATTTACGTCGTGGTTTTCAGGAACGTAACCCCGACGTAAACCGAGGACTTACTGTATCTTCTTAGCTTCTTAGCTGAGTGGCCAGTGCATCTGACTACTTACTCAGTTTGTATGGTTCTCAGATTATTAATTTAGTTTATTTTCCTCTATTTCTCACGATGGTATCAAACACATTAAAATATCAGTTAAAGACATATAGCTAAAACAGTAATACAGATACGATAGAGATTGTAGAATAATATGGTAATTACTAAGTGTACTATAAACATTACATTAATTTTTGGGAAAATAGAGAAATTTCAAGAACTTTAACAAACAAGGTTTTATGGAAAGACATTTAATTTGTATTCAGATACTCAGCTGTAGAGTAGTAAAATTTTCAAGTGGAAAGTACAAACACCCAATTTAAATGGTTGAAGATGGTTTATTTGTTCAAGATTCGCAGGCTCTAACATGTACTGCATTAGAAGTAGTGGTATAGTTAACTGCTGCTATCGTGTGGGTTTGGACCATCGCACAGCAAAACAGAGGTTTTTTTATCGAAGCTCAGTAGGCTTGTGATCGTGCAGCTAGCTGCAGGCTAGGCCAGCATGCGGCTGCTGACATGCTTGTAGATCACTGGGTGACGTAAGTAAAAATGAAAAAAAAAAAGTATTGTTTCGAATTAAGTTTGGTCATGTCACCTATAATCACGTTACTTATATCATATTCTAACTAATCTGAACACTTTCAAATTCCTTTTAGTGTCTTGTTTCAGTACATAGATGTTCAAATATGAAAAAGTCCTCATATTTTATCTATAAAATGATGAATCCCAGGCGAAGTCAGAGTAAAATTTTGTGTGGTTGTGAACACACATGATTCCCACATGTTGGGAGTAATTTTATAGCAAGCTATAGCTAAAAACACATTTGTAAAGTTTGTTTAAAAATACTTAGCCTTCAATAGGATACTCTGTTTAAACTCACTATATAATAGCCTCGCCAAGAGAACAGACTTGTGTAGCAATCTAGGAAGGGCCGAGTTAACTAGAGGGGCTGCTGCAGTAGACCCAATGTCATTTGACCGACAGAAGTACACTGACAGTTGTTTCACCGAAAGTAATTTAATTGACAAGCAGTAGACTGAAAGTTATTATACAGACAGTCATTTTGCGAAAAGACGTTTAGCTGAAAAGTCATTTGACCGACAGTTGTTTTACAGTCATTTGACCAATAGTTGATTTTACCGACAGTCATTTGACTAACAGTTGTTTTACAGACAGGCATTTGACAGACAGTTGTTTTATCGACTGTTATTTTACCAAAAATTATTTCACTGACAACCCAAATACCTCGCTGGAAAATGTCCTAACTCTGGCAACAGGCAGTTTAATGACAGGCACTAGACCAACAGTCATTTAACCAAAAAGTAATTTGACAGACAGTCATTTGACCCACAGTCTTTCCTCCCACATTTCAGTTGAATAACTTTCGCTCTACTGACTGCTTCCCATCTCAGACAGTGGCTATCCTAAGCCAAGTGATTGTAAATGGTTTGGCTCGCTGCACCCTGTAGTGTAAGAATACGTATACTCTGTCTTCACTTATACTGCATTTCCATATTAGGAAACAGCTTCAACGCAATAGCATGGATAATAGAAGAAATCACTTCCTGCACTGTTTGTTCTAGTAAAAATGTATAATCAGTTTCAATAGTGTCACTCTGAGTGTATAAACGAAAACTAAAATCATTCCTATGATTGGATCTTTTATGGAAAAAAATTTGCAGGGCTATAGGGTCTAACCTTTAGGTGATCTTATTTAGATGTGCACAGAAACAAGAAGGGCAACACCAGCAGAAGTATTAAGTGCACTCGCTGTGACTTCTAAATGCATGGACGTAAGCTGGAGGCCATTTGTTGATCATGATGTATGCAACCACAGGACTTTGCAGTGGCTCTATAATTCTACTGTTGGAAAGTGTATAACAAGATTCAATTCCATTCTTTTAGTAATTTTGTTCATATTCAAACATATAACTATCAAACTTTGCAGACTACCATCACAAACAGAAGTACCACATTGCAGTTTAAAATACAGACTAAGTGAAAACATTACCAATGTTGCTAACCTATCAGGCACTCATAAAATTGCAGCTTTCAGTAAAAATATTAATTTATTTGACAATAATTCTTGCACGACAACAATCCTACGTAGTAGTGGACCCCTGATAGCAACTTAAAGTGACACGGTAAAGGTAAATATAATCCAATATTAGAATAGTGCTCACAATTTTGAGTCTTAACGGGGCTTGGGATCAAACTCACCCTCATTACATGAGTAACATTATCTGTCCTGTGAATCACAGTGTTGTTTTTATGTCTAGTATTACAAGGATGCATTTTGTTATGTATGGTATCAAACTTTAAAGGACTCTTGATCTGTTTGGCTGGTAACTAAACATATGTAATATAATTTAAAAATTAAATGTTATCAAGTTGCAAATACTGGTATAGGATACTGCAGTAAAATAATAAGGAACAATAAGTGATATTAGTAACAGTTGATAATTTGGTTATTAACATTTGCTAACCAAAACCTATTACACTGTTGTAAATTCATTACCGTATGCAAATAATTATTAGTTATAATGGTTAATGTTCGGCATTCAGATGACAACAAAAAGATTTAAATATTGATATCTGAAGTGTTAAGGAACTAAATATCAAATTCCTTCAATAACTTTAATGTGAAATATTTATAGTTATTTGTAAGCTAAAACAATTAACCAACAAAAGTGTTATAACAGTAAAATGTTTATGACTAAACTTCCAAATATGGCCACAAAAATATAAATGCATTATTATTCCTAAGTAGGTATTTATAATTTCCTACAGATTTCCACCAAATGAGCCCTTGCATTACTGCATTGTTAAATTACATTAATTTTTTTTTATCACAGACCTATTGAATCAGTTCTGCATTACCGTACTTACACTTATTTTTTAATAGAGGAAACTTTCCTTGAAATAACTAATAGTATATGTAATACTTTCATAAATTCAATATAAAGCAGTGATGATCCATTAAACAGAATATAAAAAACAATTCCAACTTTTACACAGTCCAATAAAAATGAAATTCTGGTACGCAGTCTAATGGAGCATGTTATTCACAGTCCACATACCAGTTAGTAGTGACAAGCTTTTGCAGAAGTATATTATTTTACTAGAAATACAACTTTCATAATCAGAAAGACAGCTATTTAAAATTAAAATAACAGAATATTCACTTAATGAAACAGTTAATTTCAGCCAAAAAAATGAGATGTTGATGAGTCTCTATCCATAAGTAAAAAACAAGAAAAAAAGTTTTAATAATAACATCTATTAACCATAATTAAAGAATATTTCCAGGACAATTTCCCGTTTGCTTGATGTGTGATGGTCACGGGAAAACGTTTGCATGTTAATACTGGAAAAACATAAACATGATTATTGATTATGATCAGCTTATAATTTAATATTTAAAGTCACTATTTAACTATTTGAAGGAAAATGATCACACATCCTTGCTGCTTGCAAATACCTAGCCAACTAATAACTACATTCTATAATTTCAATATTTTAAAAACCTTAATTGATTTTTGTAGACTACAGGGACAAATATTCTTAATATTATATAAAATATCACAACCAACAGCAACACTGGATTTCAATGTTAAATTATAGGAATTTTAACTTCTGATCACAAGTTTCCACAGTTCTGTTCTATAATTTTTCATAATTTCTTTATGTATTTTTTAGACTACTAAAATGCAAACATTTTCAGTAAAAACATATCTGGTTGTAGCAACAAATTGTATAAATATCTTACATTACACTCAACCAAGAAATGAGAGACTGCAGTGTAGAGTAAAATTTGAGAAACATCATAATTGGCTTAATGTTTCAGTCAGCTGATATCAAAATCATTTTGTGCAGAAAATTGTACTGTTGTGTTTAATTATGTATAATGTTTAACATTTACCTAAAAGGTAACAGCATAGAAACATGCATGCTGTTGGATTAAGCTTAGCCAGAAAATGTTTTATTGACTTCATGTTAAATAACACACACGTGTACTATAAAACTGATTACACTCCTGCACTAGTCACATGTATGTATGTAACATTTATGTATGGGGCATTTCAAATGTGTCAACAACACAATGGTTAAAACTTTTTTGTTTTAGTTCACATGCACACACACAAATCCATTTTTAGTTTTGAATTATACAAAAAGTTTTGAAGTGATTTGCAAATCAAAGTTGTTAGCAAGCTTTATGCCTACATAAGGTTTCCCCACTTTTCACTAAACACATTAACCACACAAACTATACATATTACTACTATCTTGCAAAAGGTCCTTGCAAATTTTTTTTTGGTTTGGTTACCACTGAAGCAATTATCTTTGGTTCTAAGTGTCACAAATGATACACAGTAAAAAGTTATTAATTTAATAGTTATTTTTGAAAGTAAACAGGATATTTAGAGAATACTTAAGTAGTGCTGATCACACATTCTATCATTACTACACACACCTAAATTGTCAACAATAAAGTTAAAAACTAGGCACTGAAAATAGGTATTACTATAGTCTAGTCCTTAAGCACCTAATTACAATCTTAACAATCAACAGAAAACTTAAACAGCAAGCACCCTATAAAATAGATGGTTGCAAAGATTTTATCAAAAAAGAAAAAAAAATTACAAGTAAAATTAATGTAATAAGTAGCATATACAGAATTATTGCTATTGTTAAGATTTTCATATTTTGTTTCTATCAATACAAAGGTGGATTACTTTATATTACATTAAGTAT
Organism: Bacillus rossius redtenbacheri; assembly: GCF_032445375.1. Lineage (NCBI taxonomy): Eukaryota > Metazoa > Arthropoda > Insecta > Phasmatodea > Bacillidae > Bacillus > Bacillus rossius. The sequence continues at coordinate 91,024,933 of NC_086331.1, read as the reverse complement.
ACTTAATACATACTGCCTACCTGTTTATCATGGCATTATCACAATGTGGTTGATTTTACCAAAGCCCTGTATTAACAAGACATACATATTCAGTAAAAAATAAAAATATGCAGTTTCTATTCCCAACAGTTACAAGGCAATGGGGAACATGCACAACTCTTTTTTCTTCATCTCATGAAATACATTTTGCATTTTGCATTTCCTAGTTTTTACAGTTACAAATTAGCATTCAGCTTCAAATTCCGGCAGAAACTCAACATGGCAGCATTGTGATATTGTGTGGCACAGCAGAGCTCTACGCTCAACTAGTCTATCATGTAGTCACGGCAAGAACGGTACAAAACACTAATATTGCCGACCCTGTAACGCAGTTGGTTTAAGCACCAACTTCGGCGCAAAGAGTTCTGGGTTTGAATCCTGGGTGAGGAATGAGTGTGTTGTTTTTTAACTGCAGAATAGTTAAAATGTAGTTTGTTTACTGTCACCAATTAGCAGAATGGCATAAAATCGGGGATGTTAATATGCCCGATAACATATAAACACACTAATTGTATCAGCACATCATCAAAACCAAATCTTCAATATAATGTTTAAAGCCCATGTGTAGAAAAATTCATGCTTAGCCATTTTAAGTTATTTGTTTCTGAAAGGAACTAAAAAAAATTACAAATCAGTGGGTACACAGTCACGCAGTGACTTTTAACCATTATCATAACATTACTATCATAAATTATTTTAATATAAGCATTTTTATGCAGTTGGTTTTCATTTACAAACTGCTACAATGCAGCTAGCGAAAGTCAGCCCGGCACGCTGGCTCAGGGTGGCCCCATCTCCCGGACACAAGTAATGCTCGTCACTCTGCTATATGGTAATCTGATTAGGCACGGCTTACTACCTCTCAAGAGTTCGGCACTTTCCCAGAGCTCCGTCTGCGTGAAGTGGCATAACTAGGATGGCATTGTTCTCACAGATTCAAGTGTTTCAGGGATTCTGACAATGCGACACTTTGGAGGGCTACGAATCTTTTCCAGGGTGGAACTTCTCAGGTATTTAAGAAAATGCTGATCACCTGCAGGAGAGAGTGAAAGAGGCTGGTGGCGACACTGAGTGAGTACGAGACTGGTGAGAGTGAGTGAAGTGCAGAGGGAACATGACCCCTTGGAGAGCGATGAACGGACGACAAGCGACGGGCTTCTTGCGCGAAGATCGGATTATCGGCAACCGAAGCACCCGGGACGGAATTGAGTGTGCAGCAAACATGCGAGTAATGCAAATTAGTGTGTTGGGTCCGAGATGCGCGGTAAGAGATGAGCAGTAGAGAGAGCCACTGTCGAGACGAGTAAATAGTGGGGAGAGTATATAGTGAATTTACGGAAGGGTGATTAATTTGTAGACAGACACTTAAATCATTGTAATTTAATTAATAGTGTAAATATTAGCTTATAAATAAAACTTTATTTAATTAAATGGGCATTCCTTCCATACCTGTTTTTCCCATATGTAACAATACAAAAAGGCTTACACTATGAAAATAAGTGCAGTCACTAAAAGTAGTAGGGTGGTTCGAGATACTTTTTTCTAGTTGAAAAGTTAACATTTTATGCAGAACATGTAGGCCTGATTGCAATAAATAAAAAACTACCTATATTTTTGAATACTTGTGTCCAGTTAATCTGTCCTTATGGACTTGATCTGGCAACTTAGGCCTACTTCAAATGTGTCCAGCTTGACCTCTAAAGTTAGGTAGTAAAGTCAGATCAACAAACTGACAAAACATTGACTTTTTTTTCGTAAACTATAACACAACCATACAAAAAAATATTTTTATAATACATGCATGAATCGAAACAAATAATATATTTACGGTAAATTATGTACAGCCACACAGCCATTATTGAATCATGCTGATATTTAAAACCTCTTGTTGAAAATTCTACATCATGCGAGACATTTAATAATAACTTCTGTTAAAACATAATTTAACTAATGAAAATGCAATATTAAAGAAGTCTTAATAAAAAAAAATTAAATTAAATTCTTTAAGTTAAAAGGTTATAACACACACAAAAGTATCTAGCTCAAATTCACCACAACTGCAATCATTTCACATAATAGACTCTTAAATCGTTGAAACAATCTATTTCTGCAAGTTGACTCATGCCTGTAATACCTGTTACACAAAATAAAATTTGGGCAAACAATGTACAGAATATGGTCTTGATATTGTCCAGACACATTAAGCCTTTCACATAGCTTTTACGGTATA